>NC_051182.1:28417372-28717372 GCF_013339695.2 Rhipicephalus sanguineus
ATCATCCCAGCCGCCTCCGGCCCGGCCCTTCTACGGGCTGCAGCAGTGGGTGCCAAGTTATCGGTAAAACCTCATACTTTAGTTCCATCGCTACTCATCATGGCCCTTATTTCATCTATGCTCAATGTGACAAGCACATTTGAGCATAGATGAAGTATTCAACACAAGGCATAATCATCACACTCGACCTATGTTATGCCCACTGCTGTATGAAGGCCTCTACGAACGATCTCCAACCCACCCAGCCCTGTACAAGCTGATTCCATTGTAATGTGATAGCGTTAAAGAGCTCGTTCCACAGACATGGCGGTGTTGGCGTCGGCATCGTTGCTTGTGAGCGAAAAGTCAGAATAGATGCAAATAAATAAATAGAAATGTTCGGTTTGAGTGAGAATCAAGCCCAGGCCTCCTGCGTGGCAAACAGGTGTTCTACCGTGGGGCCATGCCAGTGCTTGAAACTGTTTTGTAAGAGAACACTATAAGAATGTCATGTACAGGGAGGAGTCTCCTTAACGCATGTAATACTGTGTGAAAGAATCGTAGAATCACACCAAGCGTCAAAACATGCGAGTTGCGCAAGGAGTAGCTGGTTTAACCTTTTGTAGGTCCATCTATATTTTTGACACGGTGTTACAAAAACCAGCTATGGTATGTATATACGTATAAACCACAAAGAAATAGTATAAAACAAATTTCATCAATATCAAGCCAATACTTTGCAGGAAAAAGCGGGACAAATATGCCCCGCTGACTCAGGAAGGTACCATCATGTGATCACATCACCCGGTATTTGGGATGAAACGGCCAAGACAAATGGCGCGGAGGAGCATTTCTCAAGTGGTGCAGAGGAACGTTGTGCGCACCTCATTTCCAGCAGCAGAACAGCACCTGCATATTCGCCTTACAAGCCTTCATAGGACTGTGGCCTGTTGCTGTAAAGCTTGCTTCACCGCGTACACCAACCATCTTTCGTCGATTTTGCTGTCCCTTCTTCCGCTGTCGATATGGTCGAGTACTAATGTCCCTGAATATTTGCCCAGTTTTCAAGAGGTGTATGAATTCAAGAAAATTATTTCTATGCACCATTATCCACAATTACGCTTAGTGAAGAGCATGGCAATTTCGCAAAGGACTGTGTTTCGATGCATTTATCAGTCAAGTTACTGCCCAAATCTACGACACGTGATGACTGGGAGCTGAAATCGCCTCTCTAGAAAACCAGAAAAAAGAGAAAATTACCTCGCATTTGGAGTGACAGATTTTTTTAACAATCTGAACGAGAGGAAAATTCAGAAGCTTCGTAAGAAATGTAACAAATTTCAACAGCATTGTGGCACTACTGCCACCTTTCGAAACCACTGTAAAACAATTTTTCTCAAGCTTACATACACTTAGTTAAGATAGCAGCCACATAGTGTTGCGCTAATTGCGACAGGTTATGTGGGAAAAAATTTTCTGCAGGAGGACAAGTGGGTTGTATGTGTCCTCCTGATGCACAAAGGGTTAAAGGTGCCCACCATTACAAAGTGTGCAGCTGTACAGGTACTGTGGCACCTTATGGACACTTAGTGAGCACTTCATAATTTGCAAAAGAAAGAATTATGGCATAGTGGGCACTTCGCAACTGTACATCCAGTAGGCCTTCTAGAATAGCTTGAAACGGCCAATGTTATGTGCACAATTGTTCCTTTCCTAGCAGCACAGTTGAAGGCGATGCGCACGAGGCCCAATTACGATATCACGTTCTACTCTAGAAGGCGAACCTCAAACGTCCTCAAAGTTCTTGTGCCTCCAAATTTCTTCATTTCATCAGTTCACCTAATCTTTTGCCATCCTTGGCTGCATTTAACACTGCATTTAACACTGTGACATGCACTAAATATATGAATTTCATATGACTGCCATCACGTACTGCCATCTTGGCACCATCCATATGGCCAATAGGCAAAATTCTTGTTCTTTCACACCACCGATTTTGGGTATTATAACACGATAGCATTAAAGAGCTTGTTTCGCAGAAATTGCTGTGTCATCGTCATTGCCTGTGAGTGAAAAATCATCATCTTTTCCGTGACTGAAAAATCGAGACAGATGCAAATTAAATAATAAAAATCTTCGGTCCGAGTAAGAATCAAACCCAGGCTGTCTACATGGCAAGCAGGTGTTCTACTGCAAGCGACACTATTCCTTGAAACTGCTTCGGAAAAAAAAAATACTATCCAAATGTCATGTAGAGGAAGGAGTCCCCTTAACGCATATAATATGCGTAGCAGAAGCATAGAACCGCCCCAGGTGTCAAAACATGTGAATTGCGCAATGAGTGGGTGTTTGAAAGGCCCACCCATTACAAAGCACTCAGACATAGTTAATCATCATCAGCTGCAAAAGCGTCAACAAAGTGAGCAGCTGCGTAGGCTCGCATGTTGCCTTACAGATGCGTAGTGGGCCCTTCGCTGATTCATAAACGGAAGAATTATGGTGTACAGGGCACTTAACAACTGCACTTGCAGTAGGCATTCTAGGGTAGCTTGAAACAGCCAATGTCACGTGCACAGTCGTTCGTTTCTTTACAGCACAGTTGAGGTATACATGCACTGAGAACTGAAGCCAGGCTAGCAATCGAGAAGGCGATGAGCATGGGGCTTGATTGCACTATCGCATTTTACTCTTGCAGGCGAAGCTCAAGCGCCCTTCAAGTTAGTTTTTCTTCATGTTGGGCTGTCCGTGCAGAAATATGCACATTTAATGATAACTATGGAGAAAGAAATGAGAGAGAGGACATTAGAACAAAGGCATGAAGAGGACAAGGGGTAAGCAGTACAAGCTATAGGCACGTTACATCAATGGGACATTGGAACTGTTGCTGATGCATAGTTCCCTTGCATGTTCCTATATTGTTCATATTTATATGTTCCTATTTACATGTCCTTAAATGTTCCTATCTCTGCATATCACATATCTCTGTATATTTACTTACATGTACGCCCATACCTGCCATAGCGCTAATGGGCTGCAGTATGTATAAATAAGTAATAATAATAAGGAATAAACGTTGATGCCGTAAGCTGCCCTGTGAGGCGGCAAGCATGACAATGGTTCCATTGCACAGATCTTGCAGAGAACTGCCAGGAGCGTTCCATTGCTTCTCTCGACTAAGCCATTGTCTTCGGGATGATAGGCAGTTGTGAAATGAAGTTCGACCGAGTGGAGGCTCATGACCGACTGTATGGAGACTCATGAAGTGCATGAATGCATTGGACTCTAAGGCTGAGCCATGGTTCGAGAGGCAGTAGTCTGGCATGCCATAGGTGTAGAACACATTGTGCAAATGCTTGATAACGTCGCGTGTAGATGAAACTGCTGCAGGCACGATATAGCGGGTGGCAAAATCAACAACACTGAGAATGTACCGGTTTGAGTTACTGGGTAATAATAATTGTTGGGGTTTAACATCCCAAAACCACGATATGATTATGAGAGACGCCGTAGTGGGGGGCTCTGGAAATTGTGACCGCCTGGGGTTCTTTAACGTGCACCTAAATCTAAGCATACGGGCCTCAAGCATTTTCACCTTCATCGAAAATGCAGCCGCCGCAACCGGGATTCGATACGGTGACCTGCGGGTCAGCAGTCGAGCACCATAACCACTAGACCACCGTGGCGAGTTGAGTTACTGGGTGGCATAGTTACATGGTCAATTGCTACGCTGTAAAATGGAATGTCTGTGGTAGGCATTGTGCCAAGAAGACTGCTGTGCGAGGTAGGGCAATTGAACTGTTGGCAGCATTGAGAGGATGATAGCTTTCCATTGATTGTTCCATGTCCGGCCACCAATAACGATCCCGGACCTTTAGCAATGTACGCTTTGTGTCAAAGTGCCCTACGCCATCATGAAATGCTTGTATATATAGAATGGCAGGACGCAGTTTGCATGAAGCTACCACTGTATACGTTCCCGATGACAATCGGTGGTATAAGATGTCATCTAGCTTGGTGAACTCGGCTGGGTCCTCTTCATTGCCTAGGCTTGAGAAAATTCTGTTCTGAACTCTCTTAGAATTCTACAGCAAACAGTGCTGCATGTACACTTGCAAAGTACCCACCATACTGTAATTCATATTAATTTTGTGATGTACCCACTACACGTCCGTAAGGCAATGTGTGCACCTACGTAGTTGCACACTTTGTTGATGCCATGATTGATGATGCTGATGATAATGTAATATGGCTGAGCACTTTGTAATGGAGGGCAGCTTTAACTCTGCGCAATTCCCTGGTGTGATGAGTGGTGAAATCGCACGCTTCTTCCATGCAATATTACATTATGTCACGCGACTTTTTGCCTGACATGACACCTGAATGGGGTCTTTTTCTGAGGGAGTTTCAAGCACTGGTGTGGCTCTGTGGTGTAATACCTGACTGCAGTGCAGAGCGCGTGGGTTTGATTATGCTTCGAACTATTTTTTTTTCTGATTGTGCGTGATAGTAACGACAGACAACAGCAGCAGAAAACATTGACACCAAAATTGGTTGTTCTGAGCTCGTGATAGCTTACGCTAAGTAAGTAATAAATGTGTGGCTCGAGGCATGCGAGCTATGCGCTCACTCTGCCTTCAGAAAAGTGTAAAGTCGAGGCAATTAACAAGCATCAGAATGTATAAAATAAAACGTTGAATTTAAAAGTGGATTCATCTGTGACCTTGCTTATGTGTCTTAACCCTTTGATTGCCAATCCCTAGACAGCTCGGGTGACCACACACGCACAATCCTGAGTCACGGCCGGGCTAGACCGCACGGGCGCTTCTTTTCTTACGGCCTTCTCACCCGCCGCTAAAGCAATGGGAGAGTTTCTCAGTATGTTTCGCCGCCCGGCGGTGGTAGGGGCGCTGCAACCCTGACCGTGCATCTCCTGCGCCGCGCACTCGGCACAAGAGCGTTGCTCGATGTGAAACCGCGGAATGGGGGTTCTCGACAGAGAGGGGGGAGGGGGATTATTCAGGAAGTCGGGGGTAGTGGAGGATCGTCTCTTTAAAAAAAAAGAACTAATGTTATCAGACGGCTCGCCGCATAATGTAGGTATGCACGTGCCCGTGGAGAATACAAGCTTAAACTCAGTAAAACTGTGGAAGAATCGGCTAACGAGGCATAATGCAGGAGGTTAGCGAATTGGGTGAGTTGGAAAATGCTCATGATGGTTAGCGCAAACGCAACACGGACGAAAAAAGAAAAAATAACGACACAAGCGCTATCTAACAACTGAATGATTATTGGAAAAATCACAAATATATATGTAAAAGAAAGAGAAAAAACAACAAACCCGCACATGCGCCAAAGATAATTGACAGATAAAAACGTGTATGCTAACAAACTACGCCCTTTCCAGGAAAGCACTTCCTTATCAATCAAAGCGATAGAAGGGCAGCTCACGCAGTTCTCTTTCTTGGACATATATTTGTGATTTTTCCAATAAACATTCAGTTGTTTGATAGCGCTTGTGTCGTCCTTTTTTCTTCTTTACGTCCGTGTTGCGTTTGCGCAAACCATCAGAGGCATAACGCAGGAGGCTTGAAGCACTGGCAACGATCAGAGAGAGAGATAAAAAACGGTGCACCTGTTCTGCAAGCAGAGAGCATCAAATACCTTTGGCCCTTGGTCTCGTTGGACAACGAGGCCGAAATTAAGAGAGGTCGCTTACATAAATGACGAGCACGCCTTCCCCTTGCTAGCTATTTTCTTTTCTTTATTTTTCCAAATATATTTGGAGTGGTTTTCACGGCTAAAAGCTGCAGTCTGCAGCTTGACAGCTCTTTGAAACATGTACGTGAGTTGTATCTCTAAGGGTTGAAAAGAACTGCGTATAGGGAGAAAGAAAGTAAAAAAACAAGAAGAACAAGAGAGGACTCTTGCTGCTGAATAACCCCTTCGGACGGCACGCCCCGAGAGTGTGGTGTGCATTGTCAAGTTTTAACACCACCTGGAAACATTAATTCAGGAGACCCCGAGCTCTTTCGCGTTCCTTTTGTTAGCGTCAGGATGGCTGGGCCGTAAATAAGACACAATTGAAAACGCAACGCACGACACACAGTTAAAAGGGAAAAAGAAGTTTACATTTAATTCTCAACAACTTGGTTGCAACGCAAAACTCATAACACAAAGTCGCATACGCATATTCGCTCAAATCGCACTACTAACAACGCACAACCGCTCTAATCGCACCGCTCAAACGCACAACCGCTCAAGTCGCTCGCACTTTTCAGACTCTCCTCGTCGCTTATTATTATTACAGACCTCGGATGTGACTTGCGCTGCGCTGCTGACGACCAACAACAGGCAGCATCAGCTGTACAAGCTACTGCGAGCACAAGACAGGAACGAACTACACTACCCGAGGCCTGAGTTTCTAGCTCTTTTGGTCAAGATAGTGGTCTTTTTTCAATAAGGCCTCTGAACACCTGCCACGCAGGAATGTGCTAGAAGTTTTGGAAACAGCAGAGCCCTACTTGCAACGCGCTCCCTCTTAGCTGCCCTGAAGGCGTTGACGACAGCCACTCCCTACGATCCGCAGATCTCATAGCCGAACAATTCCCAAGATTTTTCCTCGTCAATCACTTAACAAACTGACTGACGCAAACGAAGCCTTCCACCTACGCACACAAGCCGACTAGGAAGGATTTTAGGTTGTGAACGAGACATTTGTGAAGTCCGGAAAAGTTTTCACTTGAAAGGGTTCAACTATTTGCGAGTGCTTACGAGCAATATATTTATTTCTAAACCTCAGAATGTCTACACGTTTAATGGCGGAGAGCTGTACTCCCGGCTCTGGCATTTATACGTTTTTCGATAAGCTTAAGCTCGATGCACGTTGCGCATATAAGAAGTCAAAATAACTATTTGTGCATCTTCAACGATTACGCAACTTGTTTTTCAACGCGCGGTGAGTGAAGAAGCGCGCCCGAACTCGTGTGCCGGCGTTGCACGCTGCACGGAGCGGCGGAGGGGTCAGGGTCGCAGCGCCCCCCTCAAAGCAGCGGCGAGAGGCATGTACTACACCCGATGCGAAGGCCGTAAGAAGGGCGCGCGCGCGTGCATCTAGCCCGGCCGTGCCTGAGTATGCTCATTTCGCCTCTTTAGAACACTCCCTGCCACTCCCAAGAGAACTCTTGTAAATGCAATGCAGGCACGGCCCACCATCTATGAAAGGTACCTAGAAACAACCAACAATAACTAGTAAAATCTTTCACAACAGATGCGTGTGTTTGTACACACAAGTCGGTTCGCGTCTCTTTGCCAGCGTCTCAGCTGCAAAGCCATGGCGAGGGCATGCCACGTGCACGCTATTTGATGGACAAAAAGGGATTCAGGAGCTCTTGATGAATTCAGACTCTGCTGAAAATGGTTAATTTGTGACTCTGCTACTCTGAATTAGTGCCTAATCATTTAGTTATTATTTAATCGAATGTAATTTGCTTATCCTTGTTAATTTGTTTGTAACAAGTGCAGTGCTTTATTTCATCAGATAATCCTCAATAAAAATATTTACACATCCCAAAAAGCATCCAACTGCATTGCAAACACCAAAGTTCCACACAACATGCAGCAAAAGAAAAAAGAAAACCCGGTGAGCAGTGTGAAGCAGTGCCAAAAAAAAAAAAAGCCCGGCAGTGAAAAGGTTCAAGGGTTCCAAGAGTTGCCACATTTATTTTAAGTGACACCGTATCATGCAGAACAAGTGGTGACGTTAGCAAACGACATTGAAAATAATGCCAATGAGTGCACGTGAATGGATGCATAATAATGGATGCCTTAACTTGTATTAGCTTTAGTTAAGCGAACCCAGAGAGAGACTGCTTGACTGGTTGATTGATTGATTTGGCCGACAATACATGACTGTCGTGATGCAGGAAACTAAAGGCAATGTTAAGGGTCACCAGACCAGGCCTCCTACATCACAGCAGACATCCTCCATACAACAGCATAAGAAATAAAAACAAAGGAAAATAACATTTGCAAACAGCTAGCAAGTGAACCATACAGCAAATAAACACAAGGCAAAGAAATGGATGGCATAAAAGCATGCGCTGACTGACGACGGGCATACGCTTGAAATAAAGGAGATAAAGAAAACCAAATTGAGATACCATTTGTGAAGGTATATATACAGTAATGCAGTATGGTTGGTAAGATCTTGCCTCCTGATACAAACTTGCCTTTCTGTGGTTTTGCTGCAACCTTCACTGGCTGCTGTGGAATGCTGGCAGTTTTTACCGGCATGGAAGGCGGGGACTGAACTGTCACGGGCTGAAACTTGGGCAGGTCTTCGGTCAGCAGGTCAGTGCTACCCTTGTCGGCCGGCTTCCCCGAGATCTTGTCCACAACCCTCGCGATCCCGTCAGTCACCTGTTCGGTCAGTGTCTCTGAACAAGCAGAAGCGGCTGGTTAGAATGCATCCCTTACACTGCCTTGCTGTCGGCAGAACTCTGTACTACATCATGGCGAAGTTTCAGCATGTGCATAAGACAAAGGATACGCTGTAGGGGACAAATAAGCGCCAATTTGTCTCCTACAGTCGGTCTATGTCTTTCGTGCATGTTGAAATTTCACCACGAATAATAACCAAATCGCCCATTTTTCAGTTTTATTGTAATACATCATACCCAGAAAAGGGCCTCAATGAACAGAGACCCACTGTCGTATGCTCTGACTGGGCACTCGCAATACGACCTTTCATGCAAAAGCTACAATATCACTCTGTCTTTGTGACCAAATTGAAGCCACACTTGCAGCACCACTCATAGATAACAAGGCAATCGATCTAACTTCTGCACTCCCATATGTTTACCTTAACCCCTTTGTCTACCACAAAAATGATGAAAAATATGCCATAGCTATACCCAATATATATACATATATATGTTTTTTTTTCATGCAGTTTGTAGACCTTTTTTTTCTGAATAAAATGGCACCATTCAAATGAGCAAGCTTGCTTTATTTCTTAATGTGCTTGAAAGACATGTTTGAAAGAGCCTTCTCTGCGAGGCAACCATCATTGTCTGAACCCTCAAAGAAAACTAGAGCTGTGCGAATAGCAAAATTTTGGGTGCGAAGCGAATTCGAATAATAATGATTGAGTGCGAATCGAATCGAATAATTTTCGAATAATTTTCGAATATTTCTCAAACATTTTTCGAATAATTCAAAGTGAAATTACAGAAAAAGTTGCAGAGAATCCCTAAGTATGTTCTTGTGAGATAACAAACATGAAAGTGTTTCTTTTCGCTAGGTTGATGAAGCACTGGCGGGGGTGGTGTTTCATAGTTGTCTTTCTTATCAAGAATGAGGCAATGTAGAGGCCGAATTGTATTTATGTACATGATTTGGTGCAACCAAAGTGTTGCCAACAACACTTTACACGTGATAGGCAAAGCTGCCATTTCCTCAGCCTCTCCTCCTCTTTCAACTTCGGTGGAAACCCAACTGATGTGGCAGACAAGGGTGTGCTCCCTTCAAGTCCGGAGTTCCAAATCTGCCTCGTAGACGTCGATATATAAGAACATCTGAAATTTTGGATGCTAAAAAGCTTCGGCGTCCGATTTTTCGGACTTCCTGCCCAAATTTCAGGTCCAAAAGAGCATTAATTGAGCCCCCAACTCTGCCACATCTTTCATCTCCATGTTGGAACCTGCGTTTTCTTGAGTAGCGGAGCTTGAAAGACAGCTTTGCCGCAATAGGGGGGTGTGATGAGGTGAAGCATATTGAAAATCTAGAGACCACTTCCAAACGGACGTTGACTGTCTCTTGGCTAAGTTCGACCGTAACGGAGCTTGAAAGGCAGCTTTGCCGCAATACGAAAGTGTAATGAGGCGAAGCATATTAAAAATCTGAAGGGGTCACTTTCAACCGGACGTTGACTGCATTTGTCTTTGGGAAGTTCGAATAGTTCGAACAGTAAAATTTCAGTGCGAATCGAATCGAATAGCAAACACTATTCGAAAAATATTCGAAATTTCGAATATTCGCACACCCCTAAAGAAAACATCACTTTCAGCTTTCTATACTCAGCGACAACTTTTCTGACAGCACTGTGGAAGCTACAAAACCGAAGCGCATGCCTGCTACCGTGCCAAAAAATAGTACTTAAGTTTACTGATAATTTTATCATTTGCCTTGCTGAAATAAATGGTGCTTTATTTATTACGAGACTCAAACAGTTTCGGAAAGTCGTAGGTAAAATACTGCTATTGCTCACTTTGCAAGAATGCTTCTCTTTCCTTTCCATTTCTTACACAGCACCACCTTTTCAGCACGCCCGTTTTCCAAAGTAAACATGGCGTCCATGACGTTGTGGGTCAGTGTGCGGCTGCAAACGCACTGTTTAGTTTTCCAAGAAAAATACACTCGTAATATTAAAATGTGCACTGAACAATCGAAATGTTTCTCCCATTCACACTTTTCGTGTATATAAATTTCTAAACGAGTTAATGGTTCGAGTGAGCAAAACCGAAATCAGCCGCAAGCTGCCGTACTACTTGCGGAGCAACACGAATGTGCGGAAGCCCCGCCTCCGTAGCCTTGGCTCCACTGTCAAGATAAGTTGTCGCCGAGTATAGGGAAGCTTACAGAGCTGTCAACTGACGAGGATTTGACAAAAACACTTCCCCTTGCACAAGGTTTTATTCCCTTGATGCATGCTAGGATAAGGCTGCCAGCCATGCAGGTGCCAGAAAATGTGGCAATTAAAGAAAAGGAGAGACACAATTTGACAATTTTAATCATGATCACTTTCTTGTAAGAGGCATTCTAAGAGTGAAGCTCTAAAGCTCGAGGTAAGACATCAGGTGTCCGCATAAACCCTCCGCGCCATTGCTTATCATAACCAAGCCAAAGCTGCGCACTGCCTGGGTTTAACCTCGCCTAGCCATGCATGCGCCGAGGAGCAGCCGCCGCCAAGCCACGCCCACAGATGGAGGCAGTCTACGCAGCCACCGCACTGAGTTTGCCCATTGTGGCGCGAGCTGAGTACAAGCGATGAAAGGCACGCGCTTCTGCCATGGGTGCCACAGCCAGGTTTGCACGTTAGTTTCTGGAGCTGGAGTTTGGACATTCTTGCATGGCCTGTGACAGGCTGTGGTTCGACTCTACTCTGTTTATACCAAGGAAAGACCTAGCATCAGTCAAAAAGGCCACGTTAACCACCTAAGATCGACAAGCTTCGCTGTTTCTTAAGCTTTACACGGCTAGTGTAAACTTCTTCATTTTTTGTTCATGATGACAAAATAATAATAATAATAATAACAATAATATCTAGGGTTTTATGTCCCAAAACCACGATATGATTATGAGAGACGCCGTAGTGGAGGGCACTGGGAATTTCGAACATCCAGTTTTCTTTACATACACTGACATCACACAGTACACCGGCCTCTAGCATTTCGCCTTCATTGAAATGCGACCACCGCGGCTGGGATCAAACCCACGACCTTCAGGTCAACAGCCAAACACCATAGCCGCTACTCTACTGTGGCAGACTTCATGATGACATTAAGTACTTGTCATTGTTTATATAGGCAGGTCATCTCATGACAATTATAGTTATCAGAGGTAGAGAAAGAATTAAGCTACACATAAAAAAAGAGACGAAAAATAATTGAAGAAATGGGTCTAGTAGCTTGCTTTTGTTTTTGTACAAAATATTTAGCCATGTCTGCAGCAATAATGTTTATAGAAACCTTAAACGCAATTTTTCTCTCATACAGGCTAGTTGGTTTGCATTCAAAATGTCAGGCGGGTGTCACAAATTGTTGGTTTACAATGCTTTCATGAACATTAGGGCATCTCGCAGACTTCCGCAGAACTGATTCACGGTTGCAAATAGCGCAGATAACACATCCTGCCCCATTCAAATCTCTTGTTGCATGCTCTGCACTGTTTAAATAGCACACATTTGCCCTGAAAATTGCTCGGGTTGGCCAAACAGACACCAAGGAATAGCGAGCATTCTTTGTAAATAGTAGTTTCACTTTGAGTAATAGATTAGCAACACCAAGCAATGAGAAGACCAGCATGTTAACGAGCTTAACGAAGCATACTTGGGCCTAGTGGTGCATTTCCAAATCCCTGGTATTTTCCAGTTGTAGCCACCGAAGCCCCAAGCCCAGAATACGACCGGTTTTCTGCAAAGCATAGAACACTCATGAATAACGAAAGTAAACACGCATGACATACAAACATTTTATTTTGAGCTTCAAGACACGGGAAAAACAGTGTCGTTAGGAGCCAACATTTGCTTGAACTGCCACTTGCTGATTGACTAAAGCACCACTAAGATAACACTTTTAAAGAAGCAGCTTTGTAGAGTACAGGCGGCACTAGAATTAAAGGGGCCCTGCAACATTTTTCCAAGTTATGATCAAATGGCTTCTAAAAAGAGTTCATAAGTAAAAACAACACAAACGAAACACAAGGAACTAGCCTGTCAGCAAATGTTATTGAAGTTCTAAAAAAAGAGCTTACTGCCTCATGAATCGACTGCAGCAAAATTTTTTCTGAATTTAGCAACACTGACAGTAGCTTGACGTCAAGCTACAGTACTAATTCTGGTGACCTCGTGCAGCAGTCTAGCTAGTTGTGATGATGTCAGGTACCAAAACTTCCAAAATGGCCGCTTGTGGGTCACCAATGGAGCCACGGTACAGAGCAGCCATAGAAACGTCACAATATCTTGTGCGAGCACGAGATGAGAAGCTCATACCTTGTTGTGACATCAGGGTACAGTAGGAACCGAAAATAGCTTTTAAAAACATAGTGTAATTTGTTTTTCAGGGTGCACTCACCCTTAGCAATGTGTTTTCTAGGCTCTTGAGGACTTCGCCTTTCACTTGATGCAAGACAACAACAATTGAAAATTCGCAATGCCCAAAACTCGCAATGCCCAAAACAGTTAAAGCATCCACTTTCATCACATCAGAAGAACCTGAATAATGAATTTTTTTTATAATTAAGAAACATGGCTTATCTGAAAAATGCACAATCTAAAATGTGTGATCTGAGTCAAGTACTTCAGATGTTCTCTGTCAAAAATGTATTTAGAGTAGAAAGTACTATTTTAAATTAACAACTATGAACAAGGATTAATTGTGCTACACTAGCTATAATTTAGATTCGTGTCCTAATCAGTATCATTTAATTTTTTGTTTGTTTATTTATTAAGTTGTAATATTCTCAGACATTCTAATGTATCACAAGTGGGAAGCTCTTGAACAAAATTTCATTAAAGGGACTCTAAAGTGACATAATGAATTGGTTTAGACTAATAAATTGTACTGTGAAAACTCTAATGTTGTTAATTTCGACGTCATAGTAAATATAACATGGGAGTAAATTAAGGTCAAGGTTCCATTTCTAAATTTCGCACCGAAATCTGCATGCATGACATCACGTATTTCAGAGGACATTTTTCGTATTTTAGTGACACCGGCTCCACGAAATTTCCCTAAACTTGGTATGTTGAGTCTATGGCCCCCTCAGAGGACAATGTACTTCATTGTCACTGCTTAGGAACTATGTAGGAACTAGTAGACGCTGTGAAAATCTGTGACGTCATGTTATTTGGTGCAGGATCTTCAAGGTGGTGGCGCTACCTGTGTTTTTTTTTTTGTGCATTTTCTTGCTTACCAAGCCTTTTCTTGTGGCAAGCTTGGTGATTTTTGGTTTGTGAAAGAGTAATTTACTAATATGAGGAAAATCGTTGTTCTCTTTAGTGTCTCTTATTAAATCATTGCTACTTTGAGATATGCATGAGAGCCATGAATATAGGGAACAGTGGCGAGCGGATCTTTATTTTGGCTTAAAAGATAGCCTCAATGATGCACTTCAACCACTCAGTAGTTATTCAAGATTTTGGCTCAGTAGTTATGCAAGTAGTTATGCAAGAATCCACTGATTGTCATACGAGTGGCACAACAGCACACCTAGTATAGCTTTTAACATAAATAGTACAACATGCTGATTTACATGTGCATGTACAACATGATGATGACACTGATTTAGGACTGCCAATTGGGCCAATTGAATGTGCTTTGTAGTAGCAAATAAAACACAGCACTAACACAAGATCACGCTATAAGTTTCCTTCTCCCTTGTGTTAGCACCGTGTTTTATTCACTGAAGCGAATAATGAATATACGAGTGTTCGCAATATTTACTTAGGCACAATAGCTGTGTTTTCAATTGTACATCAATGCAAAACACGACAGGATTGCAAATTGGCTAGCTCAGAAAGTACTAATTATGATGATCAGCCTCCCGAATGTTTAAATTTGTAGATATGTAATGCACTTGCCTATCTGTTTCTATCACTTAATAAAGTCATTTCTGTCTTCTATCGCTCTTTTGCATGCTGTTCATCATGTGTGTCAAAAGTTTTGTAGTGTTGAATTATAACAGTCAGCATGATATGGAAAATGCAAGTATGTTAGAAGATGAGATGTGTTTAAAATAGAGACTTCTAGAGCTTTATGTGTTAAAAAAAGAAAGATATGATTATGAGACCCTCCACAGTGCAAAACTGTTCAAATTTTGAATGCTGGCTGTTCTTTAATGTGCAAATATTTCTAAGTTAGACAGATAGTGGGGTTTGACCTACCAAAACCATGATACAATGATGAGAGCCTCCTGTATTGGGGACTCTGAATTCATTTTGACCACCTGGTGTTCTTCTACGTGCGGCTAAATCAGAGTGTGTGGGTGTTTATGCATTTCACCCTTATGGAACTGCAGCTATTGTGGCCTAGAAACAAACTCAAGCACTCGTGCTTAGCTGCACAGCACCACAGCTGCCAAGCTACCAACCTTGATCACGTGCATTTTCAACTTCCAGAGCATGCTGTTTGTAAAAAGAAACAACCAACTTGCCCAAGGTTACATCTCACCGTCATAATGCACTGCAGCCATGTTTGCAAGAATGGCATGACTTATCCAAACCGTCACTGCGGTCATCGTTTGGAGCAAGTCACCCACCTTGCTGAGCAGGGGGCAGCTGGCCAGAAGTCTGTTGACTCCCAGCACCATCGTCATGAACCACATGCAGCAGGTCCTTTGAGCGAAGGATACAAAGGAACACATCAAGAACTTAGAAACTGTGAATTCTTTAACACTGCAGGAAACTGCCTCAACAGCTTTATTCAATCACACCTTACACTAATCCACTTACGGACAAAAAACTATGCCATCCTGCACTGCCATAACTCGATGTAAGGCTCCCACATCGTGACGTTTGCAATCTAGCCGGGATGTAAGGAATCCTTCATCATACAAGTTATTTCACTCAAGATGTTAGTTAAATAGGTGCTTGACCTATACAACTCTTAATTATCAAACTGTGCAGGTGAAAGTCCCAGTGTGCAAATTTCTATGCACCATTACACCATTACAGCTTCTAAGTCTGTTCTTCTAAACCATTACAGCACCACTCACCTTGGCAAGCAAGCGGAGGCACTGGTTCTCTGAACCACCACCGGACACATCTGCTCCAGGAAGGGCAGGAAAAGAACATTAGAAAAAAAAAGATCCAATAATTTGATCCAAGCATGAAAGGCTAACATTTAGTATATGCCCAAAAGAAATGAGCTCACCGTCATTTGCATATCAGTCTTCAAGGTAAAGAACCACAGACATGAGCAAAAAGACAAAAGTCACTATAGACTGCACAGCTATCCCAACTGTTACGTAAAACAATTTTTTTAATTCTCTTTCTGTAGACCTAGTAAATTGAAGATATGCAGAATGATGAAATTACATTTCTCCACACTATTAGCTTGCCCCACACAAAATGGTTGACCTCTTGCTCATGCAGGGGCGGTGCCAGGATATCTTTACCAGGAGGGGCACCCATGAAAATTGAGTTCCTTCAGGGGGGCAGGGAGGCTGGAAACTTAGGTGCTCTGTTTTGAATGTGTTCGCTCTTGGGGAGGGGGGGGGGGGCAAAGTGGGGGCAGGTGGATATCTTAGGGGGGCAGCTGCGCCCCCGTCCCCCCAACTGGCACCGCCCCTGCTCTGATGGCACAATGGGCTACTGGTACACATGAAAAACAGCGAGCATGTAGATCCAAAAAAGGCAGAAGTTCAGGGGAAGATGGAAGGTTGTAGAGGTGAAATATTCATGCTGGGTTGCCCTGAAGAGGACAAGTCCACTTGTCGAAACGTTGGCTCCAGCGACACCCTATGTTCACGAATTTTTCAGCGAAAATGAAGTAAACACAAGATGGCGGCTAAGATAGCACCTCTAGTTCTTCTCAACTGCTTTAGTTATGCTATACATGACTTCTTTCCCATATTCCTCTTCCTCTGCACAGGGAAGTGAACGGGACCAAGTGAGTCCAGTTAACCTCCCTTTCCTTCATATGCCCTTTCTTTTTCTAGGATGATATACACCATCATGCGTGCGTCAAATGAGACGCGCAGAGAACCTCATTTGCAGAATTTCATGTATCCCCTGTTACAGTAGTGTTGGAAACGCTGCCATCATAAAAAGTCAATGCGGGCTTTCTCAAATCTCAAGAACAGGTGCCAGGTAATACAATCAATGACCATTTGTCAACAATGCTGCACAGGTGCATTAGACATTTCGTTATGTTGTGGTGGTGCTGGTGCATGCAAAAACTGAGAAATTGTTCATGTAAGTGCCCAAGACAGTGCCAACTATATTTTAAAGGGCCATTAAACAACCCCGCAGTACAAAATGTGTTATGAAGCTATAACTGCGCATCGCATGTACGAATGGTCAACTCTTGTAAGGCTAGGCGACGTTATATGCATTACCATCAGATTTATTTCTTCATGCACTGCTGTACTCGCGCATCTATTGTTTGCATGTATGCGCGAAAAGATTAAAAAAAAGGTATCTGCATTTGAGTGGTCCTAGTAAATGAATTCCTGTTGTCTGCTGTCTGTCGGCTCTGCCCTTCAAGCCCAATGAGGCTCTGGCAGGCCAATTTTGCATTACATTGTTACTGTGCCAAATGTCAATAAAGTATTATTATTAGAGCTGTGCGGATAGCAAAATTTTGGGTGCGAAGCGAATTCGAGTATTGAAGTGTGAGTGCGAATCGAATCGAATATTTTTCGAATATTTCTAGAATATTTTTCTAATACTTCAAAGCGAAATTGCAGAAAAGAAAGTTAGAGAGGATTCCTAAGCATATTCTTATGAGATAGCAACATGAAAGTGTTTCTTTTCGTTAGGTTGATGAAGCACTGGCGGGGTGGTGTTTCATAGCTGTCTTATCAAGAATGAGGCAATGTAGAGGCCGAATTGTATTTATGTACATGGTTTGGTGCAACCAAAGTGTTGCCGACAACACTTTACACGTGATAGGCAAAGATGCCGTTTCCTCAGCCTCTCCTCCTCTTTCTGTGGAACTTCTGTGGAAGCCCAAGTGATGTGGCGGACAAGTTCCAAATCTGCCTCCTAGACGTCGATATATAAGAACATCGAAATTTTGGATGCTAAAAAGCTTTGGCTTCCGATTTTTCGGACTTCCTGCCCAAATTTCAGGTCGAAATCAGCATTAATTGAGCCCCCACCCCAGCCACATCTTTCATCTGCATGTTGGAACCAGCGTTTTCTTGAGTTGATACATTTGCACCGTAGCAGAGCTTGAAAGGCAGCTTTGCCGCAATACCGTGATGTAATGAGGTGAAGCATATTGAAAATCTTGGGACCACTTCCAATCGGACGTTGACTGTGTCTTGGCAAAATTCGTCCTAACGAAGCTTGAAAGACAGCTTTGCCGCAGTACCGGGGTGTGATGAGGTGAAGCATATTGAAAATCCGAAGGGGTCACTGTCAATCGGACTTTGACTGTATGTATTTGTTTTCGGGAAGTTCGAATAGTTCGAATAGTAAAATTCCAGTGCGAATCGAATCGAATAGCAAACACTATTCGACAAATATTCGAAATTTCGAATATTCGCACACCCCTAATTATTATTATTATTATTGTATCGTGTGAGCATGCGGCCGCAAGGATTTTACGAATAGGTGCAGTAATAAGGAAGCTACAAGGTATAGAACAACCTGCTTCGGCTCGATTCGGTTTCTCACTCGGCCTTCCTACCCTTCTCAGCAGCCAAGAGGGGTAGGCGTCCCTTCGGTGACGGAACATGATGTCAGTGATTACGTCATAGGCACGCAGACAACGACTGAGCAAGGCTTGCTCCATGTGTCACTCGTGTCAAAGCGGCGCTAGGGTCACCTTAGCGGCGCGGTGAAGAAGCGCGATAAATGCACAGCTGAAACCACATCACCGCAGGGGCGCGGCGCTGTTTCGTAGTGCAGAAGGCCAATCGACAAAGTCGGTGATATGTAAAGTTGCCCATGGGTAAGATTACGTCACTGCACGTACGAGGAGGATTGGACAGTTGCTGGAGAGGGGTGCAGAAATGGTTTTTCGAATAGAGCATCTACACTGCGTGCAGCGCTGTGATATTTGCAGAATGTGATCACCGTGGCCTTCTGCACGAATTAGCAAGCTTGTTTGGGAGGCGTAAAAAAAAAAGTCTGAGCCTCTTTACTGGTCCTTTAAGATCCCAAACAAGCATTGCAACCCACACAAGTGCTAGCTCCCTACCACATTTCCAGCAATATGAAATGTTAGGTGCTAAGTACCGCATATCCCCAATGCTCCTCACTCGTTGTCTTGAGAGGGTCATTGGAACAAACTGCGGTGCGGCCAAGAACATCCAACTTACTTAGACTTTAATGCCATAGTGCATATGCCTGTGCGATACCCAAGGGCGAGGCTGGATTATTTCATTTTCATAAGTGAGCAACTCATCAACAAAAAGCTGCTCCAAATGACTTCTAGCCATTAAAACGCTGGAGCATGCTGGAACCATTAAAACGCTGCCCACTGTGAGCAGGCTCAATGTCCATAGCACAACAGCAATGCCTAGCATAAACAAGCAACCATATAAATGGAGGCGAGTGAATCACCACATACAAAGACAAAACTATGCTTCACCAACCAGACAAACAGAACTGAATTTACACTAGTTGGCACTGGCTAGACGCAATATGTCGCAGCTTTAAAAGCAGGAGTCTCAAACTCATCTCAGCTAGCAGGCCACAGTCCTGAAATTTAGTCCAACAGGGCCAAGGGAAAATTGGAGTGGGGAGGGGGGGTTGGGGTAGAGGATTTCAACAAAATGTTACCTTACGTTGCCATTTCAATGCCTTTCTGATATCTTGTATATGGGTCATATCAGCAGGGAATTTGACGTAGGTTTCGAGAAAGGTATCAATACCGGTCTGCAGAATGACTGAAATTCACAAAAAAATGTTCCGTATTACGGTGATGTTTCAACACATAGTGACTGCAGTGGGTGCCTCAGGAAAAAAAATGCTTGAAACCAGTCCAGTCTCTGTAGTTCCCCCGAACAAAGCGTTGTTATTCGTAATAGGCAAGAAAATAATGTGAATACCATTTAGCAAAGACACTAAAGTTTATTCTTTGAGAATCTGTGGGGTGCTAACAAAAGGTTCGCGGGCCGCATGTTTGAGACTCCTGCTTTAAAGGCACAACAGACAAGTACCTTGTGTGCTGCCATGAGAAAAAAAAAAGGAAGATGGGCTGCAATTGTCCTTTGGAGTTAAAAGAAGATGAGAGATGTGATAAGTGATTTCCCCTTTTCATGTTCCTATTAGCTGTATAACCATGTATTTTTTAGCAAAAGTGACAGACAGCTGCATGTGTTACGCTTGACCGTTTTGTTCTACGTGTTCTTCTTTGCTTGTATAGCCAATCAATTATTCGCGCTCATATTTTGTTATTTTGTTTTTACACACACACAATATAATCCCGCCTGTGGGACTGACAGTATGCTGAAACCATGTCACTGCATGCAAATGTAGCCGTCATTTCCAAAAGTAGCGGTGTGTAACCAGAGCTAATCAGTGGTGTGCATAATCCCCACTATGGTATCCCAGCAAAAATACTTTGTCCACAAGACATCCAAATCATGTTCCACTGTCTGCATGCACAGCTCTGAACACAAACGGGAAATACGCCGCACACCCTGTTCCAGATATAGAACCCTAAAAGTTCCCAGAGCATGTAGCCTACTGTTCAGGCTAACACATGAATAGTTAGCTGGTAAAGAAATGTTTTCTCGCATATTTGAATTATAATCCAAAGCCTGCATGCAGATCATGCAGGTATCACATGTTTTTCTTATGCAATTTACTTTGAAGACTTCAGTTATTTCAGTGCTCTGCTTGTGCCAGTTGGAAGACCAAGATGAATGAGGAATATTCTGATGCATTTCCAGCACATGCTAGAAAAAGGAAAAAAATATGCAAGCACAGAAAGGCAAGACAACAGTAAGAACACTGCTCTTTTGCCTTCCCGTGTTTGCGCATTTTTTTCCTTTTTCTCATATTCACCGCAAATGCATCGATTCAGTGTTACAACTAGCCCAGCTAACTGCTTTAAGAGTAGTAATCTGCACTTCCATGTGCATGTTTGTTATGTGTGCACCCAATGTGTCTGATCTCACCTTGTTAGGGCTTTGCCCATTGCGTCCATCACTCAGCATGTGCTGCAGACATGATATCCTTTGTTGAAATGACCAGTCAAGTCCCATTCTCACATAGCACACACTGCAAAAGGCCCTGACACGTCTGTCGGATGTACGCAGCACGTGCGGCAGTGTTCATTGTAGGACATGCATTGTTAGTTCATAGGACACTGAAAGTGCAGCCATACAGTCATGCAAAGGAGGTCCAGAGAGCACATTTGTCAAATCCCTAAGGTATCCATGTCCTGGTTTCAAATGTACAGCTTATATCTACTGAATCTCATTGCAGTCATTGGAATGTATGGTGTGGAGTTTAAGTCCCGAGTGGGGCTCACGCTTTCGAAGCATATAGTCAGAAAGCAAACAATGAAAAGTGTGGCAAGAGAGCTGCTTATAATCAAATGAAAGGAAGGGTGCACTCACTTGCAGCTGATCGAATGGCAGTGTCTTTTCTGGCTAGGATGGAACGTACTGTGGCATGACCATTAGTGAGTACATGATGCAGGACTCTCAGGCACTGCTCAGCATCCAGAACATGGAGATAGAAGAAAATCAATGCGTAACAGTTAATCATTCAACTCTATTCAAGTGATGGAAAAGAAGTAATTTGGTCTGTACACGGTAATGTAACAGATCCTTTAATTATGGCATGGTGTACAGCCTATAACATATTGTCACGACGTCAAGAGAGAGGTCGTAACGCCAAGATCGAGAGAACAGCAGGTCGGTCTTTTTAATACCGCGCGCAAGCGAGCTTCTCTTCTTTCTTCTTTCTGGCTCCTGTAAAACGCGTATGAGCCTTTTCGCTGTCCTCTTCGTCTTTCTCATAGCAAGCACATGGCATTTGCCTCCCTCCGAAAGAGGCATCGTCCCGATGCGCAGCCCAGGCGCTCTACTTAGAAAAGCGCGCACATATGCACTGGAACCCAACCAGAGTTAGCTGGACAGGTACGGTTTCATCCGCACAACATGCACGACTTCGGGTGAATGCTTCCGGCGACTGGAACCACAATCACTGTCGGGAACGACCTCGTAGTTCACGTCGTTCAAGCGTCGGATGACTCTGTAGGGACCAAAGTATCGTCTCAGCAGTTTTTCAGAAAGTCCGCGTCGACGTATTGGGATCCAGACCCACACCTTGTCGCCGGGTGTGTAGGTAACGAATTTGTGTCGCAGGTCGTACCGTTTCGCATCTTTATGTTGCTGATGACAGATGCGTACGCGGGCAAGCTGTCTGGCTTCCTCGACGCGCTGAGTAAATTCTTCGGCGTCGGTATCAATGTCGTCACCCTCGTGCGGCAGCATAGCGCCCAACGTTGTCGTGACCTCGCGACCATGGATTAAACTGAACGGTGTCATTCCAGTAGTTTCCTGTCGAGCGGTATTATAGGCGAAGGTCACGTAAGGCAAGATTTCGTCCCAGGTTTTATGGTCCGTGTACATAGAGAGCATGTGTACATAGAGAGCATGTCTGCGAGGGTCTTATTAAGGCGCTCCGTTAGTCCGTTTGTTTGGGGATGGTACGCAGTCGTTCTCCGGTGAGCTGTACCACTGAGCCTGAGAACCGACTCCAAAAGTTCCGCGGTGAAGGCAGTTCCTCTGTCGGTGATGACCACTGTTGGGGCGCCGTGCCGAAGGACGACGTTTTCGATGAAGAAGTGAGCCGCTTCTGCTGCTGCTGTGGCCCCTCTGCATAGCTTTTGTCTCCGTGTAGCGAGAGAGGTAATCAGTGGCGACAATGATCCATCGGTTCCCTGCAGTAGAAGTTGGGAATGGGCCCAGGAAATCCATTCCAATTTGGGCGAATGGCCGTGCTGGTACTTCTACAGAATGTAATAGGCCCGCTGGCTTACCGGGGGGCGCTTTGCGTCTTTGGCAGTCAGCACAAGTCTGAACGTGATGTTTACAGCAGCATGTAGTTTTGGCCAGTAGTACTTTCGTCGCAGTCGGGACAAACGTTCGGGTGTAGCCTAGGTGACCGGAAGTGGCCTCGTCATGGCAGGCTTCTAAAATTTCTTTTCGCAGTGATGAAGGCACGACGAGCAAGTACGCGCTGCCGCTTGGAGAAAAGTTCTTCTTGTAGAGAACGTCGTTCCGTAAACAAAAAGATGGCAGTCCTCTGGCAAAAATTCGCGGCACGTCTTTACGTCGTCCTTCCCAGAAATCGATGAGCGGAAGCAGCTCTGGGGTCGCCGCGCTGCTCTTGTGAAATAGTGGCCGTGTTGACGACTCCCAAGAATGCGGCGTCCACGGATTTGTCATCAATGGCGGCAGGCTCGACGGGCGACCGCGAGAGGCAGTCGGCGTCAGTATGCCTCTTTCCGGATTTATAAGTTATGCTCATATCAAATTCTTGAAGCCGAAGGCTCCAGCGCGCCAAACGGCCAGATGGGTCTTTCAGGTTAGTGAGCCAGCAGAGCGAATGGTGATCGCTGACGACCTTGAATGAGCGCCCGTACAAATATGGGCGAAATTTGATTACTGCCCACACAACAGCGAGACATTCCTTCTCGGTAGTCGAGTAGTTCTCCTCGGTGCGAGAGAGAGCTCGGCTGGCATAGGCTATCACTTTTTCAGTGCCGTCTTGCCACTGTACCAGTACGTCGCCCAGGCCTACATTGCTGGCGTCGGTGTGAAGTGCTGTTGGCGCTTCCTGGTCAAAGTGCGGCAAGAACTGGAGGTGTTCGGAGGCGTTGACGTAAGCCGGTAAATGCCATTTGTTCCTTTTCGCCCCAAAGAAAGGGAACATCCTCTCGTGTGAGTCGGGTCAAAGGTGCCGCAATAGACGAAAAGTCCGCGATGAATCGTCGGTAACAGGCACATAGTCCTAAGAAGCGCCTCACTGCTTTTTTGTTGTGTGGTGCAGGAAAGTTTGCAACAGCGTCTATTTTGGCTGGGTCAGGTCGAACACCCTCGTGACTTACGACGTGACCGAGGAAGGAAAGCTCACTGAAGCCAAAATGACATTTTTCTGGTTTTAACGTCAGGCCAGCCGAACGTATAGCTTGGAGAACTGTGAATAACCGGTTTAGATGTTCTTCAAATGTAGCTGAGAAGACAATAACGTCGTCGAGATATACCAAGCATGTATGCCATTTCAGGCCTGATAGCACGGTGTCCATCAAACGCTGAAAAGTGGCTGGCGCTGAACATAACCCGAATGGAAGGACTTTAAATTCATAAAGACCGTCGGGCGTCATGAAAGCAGTTTCCTCACGATCGCGCTCATCGACCTCTATCTGCCAATAGCCGCTTCGTAGGTCCATTGATGAGAATAGCGTGCATGCCGCAGTCTATCCAGAGAATCGTCCATGTGTGGCAGCGGGGTAGACGTCTTTCTTCGTGACTTGGTTTAACTTGCGGTAATCTATACAGAAGCGCAAGCTGCCGTCTTTCTTTTTAACCAATACCACGGGAGATGCCCAAGGACTTTTTGAAGGCTGTATGACATCATCCTGGAGCATCTTCTGTACTTGCTTTTGAATCTCCTCGCGTTCTTTCGGAGCCACACGGTAGGGATTCTGTCGGATCGGTCTCGTGTTATCTTCAACAACGATTCGGTGCTTGGTCAATGGTGTTTGCCTGACCTTTGATGTGCACGAAAAACAATTTTCGAACTGGTGTATCAGTTCCAGTAGGCGCTGCCTATCAGAGGGTGACAGAGTAGAACTGACGTCGACAGACAAAGGAGTCGAGGGAGGCGTGGTCGCGTCATGAGATTGCAAAGCGAACAATCCCTCGTTTGGTCGATGTCGTCGTAGTAGGCAATCGCGGTACCCTTCTGGATGTGACGGCGCTCGTTGCTGAAGTTGGTGAGGAGTACTTCTGCCTGCCCACCAGCTAATGCCAGAATGCCTCTCGCGACGGAAACACCTTGCGTAAGCAATAGCGCAGCTATTTGCTCCGCTATCACATCTTTATGACTCGGGCCGCTCACATGATACAGACACAAGGCAGCAGGATCTCGGCAGGAGCGTCACATCGTCGGCTACTCGCAAAACGCTCGTGTCGGTCGTCAGTGGTGGTCGTGGTGGTGTCGACATACAGATGTGCGGAAAACGTCACCATACGGTCCGGAATGTTGATGACAGCGTCGTACTCTCGCAGAAAATCCATACCCAAAATGAGCTCTTTACAACATTCTGGTAGAAGGACAAAAGTGGCGACGAAGCTGGAATCGCTGATTACAAGCCGAGCGGTGCATTTACCCGTTGGAGTCATTAGCTGACCACCAGCACTTCTTATGTGCGGCCCTGTCCACGGCGTCTTGACCTTCCGAAGGCGGTCGGCGAGCTCTTGCCGCATAATCGAGAAGTCAGCGCCTGTGTCAACCAGTGCTGTCACGTGGTGTCCGTCTATGAGAACACTGAGGATCGGCCCGTACGACGTCGTCGGCATTAGTATTCGTCGTCGTCATATCGTCTTCTTGCGGCGGTAGGGGGGACTTTTCGGCATCTCGACGATTGGCAACCTGGCCCCGGAGGTCGCAGCAGTTAGTTTTCCCCCGGCGCGGGCTCGGGGAACGGCCTCTGGTAACGTCAGCGTAGCTCTAGCGGTTCGGGGAGTGTGACGCACAGGTGACGGAGATTGCCAACGACGACTTGGTGAAGATACTTGGCTGGTCGACAGCGGTCACCATCGTGGGCGCGACGGTCTTCAAAGCGAAAAGAAGCTGGACGTGAAAAGTTGCCAAACCCAGCATCTCGATGACGGCAGTAGCGGGAAATGTGGCCTGGTTCCCCGCAGTGGAAGCAAAGGGGTCGACGGTCAGCCGTGCGCCACAAGTCGGTTCTGCGAACTGGTGGTCGTCTCTGCAGAATCCCGTTGCCACCAAGGCACGAGGAGCGGGCGGTGGCTGGAAGGGCGCTGCCTCAGGTGAAGGTGGAGGACGACGGACCACTACAGCATAGCTGAGCGAACGCTGCTCAGGACATGCGCGGGGCGATGCAAAAGGCTTGCCGCAAACTCCTGGCGCACGATTTCAGCGACAGACGCAACTGGCGGCTCGGTAGAAGGAACGCCGAGGGCCCGAAGTTCTTCACGCAGTATTTCCCGGATCATTTGTCGCAGGGAACTTTAGCCAACGGCAGCGTTCTCAGCCGCAGCACTTATTGGCGTGTGGTTGGGCAGGCGGTCAAAGTGGCGGCATCGTTGCCTGCAGTGCCCGCTCAATAACAGTCGCCCTCCTTTATAAATTCGTCGACTGTTGTCGGCGGATTTCGTACGAGGCCCGCGAACAGCGGTTCCTTGACGCCCCGCATCAGATGACACACCTTCTTCGACTCGGGCATGTCAGGGTCAGCTCGGCGAAACAGACGAGTCATGTCCTCTGCGAACATGGCAACGGTTTCGTTGGGCTTTTGCACGCGGGTTTCAATCAGTTGCTGTGCGTGATCCCGCCGATCCGAGCTCTGGAATGTTTCGAGGAGCTTGTGGCGGAAATTGGCCAAATTTGGAAAGTAGGCTCCCGGTTCTCGTACATGGTGCGAGCGCTATTTTCCATCGCGAAATAGCACGGCCAAGCTTCTGTTGTTCGTTCCAGCGATTCACCACAGCGACCCGTTCGAACTGTTCGAGCCAGTCCTCGACATCCTCATACGCTTCCCCACGGAGATTTCAGGCACGTGAGGATGCTCAAGAGTCACCTGGGAAGGAAGGAGATCCGCTGATGTTGTAGGAGCCGCCATGCTGGGTAAGAGGAGGAACAGTCGAGAACTCCGGACTTAGGGCCTAGGAGGCGCCGGCTGAATCGGTGGACTGGAGTCGTGACGAGAGGCTGGGTCTCCGGACTGGGGGTACGTGTCCGAATAAGGCTTTCCTGCATCAGGTTGCAGGCTCCAGCACTTCCACCAGTGTTGCGACGTCAAGAGAGAGGTTGTAATGCCAAGATCGAGAGAACAGCAGGTTGGTCTTTTAATACCGCGCGCAAGCGAGCTTCTCTTCTTTCTTCTTTCTGGCTCCTGTAAAACGCGTATGAGCCTTTTCGCTGTCTTCTTCGTCTTTCTCATAGCAAGCACGTGGCAATATACTATAACATATCCTGCTGCACTGCTGTCCTACAACATATCTATTCCCTTAGAGTACAAGACAGAAAAGGAAATGACCAGTCAAGTCCCATTCTCATTATCGACTTGTAATCACATAATTATAATGTTGGTGATGGCACTCTGAGACCAGCTTTTCTGGCAAATTAAAACATCTTATCACCAATACGCTTCCTAAATGTCAGCAACTCTTCAAATAGGGCCAGTGGCATGGCATGTACCATCCTGTTTCTGCACTGCACTTTCACACAGCGCACAAAACAAATGGATTGGATGTATGCTTGCACACATGCATGTCTGTTTAATTTATTTGTACTTTATGTGAAAAAGTACAGTGCAGAAAAAGAAGCAATTGCAAGGTGTCATTTTCTACATGTGAGACGGTGCGTGACGGTTAAAGACAATAGACAATATGCGGAAACACGTGGGTAGCTCCTTCAATCTGCAGTAAATGGTTCCCTCAGCCAAAAGTCCGGTGGCCTTAGCTGCCTAGCTGTCTCACTCGCCAGACTAGTTCAAGCTGGTCCGTCGAGTCCAAGTTGGACAGTACTATCTGCCATTTCTATGTGATGGGACGTCTGATAAGTGTGGTTGTGCTTTAGCACGCCTGTACCATGTAGTACTAGATGGTTGCTTACTCCTTGCAGTGTGAGCATATATATTGTCACCAGGTCGTGACACTGAAGAAGGCAGCAGTTGGTGTGTTCAAGACTAAACTTTTTATCTGGGCGAACTTGTGCCCGGAAAATGAAAGGTCAAGTACAAGATTCACACTATAACTGATAGCAGCGTGAACGGTCATTGGCCATCGAATAATCTGAACATCGGCGGAGCACGTCGTCTTTTATAAAGCAGTCGTCGCACCTTCCAGCGTTATCGCTAATGCTTGCATGAGCTTTCCCAGGTGAAAATGAGTAACTGGGAATCCAACTGGTTTCCAACTGCATCAACTGGGATCAAATGGTTCCAGTAGGGAAACAACTGGTCCCAGCTGATTCCAGTTGCAACTGGTACCAGTTAGCAGCTGGTACCGAATAAACTTGACTATTCGCATCCTGCGCATAATCTAAGCCGAATGATCTCAAACAATCGCAAAACTTCCCAAGCATTGCGGAGCGGTCTGCACCGAGCGTTGCTAACCGTTTTTTGTGCTGACACTCAGATACTTCAAAATAAAGTTTATAAATGCGCATGGCAATACGAATAGAGTGTAGCGCGTACAGTGTGTTAAGGCTCAAGTGTGGATACTCTGTGTTTGTAGTCTGTGCTATGCTACAGTTTCTCGTGTGAGAAAGTAGAGTGGAGGTGGGAACCTTCCTCGTCGGAGTTCTACAACTTCAAAAAAATGTGTCGGTACTTTCTGAATTCATGAAGGCAGCTGAGATTTCTATATATGGAAAAATAGGAAGCTATTCCGTCCTTCAGAAAGTTGCATAATTTTGGCCATTTCACTCCATTCAGAGTAAATTGAATGTATAAATGGAGAATACTGTATATGTCTTTGCTATACACATCATTTTTTTACATTATTTTAAACTGCTTAGACACTAAGCAGTTTAGTGTGCATACAGACCACATTCATGTTAGTTGGTGTATTCACTAATTTCATCATCATCATCATCATCATCATCAGCCTGTCTACGCCCACTGCAGGGCAAAGGCCTCTCCCATGTTCCGCCAATCAACCTGGTACTGTGCTTTCTGCTACCACGTTATACCTAAAAACTTCTTAATCTCATCTACCCACCTAACTTCCTGTCTCCCCCTCACGCAGTTTGCCATCTCTTGGAAAGGAGTACGTCTACTTAGGACAGGTAGTAACCGCGGAGCCAAACCATGAGAGTGAAATAACTAGAAGAATAAGGATGGGACGGGGCTCTTTCATCATGAATGGTAGTCTACCACTATCCCTCAAGAGGAAGGTATATAACAGCTGCATCTTACCGGTACTTACCTACGGAGCAGAAACCTGGAGACTTACAAAGAGGGTTCAACTTAAATTGAGGACGACGCAGCGAGCGATGGAAAGGAAAATGATAGGTGTAACCTTAAGAGACAGGAAGAGAGCAGAGTGGGTCAGGGAACAAACGGGGGTTACGGACATCATAGTTGAAATCAAGAAGAAGAAATGGATATGGGGCCGGGCACGTAGCACGTCGGCAGGATAACCGGTGGTCATTAAGGGCACTAATTTAGCTGTGGTCTTTAATTGTGAGACCCCATACTATCCATCATGTAGAGTGTCAACTAAGATACAAACTCAAGAAAGACGAGATAAGTATTGTCTACAAATTTAAATGTGTATACTTGAGATAAATTCAATATTTTAATTTCATGCTTTATATGTGACATAGCAGCAGATGCCTAATGTTAGTGCTGTTCATCAAGAAAAATCTGGTAGCACTTCAGTACAGGCTACGGGTTCACAGGCAGGGGTTTCAAGGAGTAATCTCGGTGTACATATTGCCTTGTCATGCAATAAAAATTTCTTTTGGAAGTCTGTACTTGTCTTCTCTTCTTATTTCCAAGTTCGTGCCTTAATTGGTTCTCTACATCAGGGATCACCAAATTTTTTGGCCAGACGGCCAGACTTGTCACGAATTGTGGTGTCAAAGACCAATCAACAAAGAACTAAATAGGGACTTATCTTGAAGCACTGACCAAGGCATTACGACAAAGGTTTGTGGAAAGGTGAAATGGTCAGCTGTGGTCAAACAAGGCATGTCTCCACATCACGACGAGGAAACTTGCCAGAACATTGGCTGGAAGGACATTGCTCGCACGAACACTGTTAACTGAGGTGCATCCTCGTTACCAGAAAAAAAATCAAAACAAGTGAGCCTGACTGACCTTCACTTTTGTTGGTGATGGTCCCTCGACTAAGGCACCCAGAAGGTAATCCACGACTTGCTCGGCATACTGGCCATCATTCTCCACTGTCATGGCTGTTTTTCATTCATGTTAGAAAAACCACAGCACATGCTCATGGAGAAGACATTCAAGCAGGAGTGATACTTATAGTTCTGCAGCTCTGCATTGTAGTTGACACAGCCGATACAGTAAAAAACTGCTGCAAACATAAACAATGCAAAGAGTAGCATTATGGCGAGCTGTTACATTTGATCAAAGAGAGAAGACACTGTGTTGTTCATGTGTTGCGTCAGACTTGTGTGCACACTTCTTGAAGACCACCACAGTTAAGGGTTTTCTGCATGTGTACATAACCGATATGAATACGTGAAGCACAGGTAGCTTCGAGAACAGCCAAGTTATCTGCATGCCAAAGTGTCCACGGAATGCAAAGATGTCAGACCACAGGCACAAGCTGCCAGTGAAATTTTTCGCCAGCTTTGTCAAGCCTCAAGCTGTTTATAAGTATGGATATATACATGCATGTTTTGAACAAGAAAAAGAGGAAGAGAAGCAACAGCATATTGCAGTAATGGAGGAAACAAAAAAAGGCTAAATGTGTGACGTGACATTTAGGTGCCTCACAAGTGTACTCACACAGGCCCAACTAACAGCAAACACATGTTAAAACACTCTGACCAGTAGCAATGGTAGAAAAAAAAATGTGCCTCACCTAAAATACATTGTTTCTACTGCATTGCTTAGTTTCAAATACTATACCTTTGAACACCATGTAGTAATGTTAATAGTGATCACTCTATGTGCAATATTTCTTTACTGATTAGACTAGACGTTGCCTTTATAGCAATGAAGTCTAAGGTTTGATGAAAACTCGTGTGTGGTGAGGAAAAATCATGTCTAAAGAAAATGTACACTCACCAACTAAAACAGAACACAAAACGACAGAATTGACACTTTGGCGCCTAATACAGGTGTCTTCTTCACAATGAACGAACAGGACCGCCATGCATTTGTTCATTGCGAACAAAAGACCCATATTGGGCGCTGAAAACGCCAATTCTGTTGTTTTGTGTTCTGTTTTAGTTGGTGAGTGTACATTTTCTTTAGACACGCCTTTACAGCAATATGCTTCATGTTGACTACCATAAAAGTACTAATGATTTCTTTTTGTATCCTACTACTTATATTTATCATAAATTACTCTTCTCACTCAACCAATGAACGATGAATATAACATCTTAATAACTAAGCCCCACAGGCAAACATACTGGGCCAGTACACATTAAACCTTGCTCTAAAAAAAATGTTGGAGTCGTCACTAAAATACTTTCACTACATAAAATATTTGTCACTAGCATATGTTCATTAGATGCAGGTATCAGTAAGAAAAACTAAAATGTTTACTTCCTTATATCAAATAATTCATTACGTCAACCTTCAACTGTACAAGAAACAGTGATAATATTTCTTTTTTTCTTTCTTTGTTTGTTTGAAGAACTAGCCCAAGCAATATCAGTGACCTGGCTAAGAAGGTCTGTAAAAAGCTACCGCCTCAAAGGATACAGCTGATCTCTTTGTACAAGTAGCCAGGCACGGGGGCATCAAGGTTGGACGTGGCTTCAGCCAGCAGCGGCACCTGGTAGCAAACAAAAATGCAATTGATATACCATTATCTTGAAAGAACTTCATTAATTTTGAAAAGTGTCAATGAACAACTCTAGGACATTGTAAGGGGTGCACTCTTGTTACTCAAAGAATTAATGTTTTAAAACTGAAGAACGTTTCAGACTTCCAACATCAGGCCATTAACGAAAAATTAAAGTTGCATGTCCCATGCAGGGCAGTTTTATGCATGCATACTGCAAAAGCGACTTAAGAAATGCCATGCACCCATCATATACCATCATTCACAGTCTTCAGGTTGGTCAGTTCTTAAAGGTACACTAAAGAAAAAAACAGTTTTTCTCACATTAGTAAATTACTCTTTCACAATTCCAAAGTCACCACTCTCTCCACGAGAAGGTGCTTGGTAAGCGAGAAACGAGAAAAAAGAAAATGCTGGTGGCGACACCACCTTCAAGTTCACGCACCATGTCGTCATAGATGCAGTTCCTAATCAGTAAAAGCGAGGTGCATTGTCCTGCGAGGGTGCCAGACAGTTAACACACCAAGTTCCACGAAATTTCGTTGCGTCAATGTCACCAAAATATGAAGAATACACTTTGAAATCTGTGATGTCACGTGTGGCGACTTCGGAGCAAAATTTAATATTCAAGCTTTGACCTTGATTTTCTCCTCTATTAATAAAACTATGATGGTGAAATTTATGACATTTGAGTTCCACTATCATGTTCCTTTAACTTCACATCTGGCTTGCTACACCACAGCAAGGTAATTAAGGGTGAAACGGAACAGATATAAGAAATTAAAATGCAGAAGAAAATTAAAACAAGCGCATAATGTCACACAAGTGCTTCAGGCAAGCTCTCAGAGTCATCCACGGACTGCATTACTTGCGCTGTTTCAGCCATAGGTATGTTTGGACCAGCAAGTCACTGCTGCAAGTCATGAACTCCTCGAGTGTTTTGTTATTTTGGCCTGAATTGACACATTGTTTTTTGGAACGCTTTCAAACTTCCCTTCCTCCAAGATGCTCCTAAAACATTTTCAACAACTTATTTCATCTTTTTTGTGTCCAACCTCATTTTTCCTCTCCACTAAGCAGTATGCTATGTGTGTCTGTGTGTGTAATATATATATACATATATATACATTTTTGCTCAAAATGTAGTGACACTAGAGAAAAACAATGTTTAAGGTGAAATCCTTGCATGGCTAATGGGTAAAAAAATTCGGTGTCTGGCACTGTCAATACAAATGGTACTAAAAGTCACATGTGGCACATACGTGTGAGAACTCAAGTTAATTAAAGATGAATAAAATGCAAATTCAAGTAGCAAGTGTGTGCCAAGTGATTAGAAGTGACCACTATGTGCATAAGGTGAACTAAATGGAATAAAGGATGACCTAAGATGATTTAAGTGCAAATTACACATGTATTGGTTAATTAAGGGTGAATCAAATGTTAATTAACAGTGGATCAAACATTAGAGCTAGGCATAAGCTACAGAGACTTTCAGTTTTTTTTTTAAGACAGGTTATAGTATCCAGTCTTTTTGGAGCTAGATGAATGCATTTGAAGTCTAGAATATGCACAAACTAAACTTTCCGCCAATTGCTTGGTTGAAGTTTACGTGCAGTAAGTGATCAGGCAAAGGGGCAACACAATGATGGCACCATAATGAAGGGATTATAATGGTTTAATAGGATGGATTATATTCTGTTTTGAATAATTAGGGTTCCTGGTGTTGTTGTAGAATGTGCATAGCATTTCAGGAAGAGAAATGTTTGGTTGATTTCATTTTCATAGAAAAGTTTCCTTATTACGGCGCTCCCTCATGGATAAGCTGGACTGTAGTATCCTTCTCAATTGTCGTCTCTTTCTGAAAATGTGTCATTCCTTGGCTTGACCAATAGAGCAAAATGTCTAGAAGAGCTATCTAACGCTTGTGACAGGTACATTGTATCAAACTGAGGACATGTGTTTCAGCATGCTGCACTGATTATAGCCATGAGCAATGGTGTGGTGGCTCCCATTCGTATTCTATAAACCTCAGAACACTGTTCACTCAATACTGCTTGCTTTCACACGAATATATCAACAAGACAAAACTTGTCGACCTGCACTATTTAATTATCGTTACACTTCAAATCTTTGTCTATAGGCTAGAATTTTCTTTTTCAATTAGTCACAGATGCACGCTAGATTGGCAGTCAATGCATCAAAGGACCGCGTATCTGAGTGAGTGAGTTGTTGCACCCTTTGGAAGTACTGTACTCTCAAAAACAAAGGGCATATTTTGGGCGTCTTTTACACCCCACAACAATAATCGTAGCCTATCTTGCGTGCCTTGCCTTACATTATCGCAGCGCGCCTGACACGTCCAGGTCAGAAACGGCCTCTGCACTATCAGCATGACATAGAGGCAGTACCAAAAGCACAATTTTAAAACAAAGGGGACACGTGCAAGCCAGATGATGATTATTGTTGTGGGACAAAGGGACACCCAAAATAAGCCCTTTGTTTTTCGAGTGTACAATCTAGAAACAGCTGCACCCTTTGGTGCATCCTTCTTTTACATGATACATCACCTGCCTTGCATCTGTTTCCTTTTTTTTTTTTTTGAAAATTGCGCTGCTGGTTCTTCTTCTATGTCGTGCTGATAGTGCACACACTGTTCATGACCTGGAAGTACCGAGTGCGCACTGTTGAAGAAAGGCGCACAAGATAGATGACGATTGTTGTGAGACAAAAATACGCCCCAAACAGTGCAGCTGTTTTTAGAGCTTAAGTGCCGAGTCTAGTTGCCTGTTGGCTGGCTCACTCGAACACAGCTGCTGTGTTTCAGCATAGTCTTGCTCGCTGGTCTTAGTGACAGCCCGCTCAGCGGCACCACAACAATCAAGGCCATCACTGCCACAGCAGTACAAACTGCTCACTGAAATCTAATGTACATCCGATATAACACAATGTAAGAATAAAAAAATATAAATAGCTGGTAAAAAAAAATTACCGACAATTACGAAACTCCCTCATGCGAAATTTGAGTGCACTTCTATGCATTTTCCAGGTTGCAGACAACATAAACCCCACGGCATGAACTGTGTGCATTTCCACACAAGTAACATTCTCTTAAAATTACCGAACACTACAATAAGAAAGCTTGTCGTGTATTCGTTGAATGTTGCTTTATCCGTTTTGAACACAGTACAGTGAGAAGTGAAATGTGGACCCTATGTGCGAACAAACGTAAGCACCAGTAGTACCTTCTTTCATTGAAAGGTATCAATGCGCACGCCGGCTCTGCTGAGATAAGGTTCCGCAAAGATGTGCAGAGAGCAGAGCCACCTGGTGGCATCGGGAGAAATCAAAATCCCAAGCCATGTGACTGCACTCTGCGGTCCGATTGGTCGAAGTGCGCTCGATGCATTCCTCCTCACTTTTTCATCTTTTGCTGTGGTTGTTCGCTCGGTTAAAGTGAGGCACACCGATGCTCAACACAGAAGCGGGCACTTAAAAGCTACATTCTAATAACAGCATACATAAGCCATTGCCTAGTCAAATTAAATATACAGAATATATCACTTTAAAAGGCGTTTGAATAGTGAATTTGATATTGAATCGAATATTAGTCGAACAGTGCCAGCAAACTAAAATGAATGAAATATTGAATATTTTTGAAACCACAAAAGCAGTCTTTCTTTACAGTTAACGTAAAACAATCAAATCCTGGTATTTTCAATGTCAGAAAGCTTCCACCATTACATGGTATGTTATGAAGCCACTCAAAAAGAAGTTCAAAAAGAACACCAATTAAGCATTAGGTGCAATAAAGCAGTTTCTCTGAAAGCACTTGACTCTTCATAGAGGGCAAATTATCCTTGTACAGCAAATCAAATATTGCTCAAGCGATGTAGCCCAATTCACTACGCATGTTGTCACGTTTTATGTCGATGCCATGTCAGCAGGGATGAATGGGTCATACTTTTGAGCGAACTTTAAATTAGCACAGATGACACTCTGTTGAAAATGTATTAGAAAATTATATGTACCTATGAACAGAGACATTTAGATTGTATACGTCTCTTCTTCCTGTTACGTCCTTGTCCCATTTTGCGTCACCGTCTTATATTTTGACTATGCACCAACTAGCCCAGCAACAAATTTTATTATTCTACGACCAAACTGAATCACCAGTTTCACCAATCAACAAAACAAAACGGTTGTCAGCACGTGAAAACTGTGCTGCGCACTGAAAACTCAATGTTCCAATCTATCCAAATGTCAAGTGAAAACGAAGCATTAGCAAGTGTAAAACTTGTTTGGCTTTTTATGTTTGGAGAGAACCCCTGCCATAACCCAGGCCTGGGGCCCTGTTCCTAGTGACCCCGACCACAAACCCAAGGGCCCCTCCCCCGTATCAGCTGCCAGTACGGTGGCTGTGTTCAGAGACAAAAGCCAACAAGAGAAACCGTGCTTAGAGGTGCCGGGATACAAACAGTTCATTCCGCAGGCCGCTTATGCAGCTTCTTCAAGGACTGCACATAATTATTTCACAACGTGCAGTGTGGCAGACTGTGCAACTAACAGGAGAAAGCAAGTTGCTATACGTGGACACTAATCTCCATGTATGTACAGTACTCACAAATTCAAACGAGACATCATATTTTTTAGTATAACGACTGCTATTCGCAATTGCTAGAGATAACCACGTTACGTCATGATAAATCTGGTCTCTAAAGATAAAGCTGGCTCTGATCTACGCGATCGAGTTGACATCACGCCAATATGGCCCAAACTCGAGCCAGTGGAAATGAAAGTAGGTGCGTTACTTAGCCATAAATTGTCCTGTTTCAATCCATGATCAAGTACAGCCCATGTGTACCTTCATTATTCCCAAACAATATTTATGCCACAATAACTATTCCGAGCCCTACAACATACGCTGTCATGTGTATGAACCGAATCATGCACGCCAAATGTGTTACGAGAACTGCACAGAAATGATCGAGAATGGCTTTGGAGGCAAGCAAAACTTATTGCCGTTTTTAACCACATGTTCGTCGTCTCACAGCGCCTCTCGTGTCTGGTCGAAGTGTCACCGCGCCATTCGACGCTGGCATGATGCCAAGGCTCGTCGCGGCGCATTACCAGCCTCACAAATGTGCGTCCCGCTTCTGTTGTACACAGGATGATTTCACAACGTGCAACGGAAGGCACAACCTTCCTTGCACAATTGCGTTGTCGCGGGGCATTTTCTGTGCTGCTGACGCAGCACCACTGCTCGCTCGACGGCGGATGACAACACGAGTCTTCCTCTTGGCAACATAGTTCTTTTCCTCCTAAGACCTCCTTTCCCATCAAGGTCCTTTTCCCCACTCTTTTATTCCCCTAATCCCTTCCATATGGTGCTGAGTCAAGTTCCCTTATAGGCTGCTGAAACACCCATCCAAGATGCGAACATTGCCAAGTCTTCAGAAAACGAAACAAACAACATTTCTTGAATAGTGACCGGCTTGTCTTTTATTATCGGTGGCAACAAGGCATTCGCCCTAAGGAAGATGACACAAAAAATAAAAAGGGCTCCAAAAATAGTTCTACATTCTTATGTCTACATCTTATCTCCAGCAGTTGTAAAAAGTTGTCAACAAACTAGTTTCAATTGTGGACGGATGCTAGAAAACATGTAAAAAAAAAAAAAAGAACTGCAAACACGAGATGACTTTCCATCATTCAATATCATCGTCGGTGTTTTCTTGCAGTTACTATGTTAACAATAAGTTAGGTGCAGCACAGGGTTGCTCAATGTTAAAAGGTCGAGACATACACAATGATGGGGCAAGCAACGTGCGAGCTCTCTTGATGAAAAAAGGGCACTAGCAATGGTTATTTGCCTGGTGATCGTGCAAATACGCAAATTGCACGGGGTGTAAAACAGCCCCAACGTGCTTGGTTGTACGAGAAGTGGAGGAAACAAAACAAAAAAAAAAAACAACCTAACAAGTCAGCGTCTGTGCATCACCCACAGACACAGCTTTTAAACGCCTCCAAACACACTTCAACAAGGCGTTTACAAAAACAAAAAAAAAATGGATAGGCATACATGAGAATCAGCTGCCTCAAAAATAAATCCCTTATTCAGCCTATGCCCCTATGCTTTTAGCTTCTTCACAACCGAAACACTTCAAAATGTTCACAACAATCTGCCAAGAATCAGCAGCACAAACCGTAAAACTGACCAAACGTGTCAGACAAAAAAAAAAATCAACATGTATATCTATACACTTAGTGCATCAGCTGCCTCCACATGTATAAGTTATGTCGTGCATCTAATTATGTACAGTAGAACCCCGCTTATACATTCTTCATTTATATGTTTACCCATGCATAACGTTTTTGGCTATCTCGACCCAGCAAAGAATGTATACAAACATCTACGTAATATAATCCCCTTTTCAGATTGCTCCTGCCCGATACATTGAAGCCATCGCTGGTGGATGGGCTTAAAATATATGTCAATGAGTTTTGTGATGTAGAATGCCACAAGTGTGCAAAAAGGGTCTGGTCCTGGCAGAGGTGTGAAAGAAACACCAGACTTCTATCGAGGACTTCTTTAAGCCACAAACTGATGAATTCTTTGAAAATACAGTTGTGTGCAATGTGTTTGTTTTATAGTTTAGCAGTACGCTTTCCAAATTTTAACCGAATATTCGCGTTGCACGTTTCCCAGCTACTGCATTTCTTTTTTTATTGCTGTCCCCTGAAAAACATATTAGAGGGGTTCTACTCTACTTCGTTGCCTTTTCAACTGCACTGCTCCTGCGGCAACAAGACTTCAAGCACATCAGGCTCCCATTTACAGCACCAACGGCACTTGAAAAAACCATCACGCTCATATCTAGCCAACAAGCAGGTCACCTTGTGTATGGCATGGTGCAAGGTATTGAGACTCCTTAGGTGAGGACAACGGTGAAGAGCAATCATCCAGATAAAGAGGCAACAGTACAGTGAACTGCACGCACTCAGTGGTGCGGTCACAGCAGTGCTCATTCATCAAAGGTATGACACTACTTCAAGACAAAAAAAGTTCGACCAGACTTGAGTTGCTACGGCAACCAGTCCTTTGCGGGAAATTCAAGTTCAGTTATAGACAGGTGCAAGCCTTGGCTGCGTGCCTTACTAGTTGTGGGAGGCGTGCAGAAGAAGTGCCGTCCTCTCTCTGCCATCGACCAGTCTTTGCAGTGTGGCTCAAATATTTCGAATTTCCCACAAAGCGCAGGCTGCCATAGCAATGGGAGATCAAACCTTTCACTGTCTCAAAAGTATCGTCGTACCGCCGATGGATATTCGCTGCCGTTGCTGGACCCACTGATGTGCCATTGCTACTTTATCAGACTGGCTGCACCTTGCAAGCAAGCCAAGAATCCCACCTAAGCAATATGTGTCTTACACCGTGATGAATGCTCACAATTTCACCCTTCTTCGCTACCACGTTGCTGACTTACCAACCATGTCACATTTGCCTGAAACCAACAATTGTGTAAAGGAGTGCAAGAAAGCAAGCGAATGTTTTCAAACATAGCCAAGAGCAAATAGCAAATCCATGCACACCTGCGCATTCAGTCATATGCAGCAAACAATAGCAATATACATTCGGCACTGCTGTGTATATTGCAATCCCTTTCTTTGTTCACATAGTCCTGGTTCAAGCAACCACTGGCAGCGAGTACTACGGCTAACATTCTCAATGTGAAAGACTATATGAGGCCGCACAAAATGTAACCGATACTTGCACAACGTACAGAGTGTAAATAAGTGAGACGGTTATGAAGTTTAGCTAATCTGATGGAACATCTCAGCTTAAATTTAAGATGCACAGAGCATTCTGAAGTGTAATTCGTGTTGCAACACATTTCAGCACAGCGATTCCACAGTCATTTCAGAATTAATCGAAATCATGCATCACATGCAGTGATATGTGTTCCTTGAACTAAGACATGCACTTTTCTGGTGTTAAACAATCTGTACTTGTGATCTGACCTGCAAGCCTTACCTCCGAAGTCATTGACTTACTGAGAGCGTTTGTCCTGCACAGTTTAACCCCCCCCCCCTTTTCAACTTGCCTATGCTTCATTTCGAACCCTCACCAATGGCACAGAACATGCGTTGCTGGCTAAGACTACTTGCTCACGAAATTTAAGCCTGAATGTTCCGACGACTGTTTACACTACTTCCCTCATTCGTGCAACATTCCGCTCACTTCAAAGACAAGCTATCATGTTAAAGGCAGCCAATGGCAACATTATTGGACATATAATATATTGAACTTGCCTCTACTGAGAAACCTTGGAAGGCACGTGTGTAACTACAGATATTCGGCTTTGCATGACGGATCACAATCGCAATGATACCAAGGCAACCAAGCATCAAGTGACCCCGGGGACATTAATTCAACGGCTGCAGTGAAACGACGTAAACCACACGAATCCCTCGTCCGCAAAATGCTGTGTGCTGCCAAAACTTTGTCAATGTACTAAAAAATCTTGCTTTCGCGCCAAGCACCGGTGCACCGTGACGTGCTGAACTGTAGGCAGAGATATTCCAAGTAACAGAGATGCTGACCCACACGATGAGAAAGTTCCCAAGGCAACGTGCGGCAGCTACGCAAGTATCACGTCTCTGGTGCAAGGCCTCAACAGCCCGCCGACAATTTTTCGATGCCAGTGGTGCTCTCAAACATGTTGATCAGAGGAATTTGAGGTTTTCATGTCGTTCAAATCCAAGTCTGCACATGCACAACGTCGGCACTTCACAACCACAATGGTATATACATACAAGTATAAACAGTGAAGACCTTTCCTTCCATTCGTATAACAATGGCACAGTTCACTGCCACAAGCAGAGGGAATCGTGTCTTGCAGGAGCTAAGTAGAACACCGACATTCGACTGCAGTGACAGGTTTCGGCGCATGGGCGACAATCTTGGAGATTTTCTCAGAAAGTGCACTTGAAAGACTTGACAGTACTCCACTGCTTCAAGCAGACTCCAGCTGCGTAGAGGGCGAGATATACGCTTCATATTCATCAGCACACCCAAAGACGGATAAGGGTGATATAGCAACAGCTTTTGATGTCTTTGCAGCATGGACGCTCGTGACTCCATTTTTGTAGGCGGGCATCATGTAGGTAGCACATAACTGTTTGAAAGGTACGTAGCTCAACAAACATCACATGGTATGGGTTTTCAAAGAGAGGTACTAGTGAGGTCTTGCATTTCCACAACCAGTTGCGGTCATGGACAGGCGTCCTGCATTCTATGAATAACCGTTGCTGACCAAGCTAGCTAGCTGTCTTGTCGGCAATGCCAAAATCGTCAGTGCCTTCGGCTTCGGCGAAGAAATCACACAATCACTGCACTGGGGCTTATATAAGGCGCGAGTTCCGTAGGTACCGTATCAACACGTGGTACACGAACTTGTACTGTGCGAGAGTCTGTACACTGAGCATTCGCTGCATTCGAACAGAGCTCAGCACCCTCGGCACATCCACCGGAACGTTGTGATCGAGACAGAAGAGCAAGATGTCGCACAGAATCACCACCCCCGACCTGCCCACGCCCGCAGTGCAGTGGACCACCATCGGAGTGTTGCGCGTCCGCAGAAGGCGCTGGTCGCCCGAGGCCAGCCGGCGCACCGAGTCCACTTCCTCCATGAAACCGAGGAATCCCTGAATGTCCCCCGGAGTGCCGTGGTCGGGCCAGTCTGTGTACCGGAGGTGCCAGACGTTTCGGTGGCTGCAGGCGACACCCTGCGATCTGCTCAGCGTCAGCGAGGTCGTCACGGCCACCGCGGAAGACACGACACCCTTCCTAGCCACTCGGTATTCGCCAAACGAGAGTGCTGCGTCATCACCGTCAGCCATAGGCCAGTATTGAAAACACTTCTCGCGGCCGTGTTCGTCTTCGGTTTCTGTTAGCATAACAACCACACCCACGTGGTTTTCCCAGACCATCTGCCAAAAGCTTTTGGCAGTTTCCCGCGTGGGTCCCTGCGCTGCTATGTAAAAACGCTGGCTGTCACCCACACTTGCCGAAACATGCGAAGCATTAATGTAACCAGTTCGGTTGTCAGGGGTAGGAGTCAGTCGCACACGGTTCTCTTCGTATGGGAGGACGTCACTGAAACGATTGCGAGAGGTGTTTTCCGAAAGCAATGCCGTCGTGAAGTCGGCATTAGGCTTGCGCTTCGCAATGCGCTCAAACTCGAGAAACACCTGGCCATCTTCCAATCGGCTCTCGAGGATTTGTTCAGGCCTCATGTCTTTGGACGTGCTGGGCGATGGCGACTCCTGATCTGCACTGTCCTGGTCACCACTGAGCAGCTGGTCTGGCTGGGCCACTGTCAGAGTTAGACCGTTCATGGCTGCCACCATCATGGGACCCAGCGGATGTGCCGGCGATGCCTCTTGACTCGGCGGCTCCCGTTTCTCCTCCGTAACCTGCTTCCGCGGGGGTGGCACTGGAGTGGCATCCACTGGCTTGGCCGCTGCTGCTGCCACTTGTTCTCGCGTCGTCGGGGAGCTGACACACACCTGAATCCGCTGGGGCTGGGCAACTCCAGACACCTGCGCATTCCACGACTCTCCCACAGGCACGTATGTTGGAAGCACCGGCCTCGGAGGCTCCACAATTGACCTCAGAGACTCGGATGTCACGTTCCCGTTGACAGCTGCCTGGTAATGTGGCAAACTCGGCTCCGACCCTTGAATAGTGCTCTGGCTGAGGTGACGACGGGACACCAGGTCTGGGCTCGCACTTGCCCGAAGCTGGTGATGGTTGCGTGTCAGATCCGGTGTGCTCGCGCTGGGCCGTTGGCCATATGGATATGGGGGCGGTGGCTTGTACTGGTAGTTTAGGTGCATGTTGGCAAACAGCTGTGCTGGGTTGACCTCGTACGACAATCCCTGAGATGTCAACTCTGGAGTGCTGTATGTGTGTAATGGTGGAGCGAGTAGCGGTGGTGCTCTGCCATGTGCAATGCCATCAATGCGATTGTTGTTGTTGTTTGCAAGGTCACCGAAAGACATGGAGTCACCGAGTTCGGTCAAATCGGCAAAATTGCCATAATGCATGTACGACAGCGGCGGAAGCAGAGGGTTGCAGGAGCGCGACAAGCTAATGTCCAGTTCATTTGACACTGCTGAAGTTGTAGCAGGATGCTGCTGCTGGTGATACACCTGACTATTCTGTCGAGTTTCAAGAGGAAGGTCGTTGAGGCTGCAGCTGGTGACTCCGTACTTGTTCAGCACCGCAGTTTCATAGTCTGGCGCCTGCCGGTACGATGGCAGGAGGGCTCGCCGCAGATCGGTCGCACTTTCAGAGCTACGGGGGAGGCTCACGTAGGAGTGGTGCACGCTGTTCGCTTGCTGACCGATCTCGTTATGCATCGGAATGTGCTCCGTGGATGCAGCAACATTCTCGCGGACAGGGGTTGGGTTGGTCGGATGGTGATTGTAGCCGTTGTGGTTCGGGTCGACCAGTTCGCCTGTGCTTCCAGGAAACGCGTAGTTCTCACTGTTTCGCGTCTCGGTGTGGTAAACCGCCAACTCGTCAAGCGACTCCCTGCTCTCTCCAACATCCGTCCCACGTTCACCGCCAGTGTTCTCTGCGTCCGGCACAGACGTCCAGCGAAAGCTCTCGCCCCCGCCGATGTTGATACTGGGCGCACGCGTGTAGGTCTCTCCCATCACTCCTCCAGGTGCCACAGCCGCGGACTCCTGCATGCTCATGTAGAAACCGTGTTGCTGCACGCACATCTTCCATATGTACTTCGCCGTGCTGACGTCTTCGAGCTGGAACTGGGCGGAGTGCGCCGCGTCACGGCCGACAATCTTGAAGTTTCGCTTGTGGTGAATGAGGTCCACGATTTCGCTCCACTCGTACAACGCCGGTTGGTGCTGTTGCTCTTCGCCCGGAGATGGGTGAACTGCAGCCTGCGACGTGTCCTGGTCGCCGCTGCGGCGCACCCGTCGCGCGGTCACTCCCTGCACCGACACGCCGAGGACCATGTCGACTCCCGAGGAGGGGTCGCGCACTTCGAAGCGCTCTTCGCCGTACCCTTCAAGGCACTGCACGGTCTGTATGTAGTAGAGCTCCGCGGTCGCGTGGTCCAAGCCCTGAAGACTCCGGTGAGCGTTCACGATTTCGTCCAGCAGCGCCGCCTCCTCTTCTTCGTTGGCGCACGCGAGCAGCACCGATTTGGGAAAGAGCACGAAGTTGCGCAGGTACTCGGCCGTGTGGTGCTCGGGCCGGTGGTCTCCGAACTCGGCCTGCAAACTGTAGCTGGCCAGCCGTATCGCCTCGCGACGCTCGCACGGCAGCTTGCCCTCGTTGACGTCGCTCTTAAGCTGCGAGAAGTAGTAGTAGCGCGTCACGTCACTCTGGAGGAGACGGCGTGCCTGCGCGGCGTTCGGAACGTAGAACATGACGCCCAGTTGCAGGCTGCAGCAGCCGCCGCCTTCGCGCGACGACGCGGCGCCGTGCTTGTCGAGCTGCTTCTTGAGCGGTCGCTCCAGGTCCACCCATCGTAGCTGGCCATCGCGTGTCTGGTACCGTAGGCCGAAGTACTCGGGTTGCGTGATCTGAAGTCGCTGGCACACATTCTGCAGGCACTCGCGACCCGCCGTCCGCGACGATACGATACACTCGACGGTCGCGTTCTCGAGAAGCTTGACGGCGATGACGCACAGGCTCTTGGAGACGACGCTGTAGTGCTTGCTCTTCTTGAGCTTGAGTCGGAACGGCATCTCGCTGCCTCGGTGGGTATTGTCGTCGCTCCCGTTGTCGAAGAAGCCGTCGCGACGCGCATTTTTTTCTCTCGCCTCCCCCTCACGGCATGCCGCGGCGCAGTGGCTGCTGCACCGCCGTAACGCGCCGATGACGAGTCACACACACTCACTACTGCGGTGGCGGCAACGCCTCGCCTCCGATTACCGAAGCGCTCGGGAATGCCGAGCAGCGACGCAACAGCGACGATAGGCCTAGCGCTGTCATGGGGCGTAGGAGGATGGGCGCCGCCACCGAACCAACGACGCTTGTTTGTGATCCCCGCTGTATAACTCGTTCTTTGTTTGGCACTTTTCTCGTCGACACACACAAACAACTCGCGAACGCTTTTTTTACAGCGCGCGCGCGCAGGGGGCGGGAAAGCGGCGCTCGGCGCCGAGGCAAAATATTCGGGGTGTGTTTGTTCTGCTAAGGCGGAAGGCTTCGTCAGGAAATGTGTACCTTTTTGAGAAAACTCAGGTCCTCTTTCAGCGATGCTTTCATTTTGCTTGCTTTTCGTGGATCCCACTGCGCGACTAAGGACGGCGCACCCAGTTTCTGTTATTGGACGCTGTGTTCCAGAGGGCTCTGTCGATGTGTTAAAAAGTTACTTTCGTTTAAGTTGTGTAAACACTGTTTAGTCTTGGTTTAAAAAGCAAGTTAACAAAACTATACATCGCATTGTTCCCAAAGTTTGGTAGAAATGACGCAATAATAAAATTTTGTCTCGGACTTATTTGTTTAAATGCGAATAACTTAACTATGGTGTCACACTTATAAAGCTGTACAGTTAATAAAATTATAGGAAATTGTAGTTCACGCCAGCACACTTGGCGTGAAATGCGCTATGATCAATTTCTTTGAAATGTTTTGGTGCACTGTTTAGTTCTTTACATTTCTAAGAGATGGCGCAAGCTACTAGGACGTGAAAGGCATGGAAAGGAGGACAGATTCTTGCCCGTTTTTGTGTCTTCCCTCCCCTCGCTTGACCTCAAGCAAGCCTTCAACCTGTTGCGTGCTGCACGTGCGCACGCAAACCCGGCAGTGCGAGTTGCCACTCTCTCTCACCTCTGTCCTCCTTCCCCCTGAAGAGAGGGGCGACTCCTCCCCGTTCTCGCAAGAACGACAAAAAAGCAAGAAATAAAGCAGTAAACACGAGGAGAGCTCCTGCAAAACTCGTGGAGGCCGAAGCACTCGCTCTAAAGAAAGCCGACCGCCCCGTCGGAGTGGTGCGTGCGCGCTGGTGGTGAAACGCGGCGGCGTGCCGCGGTTGTTGTGGTGCCGTGTGTGTCCGTGCGGCGCGGACGGCAGCGATGGACGGCAGCGTGAGGCCGACGACGTCGCCATGAAGTTCCTCAGCGTGCGCAAGGTGACCCAGGGCACGGCTCTGGCCGTGTCTCTGGTCGCCTTCTACGGAGCCTTGCTGCTGCTCGGCTGGCCGCCGCTCGGCATCGACTGGCAGCAGCAGACGACGGCGCTCGTTGCAGACGACGCTCAAGATGGCGGCGCTCACAAGACAGCCGACGCAGGAGTCGCCGCGGCCAAGAAGCTGGTGTTCCTCAGGGCACCGCCCGGTTTTCACCAGAGTGCTAGTCGCAGGGTGTTGAAGGGGGGCAACGACGTCGATAACGAAGTGGAGGATTACGCCGACCAGCCGTCGGGCGAAGACTTTGACGCCGACGGGGCCGATGATGCCGACGTGCGCGATAGCAACAGGTCGGCGGACCAGGGTGCAGCGGCGCCCGAGGAACCACCGCAGCAGTCGCCCACAACGCGACTGGAGGACGTGTTTTTCAGTGTAAAGACGACGCGGACGTTTCACAGGACTAGGCTCGACGTCATACTCAAGACGTGGTTCGTCCTGGCACGCGAACAGGTGAGCGAGCTCCTTGCAGTGTTGTGCGTGTTCCCGTTCGGGCCGTTTGCGTACCTGCCTCTTGCAACCTTTTGCGTCGACTGTATTTGCGAAGACGCGACGCACATTTTCCCATTCTGAGCTGGGCGTCATACGTCCGGTGTAATTAAGATGTGCTTTCGTGAGCGGAGACAGGTACAAGTCTTTACGCACGTTTAGAACATGTTTGACACTTTACGCGGTTAATAACCTTTACTGTCTCAAACGTGATACATTGTATTCCACGTGCGAATTTTCCCATACATTTGACGTACACCACCTTACACGCCGATCAAAAACTGCGCGCTGTGTCACGTGCTTCGTGCTTTTAGTAACGTCACACGTGTTTTTTTAGGACATACTGGTATTGGTTCCATAAAGGGTGCCGTTGTACGGGGGAATAGACACACAGACACAATGCCATGCTCCTGCTGCAGCACGTGCGACACGATCGGCATACCTTGAGTGGACTGCAGGTGGGGCGTGCTTCAGGTGCACACTGCGCTAGAAAATCCCGTTCATGTCCCGTCATGGTGCCACGATTGTTCAGCTGTAACGTCAGTTATGCGAGTTCGTTCAACTTACAAATACACTATAAGTATTGAAATCAATTGATTCCCCACGTTTTCTTTTTTTATTATTAGTATAAATAACAACAATCAGATGGCTGTGTGAAGAAAGGAACTGCTTTATGAAACAAAACTCGGCGCGTGAAGCACATTCGAAATAATTGACATTGCGCGCAGACGATCATGTACTGAATGAGATCACGAGGTCATCGCATTCATCTATCCGGGCGAGAGTTGGAAACTTCAAACGGCACGATTGTTTTTCCAATAAACGAAAATAGGAAAAGGTGGTAAGGGTATGGTCGGGAGGCAACAAGTAGGGCGCATAGCGTCATCAAACACTCAAAGGCTTGCTTCTGCGGAAACGCAATTCTTCATTCGCAACGAATATGCGTTTTAACCAAAAGAGACGAGGAAGCCTGTTTGTCCATGGCTGTTCGCCTCACGGTGTTCGTTGTATACGATATTCGTTGTAGCCGTACAGACGGGAAACGATGCAAGTAAACCTGCTACCGCGCTTGTGCAATGTAATGCGTGCACTACGCTAACTGAAATGACGGATCTGTGACCCCACTGGCAATGGCACACGCCCCACCACTGTGCAACTCTCCAAGAAATTCCGTTCGATGTCGGTTCCATTCCACCGCGTTCGGAGCGCATGTGCCCCACGGGTGGCACCGTGACGAATTCCGGCCGCTATCCCGCTGTACTTAATTGGACTCAACAACGTTGAGGAGAACCACTGACGACGACGAAGCCATTGTAGGTTTCTGTGTGTGTGTGTATTATGGCTTCGTTTACCGTTCAGTACGCCAAATATCGCCTACTTTCGACGCGTTTCACTGTAGCAAAAGAAGGGTGATTTTTCGTCCACTTTAACTTCTTTCAGTTTCAGAGAGAATGATTTCACTACAGTTAAGAAACCACAAATAATATCCCCTATGCTCCGGTTTCATTAGTTGTGTACAATACAGAAAGCCAATCCCTCGGACAATTTCCCTTGTTTCGTATTGTGGCAAAATAGCATTCGTACTTTAGTTGATGTCGAAGGTTTCTCTTATCGTCATCCTTCTGACAGAGGCACGTTGGAGGGTGGTAGAAGAAGGGGAATGTCACTACCCGACACGGGGTAGCGTCAGAATGCGAGGTCCTTTTAGCTGCATCGACGCCACCCTCAGGATCTCTAGCAGTACCCTTGTCGAGAGACCTGGGTTCGCTAATTGGTACTGGAGAGATTTGCATGACGGCACACCTAGCATGCAATTCCAGGTGGCTGTGACAAAGTGGCAGTTATTAGAGGGGAAAGTTGCTAGACGGTGCACGTTGCAGGTTTGGGGGGTTCGGGGCGTATTCATTAGCGCAAGACGTCGGACGAGAGCAAGAAACTCTTTTAGCAAGTTGTGGAAGTAAGGTACGCAAATACGGTAAGGCAGTACGGTACCGCTCCTCCCTTCCCGGTCGTTGAGCGGCCAAAGCACAACCAGCGGGAAAGGAGGAGCGCTACCGTACGGCCTTACCGTATTTGCGTACCGTATATTTCCCTAACTTGCTAAAAGACTCTATTGTCTACGAGTTTCGTTCAGCGCTGCGTCCCTTCTATTTCCTTTCCCTTTTCCTTCGTTTCTACCCGCCACGGTGGTCTAGTCGTTATGGTGCTCGACTGCTGACCGCGGGAACGCAGGTCGCGGGATCGAATCCCGGCCGCGGCGGCCGCATTTTCCATAGAGGCGAAAACGTTTGAGGCCCGTGTACTTAGATCTGGGTGCCCCAGGTGGTCGAAATTTCCGGAGCCCTCCACTACGGCGTCTCTCATAATCAAATCGTGGTTTTGGGACGTTAAACCCCAAGTATTATTATTATTATTATTATTATTATTATTATTATTATTATTATTATTATTATTATGTTGTGTTGTTGTTGTTGTTGTTGTTGTTGTTGTTGTCCTTCGTTTCTTCTTTGCGCTAATTAGATATATCTCAAGTCAGGAATTCGTACCAACTAGGCCAACTCTCATCTCTAATAGTAGCACAGTAAATCAGTGAAGTGCAACAGTAGGCGACAAAAAAAGGCAAAGCACACCACAACACTGAACACCAACTCAAGTGTATTCTTTACTATGCAAACCATCAGCATCACTATTACAGCTTCCGCCATCAGCCATACGTTGCGACAGGCCAAATCGCGCTACAGCTGCGGACTGTCATCTTTTAAACACGTGTACCCGCCGAAATAAGCAGATTAGCGAGATAATCTGGGGGATTATGGCGGAGAACGAGCGAAGGCGTGGACATAACCAATTTAAATGCGCGTGTGTATGTCTCAGGGGGACGGTGACAATGGGGGCAGCCTAGTTCTGACTGGAAGCGGCACTGCGGGGCGACTTCCGCAAAATGTACGTACTGTAGCTGGCGGCTTGCGCAGTGCCTACCGCCAGGAACCCGGAAATAGCCCACAGTCCAGCTTAGCGACGCTCGTTGCCAAAATCGGGAATCGTGTCGTAATATGAGTCGAGCCGACACTGATTCGACGCGCAAGCGTTACCGCCACGCCTCCCGCATACGTGTGTGTGTGGCATTCGTGTTACGTAACAGCGTGCGGTGGTCCGTCGTGTCGAGGATAGTTGGGACATGCCGAGATGACTTTTCCGTGACTTCGTGTGCGTCAACCGCGAAACGGTGCCGCCTGGCCCGTCGCACGACGAGCGCTTGCTCCGGTTTATTGTTATTTCTTCCTTGCGTTTATGTGTAGGTGGCTCCCGCGGATATATGTTATGTATGAAACTCGTCCTAAGGAACAAGAAGCGGAAGTGCGGAAAGGAAGACAGGGGGCGCGATGAATACATCTTTAATTAGAGACCATTAGGTGGCCTTAATATTTTCCTGTGTGTCTTTCACCTACATTCAACGTCACTATATGGCGCAACCAGCGGTTGTCTGCTAGGGTGCCTTGATGCGCGTTTTGTTGCGCGTTTTGTCCAGGGTGAGGACATCTGCGGCGTCTACTGCGGCGCGGCTGCCATATTTTAGCCCACGGCTTCTTACCGGCGTCTCACCCCTCTACGGCAGCTGCGCTGAGAGGCACGAGACGCGGGGCAAAAAATGGCGTCGTGGCGGCATCAGCCCCTTCAAAGAATGGCAACACCCTAAGGGGGGCGCACACATCGAGGGGGGCGCACACATCGAGGCACACTAGTTGTCTGCAGTGTAAAGGGCTTCACGCAGCAGTTCACATAAACTGGGCTGAATCTTTGAAAGCATTGGGGTTTAGGGACTATGGAGGCAAAATAGACTTTAAGCGGGTGTAAATAACCAAATAAACGTTATCTGATTGGTGCACGCTAAACTCAAGGCAGCAGTGAAATGTATGCAGTAGGTATATTGCATACCATATAGCTTATCTATGCATGTGTATCCGCCCCGCCACGGTGGACTAGTGGTTATGGCGCTCGACTGTTGACCCGAAGGTCGCGGGATCGAATCCTGGCCGCGGCGGCTGCATTTTCGATTGAGGCGAAAATGTTCGAGGCCCGTGTATCTAGATTTAGGTGCACGTTAAAGAACCCCAGGTGGTCGAAATTTCCGGCTCCCTCCACTGCAGCGTCTCTCGATTTTTCTGGGACGTTAAACCCCAGATATTATTTTATTACGTGTGTATCCATCCGGGTATATATTTGGGCACCAGCCAAGTCTGGATTTTTTGTAGAGCGCAGGAAAAGTGAATATTTGCCGCGATCGCTGTCTGGAAATGGCGGTGGTGAATTGGTGGCAGAAAAGTATTGAATAGTCACAAAAAACCAAGTAGTGTAATAAACCATATTTAGGGCAAAGCACTGAAACTTCATATACGAATTTACAGCTTGCTTTTTTTTAATTATCACTTATTAGCTGAAACTTCATATATGAATTTACAGCTTGTTTTTATTGTTATTATTATTACTATTAGTAAACCTGTCCAATTTAGGTCGCCGATGCATTAGGCCGAGCTTCGTACGCTCACGGCATCTATTTAGGCGCCTCAGGGTGTTCCGTGAAGTGTTACCGATCTTGACCCTTTGGAATCGAAGAACGTGCTCGAACAACTACCGACTGCACGGTGTTGCTCATGCAGAGGTACGACCTTTACGTAGAATATAACGGGAGGGAGGGCAGTATACCTTGTTGGGTGGCATCGCGGCATTGTTCCTGTTGGCTGCAGCGGTAAGACACCCCACGCCGCGGCACCATCTGCGTCGCTTTCACGACCGAGACTTGAGACCGTTCCTTCCTTTGAGCGAAGGAAAAAGCGCGCGGTGGGTCTCTCGCCTTCGTCGAACTGCACGTGTGGCATTGTGATGCTCATGAGGCTGGTAGGGTGCGCTGTGTGGGAGACGTGTGTTGCTCGTTGGAAGCCAATGACCCCCACACGGGCCGAGAAAAAACCGTCGCTTTGAAGAACAGCGTGGGTCGTAGAAGCAGCGAGCTGGCCAGCTCTGCGAAAACTCGGGGGTGCGCATTGTTGTGTATGCTTTCACGCGACCAGCGAGAGGTGATTCTGAAACCGTCGTTTCTTTTACCAGGGGGACGTGTCTTTTCGGGGCAACAGTGGTTGGTTGTCAACTAAAAGACTTGCGTGAATACCGAATACAGAAGACCAGCGGTGGACTAACAAGTGAACTTCGTTGTTGACATAAACCCCGTGATGTCCCCGCATGCGCAGTGCTTGTGCGGTGTGCTACTCCTATTTTATTTAGGTATAACAGCGCCAGACACCATAAAATACAAAAACGTGTCTTTTATCCTGCTGTTTCAGGCAGTCAAGCAACACTCGTTTATTTGATATTTAAAATTCTTTGCGCGATTTTCGTTGTGGTTGATATTTTTTTGCTACTAGCTTTCTTGTCTAACGGCGTCACACGACCTCTGATTGCTTGACCTCTCGGTGGCAGTTTAGCGGCGGCTAATGCGTTGCGCTGCTATCCTCGGGGACGCGGGTTCGATTCCCAGCCACTGCAGCCGCGTTTCGATGGGGGCGAAATGCAAAGAACGCTCCTGTACTTACGTTCAGCTGCATGGTAAAGAACAGTCAGAATTCACTCGATGTTTCCCACTACGGCGTGCACTTAATTTAATTTATTCATACAACTGTAGCCCTGATGGGCTATTGCAGTTGTGGGTGTGAATGCAGAACACTGAACAATACACACAAAATTAGTATAAACAAACAAATTCAAATGAAAGCCCGTAGCACTAAATAGTTTCTGAGATTAAATCTAAAGGAAGAGAAGGAGTAGAACCTGGCAGAGAGTTCCAGTTTTCTGTTACGCAACTCATCAATGAGACTAAAAGAATATCTGGCGAAATTCTGCCTGCTTTAAATTTTTCACTAAATATTTCATTACCAATAATTGATGCTTCAAATCAATAATTTAGTAAGGTGGGCTAGTTGGAAACGATGCATGTTTGTAAAAATCAGCGCGACCAGGACGAAGCACAAGGCCAGAAGGACACAGTACGAGCGCTGTCTAACAACTGAAGTTAATTGAAACAAAAAACGAACGCAACGAAAACCAACACCACGAGTGCGCAGAAAATTTTAGGTGACGTCAAAGAAATGGTTAAGCGTGTGTACCTCTCGCTATCTAGCAAACAAAGAGGCCGTTCAGATATGCAATCATCACCCGGGTGTGTCCAGATAAGATCGAACACGAGGTCCCGGTCACCATTCCCGATTGTGATGAAATTAACTGCAGGTCTAGGCATTACACCCAGAACAATGGTTTCGCAGTTAGTTTTGCGAAAAAAAATTTTGTTCGCCTGAAAAAAAAATATACAAATTTTGGCCGCAAAAAACGCTTTTCCGCCAATTTCGTGATTTCTGAATTTTGAGCGCACCTAGGGAAAAAACGGTGCACTTCTTCGTCACAATATTTATTCCCCTTAAAGAACAAGGAAACACAATCTTATGAGGCTATTATTTTCCTTGCTTGTCGAAGCACTTTTGAAGAAAAAAATCACAAACTTGGCAAATCGCACAAAATACCTGTATTTCAGGAATTTATTGCTGCAAGCACGTTAAAGTGAGGATAATAAAAATTGGTACATATTAACTTTGATACTCTCGCTCTCTTTTAAAATAATTTGCGTGGTTTTACCGCGCTCCGTTTTACTCGATAATTGGGCTGAAACGTAAGTGATTTACCAAAAACGCCGAACTTTGAAAATGATTTTCTCAAAAAGGCCATTTTTAATTTTTTTTAACTCTCTCTGATTGAAGTCAAGGGCGTCATCTACCATTGTGCAGAAAAAAACGTTGCATTATTTTGGTTGCTAACAAGTTATAGTGCGTCACATGTGACCATGCCAGCCTAGCGGCCGCGTCGTTCGTTATGCGCTGAAACTCGGATATAAGTTGCTCAAAATACTTGTGCGTGATATAATCACAAATCAGCAGCTCCACACCAACAAATGCGCAGTCCGGTGTCATGGTTCAGCAAGCTTTGTCTTGCGATCAGCCGCTTGACAAACCCGCAGCAGCGGCCGCTCGATACTGCGGGCACTCACGTTACATGAGTGCCGCTTCGACGGCGGATGAGCTCCGCCTGCGCGCGAAAACTACGCTAAGAGGACGAATGAGAGAAGGAATGCATCACTGTGAAAGATAAAGGCCGTTAAGTGCCAACAAATGTCATAGTATGCAACGAAAACACTGCCGGCGATTTCCCAGTGAGCGCCTCCAGTAGTGCGCTCATGTGTTGCTTTCTCTCTTCTGATGGGCTAAAGATAATTAGGTTCATTCTGTGAGCAACATATGACACAAAATAAAGCCATTGACATCTAAAGAAAGCTGTCATACGTGCTTCCGATGGTCGAGCAACTCAAACTGCAGTTGTTCATCTCGTGCCAGAACACTTGTGTCAGCCGGCTGTGAAAAGAAGTGTGTCCAAGTCCTTTGCTTCATTAAAGAACCGCTTTTACAATACTGTATTGTTGTGCGTCCGCAGATAGAATATTTAACGCAAGTCGAGCGCTTATCACGATATTATGCGGCTTCGGGCATAACAGCGGGGGAAAAAAATACATCCGTGCTGTATTGAAGGCGCTCACTGGGAAATCGCCGGCAGTGTTTTCGTTGCATACTATGACATTTGTTGGCACTTAACGGCCTTTAACTTTCACAGTGATGAATTACTTATCTCATTCGTCCTCTTAGCGTAGTTTTCGCGCGCAGGCGGAGCTCATCCGCCGTCGAAGCGGCACTCATGTAACGTGAGTGCCCGCAGTATCGAGCGGCCGCTGCTGCGGGTTTGTCAAGCGGCTGATCGCAAGACAAAGCTTGCTGAACCATGACACCGGACTGCGCATTTGTTGGTGTGGAGCTGCTGATTTGTGATTATGTCACGTACAAGTATTTTGAGCAACTTATATCCGAGTTTCAGCACATAACGAACGACGCGGCCGCTAGGCTGGCATGGTCACATGTGACGCACTATAAACTTGTTAGCAACCAAAATAATGCAACGTTTTTTTCTGCACAATGGTAGATGACGCCCTTGACTTCAATCAGAGAGATTTAAAAAAAAATTAAAAATGGCCTTTTTGAGAAAATTATTTTCAAAGTTCGGCGTTTTTGGTAAATCACTTACGTTTCAGCCCAATTATCGAGTAAAACGGAGCGCGGTAAAACCACGCAAATTATTTTAAAAGAGAGCGAGAGTATCAAAGTTAATAAGTGCCAATTTTTATTATCCTCACTTTAACGTGCTTGCAGCAATAAATTCCTGAAATACAGGTATTTTGTGCGATTTGCCAAGTTTGTGATTTTTTTCTTCAAAAGTGCTTCGACAAGCAAGGAAAATAATAGCCTCATAAGATTGTGTTTCACTTGTTCTTTAAGAGGAATAAATATTGTGACGAAGAAGTGCACCGTTTTTTCCCTAGGTGCGCTCAAAATTCAGAAATCGCGAAATTGGCGGAAAAGCGTTTTTTGCAGCCAAAATTTGTATATTTTTTTTCAGGCGAACAAAATTTTTTTTCGCAAAACTAACTGCGAAACCATTGTTCTGGGTGTAATGCCTAGACCTGCAGTAAATTTCATCACAATCGGGAATGGTGACCGGGACCTCGTGTTCGATCTTATCTGGACACACCCACCCTTCATTTTAATAACGAACGCTTCCGCGAGTTCTCGAGCCCTTTTGTCTTTGTGCTTCAGCATAATGACTGTGCGATTGAAAAAAAAGTTTACAACCGCGTGATCCGCAATTTCATATCAATACATTGATTAACTCTAGCTTCGACGAATGATACACTACAGAAAATATTGGAAGAAATCACCCAATTGAAAATCAGTTCTGCGGAATCCCGCAAGGTGGCGGAAGGGTTAAGAAAGGGAAAATAGACAACCACCCGTTTGTAGCACAAAGCCACAAGGAAATCCATACGGATTTCTCAGAAATAAAAAAATTCGTCCTGGTCCCGGGTTCGGACCCCGGGACCATGCAGGACGAATTTTTCGGCGACTAAGAAGCCTTATTTCTGAGAAATCCGTATGGATTTCCTTGTGGCTTTGTGCTACAAACGGGTGGTTGTCTATTTTCCCTTTCTTAGAAATCACCCAACACACCGCCAATCCCCTACACTGGGTCGGATGACAACAGAAAAAAAAAAGTATTTAAAAGTGTCCCTATCGCGCGCACCGAAGGACCTCAATTAAGTTATTCATCCATCTAGCCTGCAGGCAAAGTAAGGCGCAGTGTTAACTGTCTGTATTGTTGGTTTGACACGTGAAACCCCAGAATTTAATTAACCAGTTCACATCCGATCACTCCCGGAGTAACGCTGGACATGCATTTCTGTGTGCGCGTAGTTTCGGATTTCGCGTTGTCAAGTCGATTTCGTCTGTTCGCGTTCTTTCTCCTCCCTACTCCGTGACCATCCGTGACGAAGAAGTCACCGGTGTTCGTGAGGTCCAGCGATGAAGCGAGGCTTGGCAGAGTCAGTTCTCTCCGTCGTTCGGCGGTCGCCCCCGCAGCCCCGAGAATACACTCGTCAGCTCTCGTTTCGCACTGTCAGGGTGCTCGGTGGCAAAAAAAGATGAGCGTACGCTTGGACGGAGCAGGGGGGGCCTGATGGGAACCGATTTCGCGGCGTTTCCCGCTCGCTCGAACAGTTGTCGTTGCGGGGGAGGACAGCGAGCCTGGCGCGTTATTCTGGCTTTCAAATTGAATAAAGGCGTAATTGCTGCGTGCTCGCGCAAGTGTGATGGGATGGTGTTTGGAAGGAAGGGGAAGCGGGTGTTGCTGTGGGCTAGGAGGGTTTGGCTTTGGGTGATGAAAATAGCGGATAGAGAGGAGCATGCTGGACGGCAGGAAAGAGGTATTCGGGAAGAGGGAAGCGGGAGTTGCAGTATGGCCTTACGCCGTGAATATGACTAACTTCAACGGGGTTTGTGTTCCTTGGCAGCGAGAGAAACGAGGGGGGGGGGATGTTGGTGGCTGTTATTCAATGTGTGCCTGTGTCATCGCGTGGTTAATGATACGGAGATGAACGGCGCTCCCCTGGGAACCGGCGTGGGAAAATATGCGCGCACCCCGCCCCGCCTCTGCGAGCGTGTCGCATTGGGTGAGGGCATCGTAGTTAAATGAAATGCGCGTGCCTCTTTACGTATACGTCGTTGCATGGACGGGTAATTCGACACGCTGGGAATGTGGAACGGCGTGAAGGAAAGAGTGCGGCAGGAAATGATCCGCGAACTTCGCTCGAAGTACACTCGGAGGTGCCAGCGATAGTTCTTGCGGGGGGTTTCTTGTCAGCACAGAGCGCCGCCTGTTTACCGTACGGTACACGTGGTACAGTAACACCGTACCGTCGTAGTCGCCACGTAGGTTTTTCACTGTACAATTAAGACTTCGTTTACGTGCTCTGACGATGTCGTCACGTTACCGCACGCAAGTGAGCAACTCTCGCAGCTAAAACGTTTAGAAAAAAGCAACGTGCCTGCGACCAGCGTTATTAGACAGTTATAGTTTAGCGGGCTTAACGGAATAGCGGGCTTACCGGAATAGCGGGACCGAAGTGCGCATGCGCAGTACCGTAAGTGACCCGTAGCGTTTACCGTACGCACGCTATTTTTCAGATTTAGCGTTACCGTGTTTGCGTGGTTAACGTAGTGTACGTAAAACATGGCGGTGGTTTTGGACGCCCGCTTCGAACTGGATTTAGCGTTGATATGGACGGATTCACTTCTTTCACAGCAAGCGACTGTGCAGAATGGCTTCGCTTGCCTTCAGGTAGCTTCGACGCCCGAGTATTACGGATAACTTAGCGTAGTTTTTGAGATCGCTTCCTATTTCGAACGTCCCTAGGCCTAACTAGGAGATCGGTGTAAACAAATCTGCAACATAAAAATTTTCACTTTTGGTGCGTGGTTCATATTTATTTACTTTTATTGTTGCTAAAAAAAGTAGCAATATTGCTTCGTGCGGGGATACAGGCGAGCATTCTCAGTTTTTTCTTTCACTTTTTTTAACGCACTCACCCTCCTCCAGGTGGCGCCACCGTCCCAGCTTGGGCACGTAAACGTTATCCCGCTAAACTAAAACTCGCTGTCGGCAACCAATGTTTGCGGCACGGTAACGCTATTCCCTTAACCCCCGCTATCACGCTAACGCTAAACTATAACTGTCTATTAGTAACGTTGCCCGCGACGACGGTACGGGAATATCGTACTTACCGGGCAATGTCCCGGGACTGGTAAAACACCCCAATAAGGCCAGTTTGGTGTGGCATCGTTAAATACTGTTGTAAGAGTCGCGCACACTCGTAGAACGCGTGTGTCCTCAAATACAAACGAACCGAAACGTTGGCTGTGGCGTTTCAGGCTTTGCTACAGTTGCGTTGGTTCTGGTTGTTTTAAACGCGGTATCTATTAAGGGCGAAATCCTCAGACGCCTCGTGAAACGCGAAAAGTGACAGGCGGCGCCAGCGGCGTCAACACGAGTGATGCAAAAGAACCATCATCGGGTGATCGCGTCACATGTCAGCAAAACTTGTGACGTCATCGTGACGTTAATATGCCGTCACGTTATGGCGTAATCACATGACATCTTCGCTTGGTCCTAGGTGGGCTCTCGAGGGCGGGTAATCAATACAGCCGACTCAGAATAAAAAGATGGCTTTCGCCTTGGAGTCATCGTAGGCGCATGCATAAAGGACCCTGCGACTTTTTGGTGTCGTCCCGTTCTTCTCTTCTTGTCCCAGGCACGAGTCATAATCGCCAGGCAGATAAATTTCAGGTAAATGCGATACAGGAACCAAGCTGGCGCACGCGTATGTGCAGTGGCCTCCATGACAGGAGAGCGTGGTCGTGTTTGAGGAAAGACATTCTCCTGCCCCTCTTACGCGCATCGGAGGGCCCTTAGAATGTGGAGCGACGTTCCTGGCACTCGTGTTTATACACTCGCGAGCACAGTCGCCGACGCGCTCTTAGGCCATATCGCACGCACGCCACGCATGCGCCAACGGGCTGAATCGCATTCTTTCTGTCTTTTTGCTTCCTTATTTTTTTTTTCTTTTCGAGCCAAGCAGCACCGCGATTGGGCGATGTCACTTCGGCTGTAAAGAAGTTGCCGAAAAAACAAAAAGGAGCATAAATCGACTGCAAAGAGAGAGTGAAGGTCTATTAGAAGACGATACGTCTGCGAAGCGAGGCCTCTCGAAATGTGACGTAAGCCAGAAGGCCTCCGAGAGGGAGCTGAGAGCAGGAGCGTGTTCGGCGATAGCCGACATGTCGCAAGGGGACTCGCCCTTGCCGCAACGGCAAGGATCTTGGGGTCTCTGCTCTGCAGAAACTTTTTACAGCGAACCCGTACACATGGCTAGGCGAAACTGAAATTCGTCCACCCTGGGTATACGCAAGAGCTCTTAGTGCGTGTGTACCGCAGAAATTGGGCAAATCACACTAATCACCACTGGGCCGCTAAAAATGAACGAGGGAACAGACGGGCAGCAAACACCCATCAATATTCCTTGACAGACGTGACCAATAATTGGGAGACTTTAATGAACCGTCGGGATTAACCCACTGATAAACACTGGGGCCGCGCGCTTCAGCTTCTCTGACTAACCAGCTCTGCGGAGTGCTTGGGCGGTGGTTTTTAGATGTGAAGCATCTTATAGCGGAGTTCAATCCGGTGGCGGTGGTGGTGGTGTGCGGCGTGACCACCCTTACTGCGCATGCGCAGACCCTCTCCCCTTTCCCCCTCTCCACATCACTTCTCCCCTTCCCTCTCCCCTCCTCTTTCCCATCCCCCTCTCCACTCCCCTCCCCCTCTCCTTCCCCCTCCACTTCCCCTCTCCCCTTTCCGCCTCACCACTCCACCTCTGAAACGCGGGCTCTACATGCCGAAACACTGCTTCGCATCGCCTCATGGTCCCCTTTAGCGGGAGATGGTGTGATTTTTTAATTTAATTTTAATGCGTAAAATGCAAATGGCTGTAAATTCCCGGAAAATCTGTCTTTTCACGGTAAACGTGGGTCCACCCCGAAGGTACCGTGGATAAGAGCTGGCGCAGGTTTGAAAACAACACAAGTGAAGGCAACCAAACAGTGAATAAAATAGAAACAAATAAAAAGACATAAATACAGAAATTAACGGGGAAACAGAACATTACGATGCGGCAGAGACTATTTGAAATTATTATTCGCCCCAGTATTAGGCTTTTACGCGAATGTTGTATCAGTCTTATAGTGAACTATAATCGGTCTTAAATGTTGTGTCGTCAAATTATCAAGGTTTTTAGACGCCGAAAGTATGCATATAGCAGTCCCTAGCAAACCCCCCCCCCCCCCCCGAAATTTTTCAGTTTTGCTTGCATATATATACACGCACACATACAAACACACGCACGAACATACATAAAGTATGGTTGAATTCCCCCCCCCCCCCGAAAAAAATTTCTGGCTACGCCCCTGCAACACTACCTCACTCGCTGCACAGTTGTTCCCGACTCTTCTTCCCGGGCACATGGGCAACCTACGTCCCTGTCATGTATTATGTAAAAAGTGTCATATATCCACTACGCCATCTGTAGAAATGTAAGGCGCATCTGTCGCTTTCCGACCTTGATAACATCGCTTCTCAACAATAAACTTCGAACAGCTGCAATAGCAAGCAAACAAACAAAAACGTTGTCTCTTTACCTTAACTTTCCTGGCTCTATGTTAGGGCGAGCGGCGCATGCTCACTTGGCACCACTTTAGAGCGGCCCCCTTGGCCAATTACCCTTGGCACTCTTCTCCCTCCAAATAATGGCCGCCGCCCCGACCTGAAGATCGCTGGAGCGGAACGGCCTCCGTGACCTGTCCCACGGTCGCCAGTGGTCGTGCATTTGTCTAGTGTATGATGTCCAAGTTCAGCGTATGATGTAGGAGGCAGCCTCCCTGCGATGCTGTGGAGTTCGGAATCTCTTGCGGTCTGTTAATGATTCTGGGCAAAGTCCAGCACAAGCAAGGAGGAGTAATAACTTCGGCAACTCTTGATGCGGGTCCAGGATTCAACCGGCTCTTGTGGCTTCCCTGGATGAGTGACGTCGCCGAAATTGCAATGTGGAGCGTTGTGTAAAAACGCTTCAGCAACTTGTTTTGCTTTCCAGTGGAGCACCCTGTTACTAAAGGTCCACTCACACCGGAGACTCGCAGCCGATCGACCGGCCGAAAATACCGTCGCAAATGCTCATCGCTTCGGTCGAAAAACGACTGTTTCTGTGGTCATTGAATGAAGGGCAATTTCAAGGGCTCGTGTTTCCTTTGTTAGACGCAACATTAGTGAGAACTAACAGACAGTCAAGCCAAGGAAAGCATAGGGGACGTTATTTGTATTAATTATGACATAAATGTGAAGAAAGTAAAGTGGACGAAAAGACAATTTGCCGCCAAGTCGCGCGACTGCACTCGCATAGCCCGCAAGCCAACGAGATTAATTATTCTGTAATACTACTACCCACTCTACCATTTCTTAGTCCTATCAGACGGGCAGCAGGTACAGTACGTTTGCTTGCTCGTTGTATGAGGCAGTTCGTGAACCGCTGTGGACACAGGTCACACCGAAAGTCGGTTCTGGATCGCCTTAGCAGAACTTCTTGCTGGTTTAGTTGCTACATAACTTCGAGAGAAAAAACCTAAAAAAAAAAGCACAAGAAAATAGTGTTTTCTCGAGGTTTTCTTGATCGCCAGTCGCTATCGGTCACGCGACTTCTCTCAATCGCCGGTTCGAATAAACTCTCACTCACAAAGCCACCTTACCGGCATTTTTCGGGATCGCGTACGGTCCATGCTTCGCTGCCGCGACTCTGATAGACATCCATTGTGGAGTTCTGTGGAATGTTTTTCTTTTATACCCGGTGACTTGACCACCTGAACGACCTCCGCTTCAACAGGCTTTTCTTCTTCGTTCCGAGGGGGAGTCGGGGACGGGACACCTCACCTCACCTGGCCGCGCACGGCGCGTAATTCCGGCAGTTTTTCATCGTCACGGCTCCCTCCCTCCCTTTACAGAGCTCTTCTTCCTTTGAAGAAGCCAGTAAACCAGCGCGCGCGCGCTGCCTGTTTTGCCACGAGCTCTTCGCGGCTACTGCTGCATCCGAGTGACCGCTTCCTCCTCCCTCCTCTGGACGTTGTTGCGACCGGTCATGATGAGGCGGGGGGGAGGGGGGGTAGAAGAGTGGCACACGGGGACTGCTCGCTCCTCCTTCTCTACGCCACCCTGGAGACTGGCCTCCGGCAAGGTGCCGAGCTTGCGTGCCGGTTGGTCGTGTTGGCCCCGGACGGACCACTTCTTTTTCTTTCTTTCTTTCTTCGCTTACCGATGTTTACCTTCTTCTTCGGGCACTGGACAGCGTTTCGGTACCCTTCGCTTCTCTGGCAAGATCTGCTTGCCTTTTTGCTGCCATCGGTGCGGGTTGTACTTCTTTCTTTATTAACCGACAGATACGGCATAGTTGTCTCTGTGCGTTCGCCCCGGCGGCTTCCGAGAAAGCCGGGCCTCCACTTTTGGTGTAAATTCTTTCTCGTTTGTTTTGTGGGTGTCTCTGTTTTGTCGCTGTAGGTGCCTACGTGCACTCATCCTGCAGCGGCGTTTCTATAGAAGCACGTTATGTGGCTTTAACACAAATTGTTTTGCTGCCTCGGTATGTGCGTTCTGTTGGGCGCATTATTCCAGCGCTACAACAAAGACTAAGAACGGGAGAAAAAGCGTTCCTCGGAGTACGCGTTCTGTGGCTTTGTACGAACTTTCTTACCGCTTTAGTTTCTTTCTAACCAAAGGCGCGTTTGTTTTCATTTGCATAAATTTACCACATATTAACCGGAAAAAACCAAAATTTCCTAATGGTTCCATAAAAGACGCGATTTCTGCGTGATTATCAGCTTGGAAAATAGCACCCCATTCTTACCCCACCGCCGCCCCGTCCCCCGAATTTAAACAAAATATAAAGCCTGAAAGGGATCAACCCCCTGCAAATCAGTTCTGCTAAATCCCGCAAGGTGGCGGAAGCGTTAAGAAAGGGAAATTCACATCCACATGTGAATTTCCCTTTCCCTGCCGGCGGCAAGTCATCTTTTCGTCCACTTTACTTTCTTCACATTTACATTCTAAATACTACAGATAACACCCCCTGTACTTTCCTTGGCGTTATTGTCTGTTAGTTCTCATTAATATTGTGTCTAACAAAGATAAACGAGCCCTTGAAAAATCATAGCTTTCCTACATCCACATGTTTGTAGCACGAAGCGACAAGGAAATCCACGCGGATTTCTCAGAAAGAAAGCTTCTTAGTTGCCGAAAAATTCGTCCTGGTCCGGGGATTTCCTTGTGGCTTCGCGCTACAAACGTGTGGCTGTCAATTTCCCTTTCTCATATTACAGGTTACAATGGTGCCAATAGCGCGCCAGAAAATTTTTTCTGGGGAAGGGAGGATTTATGTTCGTGCCGGCGTCTGTATGTGAGCGTGTATAATGTAGGCATACAAAATCCGCCTCTTTCATTTTCCTGTGCTGCCCTCTGCCGTATTGCTAGGGGTTTGGTAGGGGCCGGTACAACCGGTATCGCCAGAAGCAATGCCTCCGAGATGAAGAGACGTTTCGCGACTTTTCCGCTTGGGGAGAGCGCATGCGCCGGGACGTCGTGAAATAGGCGGATTAAAAAGTTGTAGGCACACATACACTTGCAAAATTGAAAGTTTGCATGGAAGATTTCAACCCCCCCCCCCCCCCCCTGGCTACGCCAGTGGACGGTGCATAAACTTTAGAGCACAAATGTGTTGTGATCGTAGTACTGTGGACACTGATGCTGAGTCTGTCAGCCCCAACTACAGGCCCTTCTCTCAAGGGGGCCGCTTCTGTCACTCGAGGGTGAACAGCCTGCGAGTTGGCGTCTGATATGCGACCCCATCCCCGCCGACTACGGACACTTTCTCCTGACAACCGTCTTCCACATCGCTGCTCTGAGGACTCCTTCTCTTACGTACAGTGCTCGCGCACACGCGGTCTTGTGCCTGCATCTGGCTCGGCCACTCTACTCGTAGAAAAAGCAGGCAAAAAGAAAAAAACGCGCGTCCCGTCGCCTGGTTTGATAAGTGCATGGCGCATGCGGCCGGAGCTTCTCTTGCGATGTACCGGAGTTCAGCTGGTTGTACACTCTTTTTGAGAGATGGCTGCTCTCTCTCACTCTCTTCTTTGTGCGCGCAATCTTAAGTGGTCTTGATTGCGGGGTGATAATGACTGTCCAGAGACCGACACGTCGAGAAAGCCGGCGGATGAAGTGGCAGACACGACGCCGTGGCTTGGCGCTCTGTCAGGGCAATTCTGTACAGCACGGCTGAAGGTTTTTTACTGTACTCAGGGACTCGGAAAGATGGTGCTTCGAAGCTGTGTGTGTGTTCTCGTTCTATGAGAGAGAGCGAGGCAGAGGGTCATTGCGAGTTTAATGCTGCGGCTAACATCACGTGCTCGCAGGTCCGAGGGACGTCCGCTTGAGCCACATTGAGGCACCTTTGACCCCTTCTTTCTTTTGGCCTTGTTGAAGGGGAGGGGGACGTGGGTGTTTTGGAGGTGGAACCAGCGCGTATAATTGCAGAAAAAAAAATCATAGTGCTTGCTTGGTTCTAAACAAAAGACCGCGCCGACACTGAGCGCTGCCACTCAGAGAAACTGGTGGTGACTGAAGTGACAAAAACGACCCGTACGGACACTCAGCGCGACAGTTGTTTCTTCAATGCTGCAGAGTCGTCTCAAAAGTCTCAATGATGGCGTTGCCCTTGGTCGTACAGGACAGTGGTGCTGTGTGGTCACCGCTTGACAAAATGGCTGACGAGAGCGCGATGATTCTATTTTTGTCTCACAAATAGTGGTCGTCCCTATAGCTGTCTTTTTTTTTCTTTTATTAATTTCGTCTTATTTCGGATTATACTGTATGTACTGCTCGCAAATGTCCACCCTTTTGTGAGCCGCGTGATTATACTGCTGAAAAACGGTTAGAAGCGTGCGTAGTTTGGACGAAATGTTGAGATTTCCGTAATTCAAGTTTCTATACTAATGTTTCCGCGCACTTTTGAACTTGCCTACAATGCTCTTGGCAAAATCATTTACGGAATAATTGTTCGCAAAAGAAAATTGGCCGATCTTGGTTTCTGAATATATTTAGCTAACGCGTGCCGACCAACGGCAAAATAATTTTACGGAAACGACAGCTGTTGTAGATTTGGCCCAAGGAGTACATGCATATGTGTAGTTGTTGTTCCCTGTCTTTCCGTTTTTCTTCTCCTCCTCCTCCTCTTTCATTTTTTGATTTAGAACTAACTTCACGTCGGACATAACCGCAAGCAAGTGTCCCAAGTGGGTGTTTTAGGCGTACGGTGTCGCGGCGTCTATAGGGAGTTTTAGTTTGTAGCGTATACTTCTTTACGTTACCGGATACCGGATGGAATCTGCGTATGCGTGAACCTTTACGGAACGTGAAGGTTCGCGCGTACGTAAACTACTCGCCGGATAGGCTTTACGTTTACGGCTCTATCTCGCAAATCTACCTTCGTTCGTGGCTACTCGCGATATCCGCTTCGGGGAGACTCCAGCTGCCGAGTCAAAATTAGCCGAAGTGCGAGCGGCACTTACGATCACCTTATTTCAGCCGGATTACCGAGTCTAGAGCAGTCTAGAGCTACCTAGAATACCGAATCTACAAACGTGAGAGGCCTAAAGACGCGGACAGGCTGGATAGGTGGCGCCATCTAGCGGGGCCAAGGTGTACCAGGCGAGCACAAAATTGTTATTGCAGAAATATCGGGCATTCTACTCCCAGTGTAAATGCCTTGCAGCGGCATTATTACGAATGAATTGCCTTTTTAATCATTTTTCCCCTCAAGAACACTAAGCGAAAACAAACGTGTTCATGATTGTGGTTGCGCGAAGCGTCATAAGATGTCGACACTATCGCCCGGTACCCTGGTATTGCTACACCCCTTTTCTTTTACCGGGATACTACACACACTAAAAACCTCTCTTATGATTTTGCCGCAGCGTAATTCAGTATTATCTAAATTAAATGTAGTTTAAATGCTGTTATCATCACCATTTAGTGGTTTGCGCAAACGTAAAGGTTTACGTTTGGGCAGCTAAAAAACTTTACTAAAACTCGAGTTCCGGTAAAACGGTAAACGTAATCCGGTAACGTAAAGAAGTATACGTTACAAGCTAAAACTCCCTTATACCGCACTGCGCGGTACTGACGAGGCAAACAGACAGTTATCGCCAAGTGTCACAATGCGTGCTCTTTCGCTTTCCCCGCTTATCTGGGCATTCTTTTCTCTCGTGTCCACATTGAGAACATCAAGTGCCGTCGGTTTTGAAGATAAGACACAGCTGTCCACTTTGTTGCCCAGCCATTCCAGTCACTATCGTTTCGTGTGCGTACTTTATCTGTTGAAGCATATCGTATAGTGCGAGATTGCGTCTTTCAAGAATACGTAAGTTTATTCTGCTGTTCGGCGGCTTGTCAATGCACTAGTTGACTTACCACTGCAGTCCAGTGCGAGCGCCTCTATAGCAAATGCTCTTGCCGCCAGCATTAACCGAATTAGGTCTTCATTGCGGGGCCTCATTCGTAATTCGCATTGGCAGCGAGCGAATGAATGCCGTCGTGTTACCCCAATACATCACCTGTTCGGTTTACCCTCGTAGCCGCAGGCCCGGAGCCAGGGGTGGGGGGGCTCGAAATTTGGGTGAAGTAGGTGTTTTTACCAAAAATAAATAGTGAAAATATGTGTTTTTCTCAGAGAGTCATGGTTTTCAGCGAGTGCCCCCCCACTCCCTCCCCCCCGAAAAATATTCCTGGCTACGGGCCTGCGTAGCCGTCACCCCTCGGCACATCATATTTATTTCTACTTTGGAGGCCTAAGGCAGGAGTTGGATCAAGAATACAGCTCAACACTAGGGCACAGTTCAGTACACTGAATTAAAACATATTTGAAGATACCCACCTCAGCGCTTTGGCGCGTTTGTGTACACACAGACAAACACGCACACACACGCACACGCAAATAAAAAGAACATGAAGCAGCAGTCTGAGAAGCAAGGGCATTACTGCCTGTGTACAGTCTTGCAACCGGTGCATGGCCACATGTATAGGAAGCTTTTAAAAGCCGCTGTCATTGTTCCTATGGTTCGACGCAGAGTTTTGAAACAATACTACGACGATACTGCGGCGGTCTTCTCTATTGAAATAGAAGTTCTACATTCCCGGTGTCGTAGGCTCTTGTTTTGTTTCGCCCAGGTGCCTGAGGGAACAAAAGAAACAAGCTTTTTTTTTTTTCGATCGTCATCGACGCTCGCCTTTGTGTTTGCTCTCGTTTCCCGCGCCCTCACATCATTGTTTTCCTCCTGAGCGAATTCGCCTGCCTCGGTCGCATAGCTTCTTGTGTATTTCCCACCGGCTCGTGCACAGTAAAGTCGCATCGTCACACTGATATGTATATACATTCTTTGTGCAGTCCAGATGTATATACATTCTTTGTGCAGTCCAGGCGCCGAGACCCAGTCACGTGTCCGTTAAGGTCCGTGGGAACGCGCGTTTTCCGATTCAATGCCTTATTTTTTGTTTTCTTTCGATCATCGGCACGGACACACAACTATGAAGCCTGCGGTCGCTCTGCGTTACGTATTTATTTATTTATTATTTGTTCAGCCCGCGCGCGGTTCGTCCCTGGAGAAACGCCGCGTCCTCAGTGCGACCATGTGGGACGACGTATTGTATTCCCTGTGCCGCCACCGTACGGGCGCGCACCGGCTCAATCGAATTGTGCTTTGTTGCGTCGAATGGCGCGTTTAGAGGAACTCCTCGGAACAGTCGATAGGCCTCTCGAAAGCGAAAGAATAACCGAACCGGTAGCCATTAGGTGACTCACGATCCTCTGGTCGACAGCATTATCGAAATGACTGGCGCCTTACACGCGTGCGTGTATAATATATATATATATATATATATATATATATATATATATATATATATATATATATATATATATATATATATATATATATATATGTGTGTGTGTGTGTGTGTGTGTGTGTGTGTGTGTGTGTGTGTGTGTGTGTGTGTGTGTGTGCGCGCGCGCTTCTGGTGCTCTGCTTTCTGTGCTGTTTTGTTTTCTAGTGAGCTGTGCGGACGCTGAAAAACGGTGCCGGTCGTATGATGGCTGCTTGACCAGCTTTTGCCGCCAGTGCGGTTGGTTGATAGAAAAAAAAAAGATTGGGGAGGGGGTTAGGAGAGGAGGTTTCGCATGTGTGTACGCCACAGAGTACTGCGCGCCATGCCGTCCGAAGAAAGTGGGCGGAGATCGGCGGCAAAGAAGGGACCATTAAGCGGTAGCAGCTCGGAGCAAGATGGCCGTTCGAATGCGTGAGCTCGCGCTTTATTGAGAAGCAGCCGAGGAGCCATAAGCGTCACTTTATGTGTTTTGTCTATGTATGCGAGCTATAAGTGAGTTATGAAGGCCGGGAAACGGCGTTCTTGTGAAGCACGCGCATGAGTGCCGGAGGCATGCGGCGGCTTCTGTCGGATGACTGTCTTCTTATGGATATGTTTATTGTTTGCTTCGTCGCACACCGTGGGAAGTGCCCTCCCCCTTTCCTTTGCCGCTCGGCACCCCCCAGGCCTCAGCCCCGAACAAAAGGCGCATTACCGTGGAGGCGGGGCTGCAGTGCCGCACCATGTGGCATTCGAGGTGGTTGCTTTGGTTTCATTATTCGATGATGCGCACCATGTGGCATTCGAGGTGGTTGCTTTGGTTTCATTATTCGATGATGATGATGGGGGTGAATACTTAGCGGTCACTTACTTTCCTTCTTCTTTCTTTCTTTCTTTCTTTCTTTCTTTCTTGCCTCATACAACGCGTTGGCTTGGAAACGAGGACAATAAGAGAGAAAAGGATGCAAAACAAAGCAAGCAAGGATATCGACTTTTCCGTGAAACTGGCGATGTAGGCAGAAAAGCCGCATGTTGTACGTATATGCGCAGATCCGTGTGTCCGATCGTATATGAATTCGAACTTCGTGATCCGGCGCTACTGTTCGGCGTGCGGACACTCCATGACGCCTGCGCGGTTGATGCGTTTTCTCATCGCTCATTGCGCACCCCACGGGCACGGGCTAAAGCGTTTTTACGCGACGGCTCACTGCGCGCTCTGCCGGCCGTCGTGGGAATTGTGATGTAGCAGGATGAAATGATCTCTTCGTGGTGAACTGCGCTTTTTATATCCTAGATAGCGCCGGTTTGTGGTCTCCAAACGTACTTTGCGTCACCCTTTCGGCGGTGCTTCTGATATCACGTCGGGACACGTACAGCGCATCAATAAAAAGTAACCCCCCAGTGCGTCTCGCTACTAAGCTCGAGAGCACGGGTTCGATTGCCGGCTACGGCGGCCTCATTGCGATGGAGGCAAAATGCAAAGGACACCCATGTGCCTAGATTTACGTGCACGTTGAAGAACCGCAGGTGGTCGAAATTAATCGCCCTTACAAAAATGCATTTAGACATTCTATAGACTAAGATAGATTTACCAGCTCAAAAGGACGAAACACTTAAGAAGGAACACACACACACACAGCGCTGATCGCCTTCTTAAGTGCTTCGTCCTTTTGCGCTGGTAAATCTATCTTAATCATGAACCAACTCGCCCAAGCAGCAGTTTTAGCAAAGTCTATAGACCCTCTAAACCCATTTTTAGACAGTCTATAGACTGCCTACACACATTTTTGTAAGGGCGGGACCAATCTGGTGGTGAGTTATAGTTTCGTTGGTTCGGTTTGAGAGATAAACATTTTAATGAAAAGCTGGAGATGTTTGCCTGGCTGTTCGCCTGACATGCTACTCCAGATGCTGGGTGACGATTATGATATATACAGTGATAAACGCATAACACATACAGCCACACAAGTTTACAAAGTTTCGTTCAGGCTCGTGGCCCGCAAGAAAGTGTATACCCTATGTCCCTATGTGTACCTGGCGGGGAATGGAAATTCCTTCGCTAGATCGGGAACTTCTTCAAACGTGGTTTGGTTAGATCGAGTTTCGACTGTAAAATAGAATAAACAGCACGTTGGAAGCCTGACAGAAGAACCCATTGAGTGAGCCCGCTTCAAGGGCGTCATTGTCTGTCGCAACTGTTGTGGCAGCAAGAAAACAAGCCCGAGTGACGGGCATGCACCTCTTTATTGCGCGAAAAAAACAGCTGCATTGTTCCAGCAGCAGCAGCGAGCCAGCTTGCCTCGAGGCACGCAGGCTTTGACCGCATGCGCGAACGTCCTTTAGCGCAGGTCAGCGTGGCGGTTTTCGGCGGGACTCACTCGTGCCGCGGCTACAACAAAATAAAGAAAAATGGGAGCAGTACACACACACGCGTGCTCGTCACCACGCGGGTTCTGCCGTCGTGGGAAAAGGGCCGGTCGGCCATGCATGCGGTAGCCGCTCGCGGGCGCCGCATTTTGCCTAAGTGCCGCTTTGTTTGTGTGTCCCGCTTGGACGGAAGGGATAGCACCAGCGGACAATTGCTCGCCGCTGCTACGGCGGCTCTTTGGTGTAGGTGGCGGTTAGCCCTTCGGTCGGACGCTTATGTATCGAGGTCGAAAGCGTTCGATATTGCCGCTCGCGGGTACAGCTACACACGCCTGTTCATGCGCACGGCCCCTGATTGTCCCTCGTATGGGCGTGGGCCAGTACCTATATACTGGACCTTACACAGACAGTGTAACGTATTGATAGCTTGCACGTGACGTCATAGACGCAGTTTTTAACGTACTGGTACTCCAAGATGGCGGCTTTGATTACGTCAAGGCCGTTAATGACGTGGCGGTTAATCGTGCTTCAATGTGTTAACGACGCCGCTGGAACGTTTTCGGCGCGCGACAAAACCGGCACGCAACTTGGCGATAAGATTAAACGTGGAAATCATAAACTGCGCGTTCTGTCATGTTGGCCTTCCAGTGTGGCGGCTTCAGTGACGTCAGTGCAAGCCAAAAATGAGTGGAGCTGGAGAGGTCCTCGCCAAACCGACAAAGATTTTCCGGAAGACAGGCTCAGAAGTCAGGAAGACGGTATAGGCCACTTCCTTGATTGCGGCTGAACTTGCGGCCTGCCTAGAGGATCGACCACGCACACCAGTTCAACATCTAGAATGCAGACACTCGCGTGCGCTCATCGTCAGCGTACAAGCCCTGAGACAATTCACAATCTCCGCAGAACTGCGTAGATTGTGAATTGTCGCCGTTCCTCGTGTTAATCACAGCTACTACCACTAAACAGAAACAAGCGAGAAGGAAAGATGCGTGTAAAATGCGATGTCGCGAACGGCTATGACGTGGACAATAACTTACGACAGATTTCATCACTTTCGTAGCCAGAAGACTTTTTCTGCGGGAGGGGCGGGTTCGATCACCTCTCTCCCTCCCTTGGCTACGCCAGTGGACTTCGACTACCGTAATTGCGCTTGCTCTGTCTGATGTCGGCGGCAAATGTAACAGCGAGAGTACGGTCACTCACTCCATCGATTGAGTAGCCTACCTTGGTTACTGTAATTTCTGAAAGGTCTGTTTGATGACAAGGAGAAATCGTTTTCGTCTCGCCCCGCAGGCGAGCGATGAAGGGACGCGGAAGAAATCGTGCGTCGCTTTTTCAGCGGCCGACTCCTAGCTATCCTAGCTGTCGCCGAGTTATCAAAGAACGCCCTGCCTGCCGCGCACACATCGGTCTGTAGCGCCCCCGAACGGGAATCCCAAATATAGAAACCTCTGGAAGGGCCTCGTCGCTCTTCCACCACTCCTCAAAACAGAAAAAAAAAAAGAAGAAAAGCACCTGCTTACGCCTCAGCTGTTTCTGGCGGCTGCTGTCGTGCGTTTTTTGGCTCTAGGCGCCACGGAGAAGCAAGGGTTCTCGAGAAGAGAAAGCGAAAGAAAGAAAATAAAGTGACCAAGAGGTCTTGTAACGGGGTTGGCTCGGGGGGCTTAGTCATTAGAGCGGGACCAGAAGTATATAAAAAAGACCGAAAATGAGGAAGACGAAGAGTATGCGGGTAAGCACGCGAAGAACGTGGTGGTGGCACATGGTCACGTGTCCTTTCTCGGTCACGTGCTTGTGCCAACAGCGCTCTCTCTGTATGCAATGGCACTAGCTCTCTCCCTCTTTCTAAATGCCTCTCTTTTTTCTGTTGTGCGAACGGTGGCAGCGCGGTCCCGTGGGAACGGGAGCGCGCTGACGGCTCCCGTATGCTCCCCCCCCCCCCCCCCACCACCACGTTATGAAGAGACATGAGGGGGAGGGGGGGGGGCTCTGGAGTTTCTCGTTTCTGTTGTAGTGAATGTGTTAGATTTGAAAAAGTAAGAGGGGCGGGTGGTGTGGCACATAGCAAGCATATCGTGCTTTCTATAGCCTCTCTGTAAAAGCTTCAGGTTTCGTGCATAGAAAGAAGCAGTGGCAGCAAGTCCGCATGCGAAGGCGATGAGAAATGCCTCGGGGTCGTCCCCGCGTTTGAATCGCATGCATTGGGCGGGTTGGTATCGGCGCGATAAGGGGGCCGTTTTCTTTTTTTTTTTCTTTTTTTCTTTTTTGTATGCGTGTGGCATGGTGGGAATTCGGGAGGGCGTTTCGGTCGATGCGCACTCGCTGCTTGCCACCGTTGCCGAATTATCGCGCAGTGCTGCTAGCCCGCTATCGTGGATAACCCGCGGCTAATAAGCGGATCACACGAGGGGGCGGATCACCCCGCTAAACCCGGCGCAGAGGTCGCGGTCTGAGTTGCGAGTTCGTATTTGGTGCACTGATGCGTGCTGAGAGCACGGACGTCGTCCCGTGGGAATTGGCGCAGCCTTTTTTTTTTTTTATGGTATTACTCGCGTTTGCAGAAGTGTTTTAAAGTCACTGGCACTGCAGCGTGGTGACGGCAATTATTGACGGTTAAAACAGGGGTAGTCCGTGTAACTCAATGGACTGTACTCTTGAACGTTTCGAAAAACACCCCCGAACGAGCAACTTATCGACTTGAGTTCTTTTGCGTGGAACATTGGCATGTTGCAGTAATCGTGGAACATCGGCATGTCGAGCGCGCGCACGCACACAATTATGATGAAGCTGAAAGACACTGAGAACCAAAAAAAAAAAAAGAAATGCAAGGATACTTTGTAAAGCGACATATACTGACCGCATACAAACACACGGCTTTTTCGCCCCGCGTGCGGTGCTGTTTCGCATTCCCTGCCACGGCGGCCCAATTTCGACGGGGGTGAAATGAAGCAAAAACACCTCTGTACTTCGATTACAGGTGCTTTAGAGAAGTGCTACCACAGAAGTTCTTTTCGCTCGAATGGCAAAGAGCCGGCAAAGTGAAAAGCCTTTCTTTATGTTTACTTAAAAACAGACGCTAGCGTCTGTTTTTGTTCTCGTTATTAATGTGTTCACGACCTCTGTACTATAAGCGTGCGTGCGCATCAACGAATAGCCGCGTGACTCGTATGTGTAATTGTAGCGGCCGCAATACGACATGTACCTTGACACCGAGGATGCCCGCGGTTATTTTGGAAGCATGACCTCCGTCGTAGTGGCGCCCGGAATTTTTGAGTGACGGCCAGCAAATTCTCGTTTCATCGTTTTCTAGCTGACTCATGACCGCGGAAAGCATGTGGGAACGTTGTTTACTGGGTCTTCTCGTCGTCCGCGCGTCTACTCGGGGAATGTTTTAAATAAAGTTCAGTCTCGCTCGGCTGTCTAGTGGATTTCTAGTCACTTTCGCTGGCGCATATTCGTGCAGTCGACCTTGACGTGCGGCGAATGCGAATTAAGATTTCTGGACAAACGTAACCATTAACTGAGAAAGACTTTAATGAACCGTCGGGATTAATTCAGTGATGAACACAGGGGTCGCACGTTTCACATTCGCTGATTAACCAGGTTGGGGCGATTTTTTAAGTTTTTTTTTTTTTTTCAGCCAATGCGCTAAACGTCTCTGGTTTATCTCTACTGCTGACCATTTAAAACTTTCATCCGCGTTGAAACCAAGCGCATTCGATAGCGGGGACACTTTCTGCGGGTCTTGCTGGGGGCATGTCCTTACATTCCATTACACAATCTATTGCGTCATCTCCGTACTTAAGCGACGCTGTGTGCGGCCCCTCGTGTAGTCCTGCAGCGTGCGTCCCTGCTCGCCCAAGTCCCCGGGACTATTACGACGGCTCTGCTTCGTATAAAACTGCGGCGGGAAACGTGACGAGGCGACACTGGACTCCCAGCGCGCCGACCTCCTATGCAGTTCCCTCCTCTCTCGCTGCCGAGGCCGCAGTCATCGAGAGGACGGCGGCTGCTGCGTTAACTTGTACGTGTGTGTGTGACGCAAGCGCGGTCAGTGGCGAGCGCGACCGACCTCTTCCGGCTACTTGCCATGGCTGATTTGGGTCGGCGCGTGGTTGCCTGTCCACAGCACCAGCTGCGCTGTAATGCCCGACCACGCCTGGTGGCTATCTACCGGTCTCGCCGCGGCAATGAGGCCCACTTTCTGCGCAACCAAATAATGTAGTTCTCTTCTTGTCGTCCGGTGACACGGATATCGGCACTCGCCAGGAGTGCTGCTTTCGTGATGAACGTTATTAGAAGGCTACCTGTTCATGTAGGTGTACTAAAAAAAGGGGGGATTCATGCCGCGGATGTGATCTATGAATCGACCAATTACACCTGCTTGATTTTAGTTGTCCGGTGATTGGAAGTCTAATCTTTAGACTAGCAGGCTTGCTGTTGAGGTTTGTGACCTGGTAGTCCGAATTTGTCGCAATATTCAGGACACAAAGAAAATAGTAATAGAGTTCCTGTACTTCAGTTCTTGTTTCGTTGACCGCTTCACGATATAGGCAAGATGAAAACGAACCGGGTAGCTCAGTTTCCAATTTTACTAAAAAATTATTTGCTCAAACGGCGACCACAGTATCTTGACAACGTTTTGATGCTGTTCACGAGGAATGTGTTTGTTTTTTGTTGTTTTTGTTTTCGTTATATGGGAATAATTATGTGATTCAAAACGTATTGTTGGGCTACTTGGTTTATTATAGCAGTGAACGGTGCCCGATAGCTTCGCAGATTTTCGCTTAGCAGCATTACGTGACTACAGCCGCAGCCGCTAAACCACCATGGGCGCTTATCATAGAGCCACACTTTGCGGTGTTCTTTGCCTGCTCTGTATATACTTGAAGACCTATGTCTGATCGGAGCGCGTGCGCTGTCGATCGCAAGGTCACCCGCGTGGGCTAGCTGCGCGTCCTTTATGGAGTAGTTTAATTAGCGCATTAGCCGACCTCGACAGGTGTGTACCGTGTCGGTTATCACACGCGTGGTGCGAGCGTTTTCTGGGGCGCCGTGCGGTTCGCGTCGCTCGTTCGCGCGCGCCGTGCTTCACTCTCTAATCGCGCGTGTCCGTGGTGTACAATGGAAAATTTGCCGTGCAACCAGATATGCACACGAGCGGCGTGATTTGCGTGCCTCGTGTCTACGGCCTCCTGCATGGCTGTCGCATAAGCAGCGGCGGCCATGCGAGGGGAGTTAACGAGGGTGTAGCCTGTCGTTCAGTGCGGCGGTATGCATACCTATTAGAGAGTTTCCATGTGTCCGGTGTTCCGGTGCATTCAAGGATATGTTAAGAGAAACACCGGGTTACCGGACGATGGTCTCACAACGCTTCGTCTAGCCGCAATTATTGAAATAATTTTTGTTTCACTTTCGTCTTGCTTTTTTTTTTTTTGGTCCTTTCATATACGCTCATGCCGAATGAAGGCGTTAGAAGATAACGCGTTCGCTATTACGCCGCCGACAAAAATTTGCACCAGCCGCGGAGTAGCCTATACGCTTGGTTACGGCAATAATATATATAGCTCTGCTAGTCTAGCTGGTCTGTCACCATGTCGGCCGCCCACGTTTGCGCCGTCCGGTAACCCAGTACTCCACTACCGCCCAGAAGCTAACGGTCAAACTAAAACTTCATTTTCAATAGCGCGCGCTTGCACAACACAGCGCATACACATTTCTTATGACACCATTACTTTCTGTTTTAATGAGGAACCTATGACTGCGAAATTCACAAAAGAGTTCTCAGAATAATTAATCAGTCTATTTAATGTTTCATCTCAGTGTCCCTTTGAAGCGTTAAACGAGGCCGTTTTGCTCTGTATATCGAATCAAGTTCACACATCCGTGTAGTATGAAAAAAAAAAGAAATAAAAAGGAAGTAGGGCACAGCTTAAAGTCGTCGCCGAGAATATGGAGCTCGTGCACGCACGCCGTCATGCGGTGGCTTTAGTGAACTGGTCAGTCAGTGGTCCGAGCGGATCTCGCGTGCGTCCAGTATACACGCGTGTGCCCAGTGTGCGTGTACGCGAATGCGTGTCTGTCATGCATGCGGCGATCCGGAACGACGATGTGGGCCGGGCAGACGCAGCAGGCACTCTACATACATACTAAGGCCTGGAGTTTTACGTGCCAAAACCACGATAATAATGAAAACCAACAGACATTGAAGCCAAGGAAAGTATAGGGGTGTTGTTTGTACTCTTTTAACTGTAGTGTAGTAATTTTAATACAGGCGTTGAGAAAGTCAGGGGGGGGGGGGTTTAGTTTCTAGAAGATGTCACCTAACGTTGCCACTTGAAAGGCGGCCTTTCCCGCATCTCATATAAGGCGAATTGGCGTCAGGAATCTAACAACATATCGACACCGATCTTGCTATAATCTGGACGCCGAGTCTGCAACAGAGTTTTTGTTTCACGGTTACGTTTTAACACATGGTGACCGCATGGTGTACCTCACGAAAAACATGCTTGAGACCGGTCATGTCTATTTATAACTCATGAACATACTTACTAAGAAAACGAAAGAAAATATGAGACGACGACAGTCATGCGCGGCCGCTATAAGGCCCGTGGGCTGCGTGTTTGAGGTCCCTTCAACAGCCGGATGATAAGCAGGAATTCATCTCCTCTATTTAACCTCGAGGAAGGTGTTCCGTCCATTCCGACAGAAATTAGAAAAATGCAGAGAAATAGAAAAAGAGGTCTACGGCCAGCGGTAATCCGATCGTGCGTGCGCTGCAATCAATTACTTCCTCGTCGACTAACGGGCCTTGCGGAGAGGCTAAACAGGTTCCCTGACACTGTCGCCGTGGATTTAGGTATACAGGAAAGCCGCTGGCACGGGCTGCTGCTGCTGTTCTGACTGTGGGCTGTTTTATTTGTCGGCCGCGCTCCCGGAAGCGCGCAGGGAGACTTGTTCGCGACGTCGTCTTCAGCGCGCGACCCAAAACGACGAGCGGATTAAGCGGGAAGTGGCGTGCCTCGAGTCGTTGCGCCACGATAAATGGCTTGCGTGGAGCCTAGGTAATATCCACACGGCAGGCTCGCGTGTGCGTAGTCGTAGTACGTACGAATACTTGCAGACGCCGTATTCCTTCGGCTCTTGAACGTGCTAGATTCGTGCCAGCGTAATGGTATTATTATTAGTATATATTGTAACAGCAGTACATTGAGGGCAAATATGTACTAACAGCGGCAGTAGTAGTAGTAGTAGTAGTAGTAGTAGTAGTAGTAGTAGTAGTAGTAGTAGTAGTAGTAGTAGTGGTGGTAGTAGTGCAGGAATGGAAATACACATATATATGTGAATGGAAAATGCGGAAATATAGAGCGAGCAGCCTGACAAATGGTATACCGAGGATAGGCAAAACGCCTGACTAAAAAAAGAAAAAAAAATGTGGGGGTAAAACTGTTAGTTGAATGCCTGAAAAAGCAAAGCAGGGAAGTTCGTTTGATATTCAGGCTCTTGGCATCCAGCAAGTGGAGCCAACGTGTGGGCATGCTATCCTGTTTCAGAGAACGACCCAAAAGCATCTCATAATTCCAAAGATACCTCTTTAGGAAAGTTAGTGAATAGGTTTGCTGCGTGTACTTGCTTCTGGCGTGATATTACAGTCGAACACGCCCCCAGGCAGATGTACAGCGCTCGTTATGTATCACCTCGTAGCGACCATTCTCCCTCTCTCCAGTGTTTCACGTGATACAGGTATTTATTCATTCCTTTTTTTAACGCCACTGCCATCTTTATAGCCACACTGTGCGCTCTAAATCTCGCGGCAAAAACGTGTGCGAGCAGCATCCAATCAAGGCATTCGACGTAGCTATGCGGCGCGTTGTCTTCGTCCAAATAAACAAGCTTGTATAACGACATATATACGTCAACGAGACGGCATAAGACGAAAGAAAATAGTAACATTGCTGGTGGCTTTTTAAATTATCTGTTGGAAATTTCACGTCCGAAAAGAGAGATGTCGTTGGAACGACTGGAGTCGGTGATGGTGTCGTTGCATGCTGGTTTGAGGGTGTGTGATACGGGTTTGCTGGTGATTATGGCGTTGTAGCAATCGGAGCCTCTCACGCGCTGATAGCCAGGTTGTTTTCGTCAGCCCCGTGTCTTGCAGGGAAGGCAGTGCGCAATCGTTGAACTCTCCTCCCGATTTCCGCAAGACCTTCGGGCGAGAAAACGACGTCTTCGGAGCTCGAGTGCGTAACGCCACTCGTTTGCAGGCTATGGAAGGACCGTCGCTTTTGATTCCTCGTCGTATATAGCCCAGATGAAATGTTCGATGCCGCCTGTATCACAGCAGAAAGGCACCGCGGAACCACTGTCCTCGCGGGATTTGTCGCAACGACTTCACTGAGCGCGCCCTATTCTATGTCGAGTAGGCATAGAAAACTACGGCACATTGTGCGCGAGCTCCCGAACCCAATTTCTCGGGACCATTCGAGAACGCGCGCGGGACAAAAAGCGAGGCGACGGCATAACTGCCTCCCAAGACGTGAAACGACGTATAATCTACCAAAGTGTCCTTTCTCTCTTCTTTTTTTTTTCTCTTTGCAACGAGAGAATGCCGCCTGTATGAGTCACGCGCGACACAAGGTGCATGCGACCGACGAAAGAAGGGACCTTGGGTGCATGGCACGGACTTTCTTTTCTGTCAGTCTGGCTCCCTCCTGCTGCGTCAAAAAGGGGGGCACGTGCTCAATGCATGCCGCTGCGGTACCGCTAACTCTCGGTCGAGGCTTTTCTTCTTCTATTGCTCCGTGTTCAATCTTTCACCTCTCTCCCCCGGCTTCTCTTTTGCGCGTCTGAATAGAACGGTGGCTGGGATATCGAAAGGAGCTGCAAGAACGAAAATGTAAATAGAAGCAGGCACAACTCGCTCGGCCTTCGTTTTAAGTCTCCACCTCACTATCTCTAACGTTCCTGTCTGAATGCGACGCTGGGTAAGGTAAGAAGGAATGATCAAGAGAGCTCGAAAATAGATATAATAATAAAAAAGAACGAAAGAAGCGCTTCTCGAAATTTCCGACGAAGCACCTTGTACCTGCTTCCGTACGTTGTGCGCGTTAGCAGTGTTGCTTCAATATACAAGTACGTATTCCCAAAATCAAAGCACGTCAAAGGAATCCTCGCAAGATGTATGGTAGTGACTCGCGAAAGAAGAGCATTCGAGAGACTGGACCCCAACACGTCTTATTTCCTCCTATAGCTTTCTTTCTTTCTCTCTTTCTTTCTTTTCTAACAGAGGAGCGAAGTGGAAGGCAGTTTTTTTCTTCTCTTCGATGCCTCGGGGGGTCCTGGTCTCTCTTCTCGTTTCGTGTTTTTTTTTGCGACGGAACGACCCTCGAAGAAGTTAGATCTCTTTTCATGCAGCGCTTGCTTGCTTGCCTGCCTGCGGTAGCCCCCTTGCGGCGAAGAAGTGTCTCGACTCCTCTACTAGCTCACTTTACCTCTACTGCGGCTGTCTATGCGGCGCCGCGGGAGCTCCCATTCGAACCCCCCCCCCCCCTACTCCTCCATCCTCTTGGCCACTGTCTCTTCCCACTGTCTCATCTGTCGTACGCAGGTCCCGTTTTTCCAAGATTTGTATCGTCCATACGCGTTGCAAGTTTCGTACCACCCGTCGCGCCACCTCCGTCTTCTTCCCCTCCCTCTTCAGCTTCTCTTTCTTGAGACACTCCGACTCGTTTTACCTTCTTATCGGTTTTCGTTGTTTGTACACCGGGGACCACCAACCGGAGCTATTCGTGCCAGAGGGCATTCTCTGTATCCCCCTGCATCTTTTGAATTGTACGTCGCACGAAGACGCACGTTCCAATGACTGTTGTGTAGATCTCCTGCTTCCTATCTCAACCACTGCCTCTTCTTACAAACCTGGTCGATTTGGTGCGTCGTCTGGGCCAAGTACCACGAAACATGGCGTCTAGAGAGGGACGTGCTAAAGGGGGAGTTGAGCAATATACGATGAAGAAGAAGAAGATAATATTTAGTGAAGTGACAGGGGGAGAGGTTGGCCCGGAGGGCGCGTCTCTATCCTGCTACTCCTTACCGGGTTAAACGGAAATGGGAGGGACAGGTAGAGAACAGTGCAATGAGAGGTGACTGTGATACAGTATAGTCTACCATGAAGCGACTTCGACTGTCAGTGAACAGTTACTAATAGGGCTAAAGCTGTAGCTGTTACGTTGCCTCCGAAACCTCCGGCTCGACGTGCTGCATCATAGAAGATGTTGCATCAAACCCGAGATCCCCGAGCCCATTGCTGGTGCTTCCGAGTAGAGCTATACGCTGACGATGATGCGGGACGTAGTACGTCTGACGGCACCTCTCTCTCGTCGCTAATTTCGCCGTGGGCTTTTAAAAGTTTGACATGAAACAACTAAGATGGGAGGAACAAAATGCGACTATATACAGCACACTTCTGATCTGCGATGTGCAGTTTGCGCACATGTAGGTGAAGTGTTCTCATTTTTCTTTTCTTGTTTTCGCGTTGAATGGTATTGCATTTGTGCGTTCTGTTCTGTTGCTGCTTTGTTGCACAAAAGTGGATCAACGACCCGTCGGAATCCTTTATTTCGCTGCGGGAAACGTTCGACGAAGAGCAGTTTTCCCTTACTCCGTCAGGCAAATAAGCAAAACGAACTTCACCCGGTGATAGCTCTTTCGTTATTACTTGCTTAAAACTACCTTTCCTTGCGTTCGCTATTCCCTTGATATACGCACTTTTCATCTAATGAATAAATGGCTGTTATTCACTCCAAGAAAGGAGACCGTATATATTTAAAGCATTTGACACTAGCTGCCATTCCGCACAAAGAAAATAACAGAAAGTGTTAGGAACTCAGAGGACCTGTGGAACTAAACATCTTGGGTCGTACATTTCAAAGCATTTTTTTTTTTTCCTTTTTGTGAGTCAGGGTTTGCTGGCGTCAGTACTACGTTCCGTATGCGTGCCGGCGTTACTTAGGAAAGGTCATGACGCCGTGTTATTCAAGAAAAAAAATAACAAAGAAAAGCTTTTCGCTTTGCTGGCTCTTTCCCATTCGAACGAAAAGAACTCCTGCGGTACGTAGCACTTCTCTAAAAGCACCATTTGACTTCTTCACTCTCCTCCAACTTTTTTATGTCGCTGTGTCGCGGAGTCATTTCAAAACGTGCAGCGCCCGTTTTACAGCGTTCCCGCTTTGTACTGGAGCCCGAAGGCGCGCTGTATGTGCTAAAAGAAAAAAAATGGAACTGCGCCGCATGCAAGGGCTGTCAAGAGCGGGGACGCGTAGCGACAGCGGGTCGGCAGCTTTCTTTCGCACGTGTTGGCCGGCCAAGCCGAAGTTTACTGCCCGTCTGAGTAATGTACACCGCCTCCGGCTGTCTGCAGAAAACGTACCAATCTTAGCGCGTATTTATATACGCGAATGTTATGGAGTTCAAGACTGTGGCGAATGGCGGTGCACCATGTGGGAACGGCCGCTGCGTTTGCAGTGTTTTATTGGGTGTTGCGCGCGGTACGCATATACGTTTCTTTGTAGGACTGTGCGACCGCTCGCATCTTCGACGCTTCGTGTAGCAGTGCCCGGTAGGCACACGTTTCAAGTTGCACAAAGAACGTAGTGCACCCTGGCGACGATCGTAAAAGTTTAATGCGCGTCCACCTCCTCCGAAGAGTTCGTTCGTGGTTCTTTGTGCTTTTCCGGGAAGCTTTGCGCCGCCTGCACCATAAACAAAGGAGCGAGAGAAAGTGAGCGCGCGCATCAATCTTGTGTAGCGGATTGTCGAGCTGAACTCGTGCTTTGCTTTTACCAGCGTGGAAGCTTTAGCGGCTGTGGCGTTCGGCTGCTGTACGGGCACAAGGACGCGGGTTCGATTGTCAGCCACGGCAGCCGTGTATGTTTGGATTGAGTGCGCGTCACAGAACACCAGGTGATCAGTAATAACATATAGTCCCCTGTGGCGTGCGTCATATATGTATTTCTTGCGTTGACATATCCAGGGGAGGGGGAGGGGGGTTCGTGCCTCCCGAAAATTTTCAATCTTGCATATGTATATGTACACTCACACATATATACCCATACTCGAACATACATAAAGGGTGGCTGGAGCCATTGACGTCGCTGTGATGTTATGTCACCTCGCCTCGACAAGACCTTCAAAAAAAAAAAAAAGCACGTTCGCTGTACTTCAACACTGTTCTTGTATGATATACTATGAAAAACGCAATGCTTTACTTTGCTAAAGAAAACGCGACTATGTTTACCCAGCGGGCAGGCGACTTCCCCCTCAAGTTTCCAAACATTTTGCTCAGGCCCCATCTTGTTTGGACAGCAATGTGGCCGCAGTTCTTTTTACTTTGGTCCTGGCCGGAGGAGTCTGTCCGCTTCGCGGACTCGGCCAAAATTGTCGGCCGGAATTGGAACTATAATATAAGGTGACCGCCACCCTGTACGGCTAGTATAGAAAAACATACGTTTTGTCACCCCTTATATAATTCTCGTGCATCCATCCCGCTGGCGTTCAAAATAGCGCTGTAGCATTTTGTAACTGCAAACACGTTAGCAAAACTTCCTGACTGATAGCGTTGGCGGCCCACACCACATCTCCCGCGCTATGAATGCTCACAGGTTACCTCTGCCAATTAGAACAGGCTGTCGAGCCTGACTGCCACTTTTATTCAACCTGCGGACAGCCGATTGCAGTGACAACGCGTGAGCTCCTTGCGGTGCGCGATCATTCCGAGCGACGACGCCTGCGAACAGTTGATTCCAACTCAACTCTTTCGTCTCTACGGCCCGCGCTTCGATTTTCCACAGCCAATCTGTACGAATCGCTCGTCGCTTTTCAGCGAGTACAGCCGCCCTAACTGATATCCTTTCTTAATGACTCCTTCTCCGTCAGTTCTAGGACGCCTTCGTTCGTTCCCAGCTTGTTGCGTGTGAAGAAGTTTTAAGCTGGGCACACGACTTCGTGAATGAGCATTGTATCTCTCGGCCTGGGCCAATCGGGGCTTGCGAAATATCCCCACGAACGCGGTAGCGGAAGCTGTTTCTCGCTGGTTCTCACGGAGATTGTCTAAGATTTACTGGGCGGGGACTCATTGCGTAACGCCGTCGTAATTTCCGACTCCGTTGTGCGTGAGTACGCGTATCCACGCCTGATTGGGCGGCGCTGCGGTTCGCTTCGCTTGGCTTGGCGTGGATAAAAAAAGGGGGTGCTCGCGGTCTGGAGCGTTCGTGCGGAAACTGTTGGCGTCGACCGCGGCATCAACGTTTTTTTCGTTTGTTACACTGGCACGCCGTGCACGTATAGCCTCCTTAAAAGGCGGCCTGCTTTCGCGCCGCATCCGCAGATGCTGTCAGGTGCCGTGCGGTGCGCCTTTCACGGCCGGTTGTGTGCGCGTATTGCGATTGCACGACCTGAAGAGCATCGGTAGAATCCGGTTGTTCGCGCTTGGCCGATGGCGCGTGCCAGATCGACTCGGCGCGTTAAACAGCTACAGGGTTCGAAGGCTAAAGGCTAATGCGCATGCGCGGCGCGTGGCGTTCCGATCGTCGTGCCGATAAGGCGCGGCGGCGATGATTTGCGGCCTTCCCTTCAAGCCTCTCCAGCTCTATCGCCCATTGTGTTCTTTTGATGTGTGGAAAAGCCGTGGTACACACCGGAAGGTGCCTGTTCCGCTCGTGGTGCTCATTTTGAAAGGGCCAGGTGCGGTCTCTCTTGTTTTGTGCAGGTATCGCGCATCAATGATCGCGCATTGGAACGCGCACCTGCTTGCTTCTCGGGAACACACCACTGATTGCGCATCGCTTTGGTACTCGGGCAGTTAGCAGGTTGACTAGTTTGTGATTGGTAACGATGGCTATTGTGCCGATGCGGTGCTACTACGTCAGAGTCATCGCGGAGACAATTATTTCTAGATTGCATCGGTGGTCCAATGCTGTACAAAGCCACCTGTCCGAAAAAAACCGACGCAGATGGTTCCATGGCGGCTGCGCGGCTTCATTGTGCATCTCGCGTTTGAATGAACACTGCTCCTGTGCTCGGGACAGTTAAGTGGGCACCGCATTATAAAGAGGGTCAGTAGGCACTGGAGTCGTCGGGGCTGCCATTTCGCTTCTCAGCCAGCACACTGAAAAAAGTGCGCATTTACTCAGTCTGTTAGCCTCCACAGGTACAGGTGGATGCAAGCTGCGAATCCTACACTCTAAGCCGCAAAGGACGAAAAGGGGTCTGTGGTTCGTCCTTTTGGGGGGTAACTGCACTGCCACAACCATTACTCCCTAAAGGATGAACGATTCGTCCTTTGGGGAGTAACTGTCGGGGATGAACTGTTAGTCCACAGTTAAAGGATGAACGATTCGTCCTTTAGGGAGTAACTGTCAGGGGACGAACTGTTAGTCCACAGTTGTTTTGAGGGACGAAATGTCGGGGTGTAAAAGTTACCGCTTTTAGGGAGTAACTGATTTATTGCATGGCAGCTGCGTAGGGACGAACTATTACCCCTGATGGGACTAACAGTTGCTCCTTCTCGATAAAAAAATCAATTTATTACAGTTTCTGGTTGAATTACCGAGAATTTGGAGGTTGATAGACGCATTTGACGACATATACAATTAATATACAGGAATAAATTTCAGAGGTAAACTACAGAAAATTCACAACGAACACACAGGATTCGAGCTCGTGACCATTGAATCAGCAGTCGCGTACGCTAACCACTATACCACACGCCAGTACGCAGCAGAGTGAATATTACCGGGGCTATATATGTACAGGCACCGTCTGGAAGCTGCGCGTTCTGCGATGTTAGTCAAAGTAGCAAGATCTCTTATATTAGACATCAGCCTTCAGTGTTTCGCAAGCAACCATTCGGTGATCACGTTCATGAATATGTAAAATGCGTTGGATTAGTTTTTCTGCGCGCGTGTTTCGAGCGAATTTGGGCGCTTCATGAATGTATGTATACATAAACGTTCTCATGTATGCTCCCATCGACGTGCCAAGCTTGCTCGCTTCTCACTGTAGAGAACACGGTTGGGTATATCGTTCAGCGAAAATGTCTGTTTAATGACAAAAAAACGAAAACGTCTAAAGAAACAACCAAGTTTATTCAACAACTCGTGTCAATTCTGCAGCATCGTGCGTACACATAAATTGAACAACTTTGTTGAATACAGAAGATAGGATGGCTTCCCTGCATTATAGGAGAGACAATGAAAAGTGCAATGGTTTATTCGAATGGATGCTGTCCAGCCGACGTCAGGAAATGCAACAGCACCATCGACAGCTGCTGAGAGCGTGTTCATAGCTGCAAGATGTTGAAGACGTTTCTCAGGAGGCGCAACGCTTTCATTCATCGATTTACTGAAAAAGTAATTGCAGAAGCATTAATATTTCCGGCCGAACTGTTCGTGCACTTGCAGTTACGTCACAAGGCGTCTGTTAGAAATTCTGCATGCGTAAAAATTAGACGAAAACTGCTCTTTCACAGAACCTGTCATGTAGTGCAATGGAACAGTTCAGAATGTGTTATGAAGTTCGAAGAACCCGTCCTCGAATTTAACTTTTCACGCTTTCACAGCGACACGCTATATTGGGCCCACTTATTTATCAATAAAGCTTGCTCTTCATTTGAGAGATAGAAAAATTAAATGATTCGTAGCATCACTACAAACGAGCGAAATCGCCGATGCCGTCGCCGACTGCCCGTGTTAGCGGTGCTAAGCCTTCACTCTTAAAAAAAAAGGGTAGTAGTGCTTGCTAACTTTGGGGTTGTAACGGCTTGTCACATATGTTACAACCCTGTTAGTAAGCGCAGCTAGTAATGGCAAGGGTGGTAACTATTACAACCTTTGCCGTTACTAACAGCAATTAGTAACTGTTACTACCCAGCTGTTACTAACCATAGGTAGTAAAATAAAGGTAAAAAAAGGTAGTAACCGATACTAACGTGTTCATTCTGCCACATTATTAACAGTGATCAAATTCATAATGTCACACTACAATACAACTTCGGGTAATCTTCCGTGGAGTGTCATGAACTAGAAGAATGCACAGATGCAACAACAAGTTCACTACGCGACAGTACTTACTACGCGACTCCCGGGGTATTTATAGCCCCTACATTCGAGATGCACGACTGGTACCGGTGAGCACCTGTGTTTCACGATGAATTATCAAAAAATGGGACACTAAAGTACCATACCCTACTGCCGGATTATGTGTGCTTGGGAACGTAGCACAAGACTTTTAATCAACCACATTAAAATAAACAATGTGTCCTGTCTATTTGCTATAAAACTGCCGCAAAAAAGCATTATGTACAGCGGCCGAGACAAGGTACTAAGTCCACTAGCATAGCCTCAGCGCATTTCAATGAATTCCTGTTCTAGTACATAGACAGTAAAAAGCTAACAATTATAATTTCTGGGATCTTACGTGCCAAAACCACAATATGATTATGAGACGCACCGTATAGACCCCCGATTAATTTTGACCACCTGTGGTTCTTTCACATCCACCTGTCATGTTAGTTTGTTGGAATTGATATTGTGTACTAAAACGCGTATAGCACTTGCTTACAGTGAATTAACTTTTGCTCCTCCGTTTTCAGAATAGCACAACGATGCTTAGAAATCGCGGTTGCGTAATTTTAAAAAGAGAACTTGTATTTTTTTATTGATCCATGGGCATTTTTTTTCACCAGTTTTCGATTAAAAATGATGTGTCGAGGCGATTCCAGTTATAAGTTAACACAGTAGGTATTAACTACAATTTTAGATTAAGTAGTTAACGGCCGGGTAGGAAAAAGGTAGGAACGGTCCATGAAAGTTAGTAACGGCTGCAGTTACTACCCATTTGCTTGCAGTTACTAACTTAGGTAGTATACAGGCAGGAAAAAGTTAGCAACGGTTGCAGGTAGTAACTGTTTACTAAGGTAGGTAGTAAACAGGTAGCAAAAGGTTAGTAACGGTCCAAGGCAGTTAGTAACCGCTGCAGTTACTACCTATTTGCTTGCAGTTACAACATTTTTACTAACTTTTTTTTAAGAGTGTTTAGCTAGACATACTCTTTTAACAGCCAATCTTCCCAAATGACTTGTTTACATTGCAATAAAAGATATTGTGCGGAGTTTACGTGAATGTTCTTTTAAAAAGTCACGAATATTTCTGATAAACAACGCTTATTTGGGCAGCACTGAAAACAAAGCTATTTTTGGGCAGCTGTACTTGCTACAGCTAATGTTGAGCCTTCACCGAGGTTACCATGTTTCGATGGCCCAACCATCATGCTTGTAATTCTATAGCAGGAGGGGCAGCAATCGCGACGCTGTATCGCGCGAGCTCATCAATCATGCGTGTTTTGTTCGCGCAGAACGTGAACGTTAAACAAGCGGTGATCGTTACATATCAACTGCACACACGTAAAATCACGCGGAGTGATGGCAGTCTTGTTTACACTCACCTCTCAGGCGATGTCCTAGTCGGCGCGTAGCATTTCGATAGGGTAGCACTTCATTCCAATAGCAGATCACGTTTACCACAACGCCAAGATGATTCAGTGCACCACAAGTGACAGCAATCGCAACCACGAAACGGGAACACATCCACAACACACCGCAAAACTGCCGAGTCCTAGCTTGCCGTGCATACGACGAGAACACCACGCCGCGCATTGATACAGCTTGGGCGCGAGCACATTTTTGTGTGTGTGTGTGTGTGTGTGGGAGCTTTTTCAGATTTGTTTATTATTATGCCATATGAACGATATTACTTTACTTCTGCCGCAGTTGCCATAGTTGACAAGACCGTTTACACTTAAATAAACTGTTAACAGTTCATTTCGTTAGCGGACTCTTTGAATACGCGCATGCTGACCATTCGTTCGAGGCCGCCACTGCGCCGGAATGTTCCATGGGAGTAAACGTTGCTCCCTGTGGTCTAACAGTTCCTCCCTCGATTTGCACACGGCACCCACGTCTTGCAGTTAATCCCTCCGGGGACGAACTACCTGTTGCGGGGACGAAATGCAGCACTTACTCCCATTTCGCACCTTTGCGGCTTAGAGTGTACGATAAACGCGTGTGCGTGACGTCATATGAATATTCCCTACAGAGATCAACCTAAGTAGGACTGACAGTTGGGCGAGTTTGTACGGATGCATATGTGATAAACCTGTTGGAAATGTGCCGAAAGCGCTTTCAGCTTGCCTCATATATATGTACTGTCGACTCTACTTTTCGAAAACGCTGTCATTTCTAGTGTTTCAGCGGCATCCACCATGGAAATGGCGTCCGCCGTCTGTTCCATACAAGGTCTGGTCGCGTCACGGTATACACGTGAAACCTAAGATTAGTGTCTCTCAAACTGTATAGAGGGACCTATGCTGGTGGGCTAGTTGGTGCTTACCATGTGGTGCTTACTTAAATGATGATATCTAGGGTTTAACGTGCCAAAACCATGAGATGATTACGAGGCATGCCTGGTGGAAGGCTCCGGAAATTTCGACCGTGGTGTTCTTTGACGTGCACTGACATCTCGCAGTACATCGGCGTCTAGCATTTTGCCTCGATCGAAATGCGACCGCTGCGGCCGGGAGGTGTTTACTGAAAGACAGCGCAAGGACGCCACCATAGCGGAGACGTGTAGTTGCTTTTTTTTTTTTTTATGTGTCTCGAAAGAACGTTCCACGAAACCTTATGGCACCTCGAGGCGGCCCACATGGGCCGGTGTGTAAAGGTGAAGAGCGCGTCAGCGAGGAGCATGCACTGCCTTGTGGGAAACCTGCAGTATGTCTTGCCAAGCTTTTGTAATCACCTATCTGGTGCGGAGCAACGGTATTCGAAGCGATATCACGGTTGCTTCAGACAAGGCATAAATAATGAATCGCTTTGGACTTCCTGTCCAGCCATGCTTCGACTCTTTATTGCCTAATCAGGGTATGCGGTACATGGCGTTTTTTAGTCTTGAATGCGTACGGGTCAACGTACAGGTTCCTGCTCTATGAAAGAGAACAGTGTAATTCTTTCTCAAGTTTCACTTGATTCTCTCGCTTGCTCAGTACATGCAGCCATCCCGTAGAAATGATTCACGCTTTATTCATTTCACTGGAGAAAAAAAAAACGGAAACAGTTTGCAGCAATGTAGTCAAAGTCGGGTGGTTTTTCTTGAAACTGCGCACACAGAGCCCTAAACGTTGCAGTAATTACCGAACAGCCGGTGTTCCAGATACTCGTTTCACAGTCTCTACATTGACGTACAACTCAGAAAAAGCGCTGCGCAGTCCCACGCCCCCGCATTGGCACACAACTCTCGGTGCTGCGACAGATAAAGAGAGAGAAGGATTGAAGGGAAGGAGAAGGGGTAGAGACTCAGCGAAGGCAGGCTCTTGCATCGGTTTGAGCAACAGCCAGCGGATCGACTTTCCCTCGTCACGCATACCGGGTAGCGCCAAGTCGTCGCGCCGGAGTGTCTACATCCACCGCAGCGACTGCCGCCGGCGATTTCCCAGCGGTGTCGCGTTTCCTTTCCATGCACGCTCGCTGCAGTGGGCCTGCACGAAAGCGAGAACCTCCCGCCGCCGCCATTTTGCAGGCGCGCACGCGAGTTTTGTGGCATCTCGTATGAGCCACCGCATCAGTCGCACGCTCGAGGGTGTTCGTATTTTTTGGCGGGAAACGGAAATGTCGCGCTTCGAGCTAACGCGCGCGTTCGTCGAAATGCCGCGCCATTTTCCGAACGCAGTGTCTTCGGAAAAATGCCTTCTGTTATGTTGGGGTTCGGAGCCCCGCAGCACAGGAACCACACCAGACAGCGGCTAGCAGGAGGACTGTTTTATTGCTTTCTTTTAGAAGCGGACGAGAGGAGGCAGAGGAAGTTACAGCGCGGGCAGAAGACGTAACACGATATGCAGGAGCTGGGGACGAGAGTCTGAGGAAGGCGCCATGCGCGTGATGCGCGTCGGGCAGCACCGGCAAGCGAGGCACAACCTCTGGAGTGGCCGTGCGTCGGTTGATGTGCGGCCGTACACGACATCCCTTACCCCTAGACGGGGTCACCGTATCGGTCAGGTGGACGCCGATCACGTTGGGGCCTCGGTTGCAGTTTGGTGCTGCCTGCGCGGACCCCGCTGGATTGGTCATCGCGAGCTTGCGTCGCACAAGTGTCCACCTGGCCTCAGCTTCGCTATGCTCGGAGTCGGGCGTTGTGGGCAGATCATGCGGGGCGGGCGTCGGCTTGGTTCCGCTGGGAGCGAGGATCACGTACGGAGCCGGCACTGTCTCTTGTTGATCACTGCTACTGGTCCGTTCGTTTGATCGTTCCGCGGCGAATCTTCTGTCGGGTAGGCCTCTGCACCTGGCTTTATGTGATCAAGGTGCCGACGAACGTTCCGCTTCTTGACCTTGATTAGCCAAGATCGATGTCCGAGTCTCTTTAACCACGGTTCCGCCAACCCAAGCAGGACCTCCCTGCAAAGTTGCGGAAAAAAGACCGATTTGCCCGATTGCTATCTTTTCTTGGCAACTCAGCAACGCTGTGGTCAATTGGTCACCCTCTCAGCTGGTCGCGGCTGAATGCGTGTCAGTGCCGTTGAGAGCTCGCGGCCGAACATGAGTGCAGCTGGCGTTGTGCCCGTCGTTACTGAACGGTGGTGTGCTGTTTCAGCTGAAAACGAGCCAGCCTGCACGCAAATGTACCTGACTGATCCTTTGCAAGTGCCTGTTTCGTTTCATACACATTCTTTCGGCTTGCCCTTCGTGGCCGGATGATAGGGTGCACTTGTGATGTGCGTCACCCGATTCTTCTTCAGGAATTCTTCCATTTCCGCAGAAAACAAAGGACGGGCCCGTTATCCGTGACCACCCTTTCGGGAATGCCGAAAGTTGCGAACAGGTTTCGCAGTCCTCGATCAGTGTCGGCGACTGTATGTTCCGCATGGTGCGCACTTCGAGCCACTTGCTGTATGCGTCCACCACAATTAGGAGCATCCTTCCCTCCACAGGCCCAGCGGAAATCCGCGTGGATTGTGTGCCATGGTGTTGTCGCACGTTTCCACTCGGGAGCTGGTGCTTTAGTTGGAGTTTTCTGGTACTGGCAGCAAGTTGCACAACTCTTGACCACCCGCTCTATGTCGTTGTCGACACCGGGGCCACCAAAAATAGCCTCGAGCGCACGCCTTCATAGCTACCACGCCCCTGTGACCTGCATGTGCTAAGTCGAGCACGTCTTTCCTTGCTCTCTCTGGAACGACCAGTCTGGCACCACGGATCACGCAGCTTCCTGTAGCGAAAGCTCGTGTCCAAGCTTTGTGAACGCCGAAAATTCCTGCTTGGCAAAACGGCGTAGCTCTCCGTTTGAGACGGCTGTCCATCACGCGGGATAACAGTGGGTCCTTCCGGGTCAGCTCAGCCAGTTGACGCGGTGACAAGCTCGAAACTGTGGCGCGGACGCAAGCATAAGCCCATCTCCCGTGGAGCATGGCTCATCTACCTGCGCGGGCAGTGGCAGCCTGCTGAGCGCGTCAGCATTTTGGTTGCAGGCGTCCCAGGACTGTAGACCAAATCGTAGTCTATTGTGGCCAATTTCAGACAACACCATCGATCATCCTCGGTGACAATATCTGGGGGATTTGCTTCTTCTCCCCCATATGCCTAGGAGCGGTGGTGATCCGTTAATACGGTCACGTGCCGGCCAGCGACATATTGGTGAAAGTGGCTGACCGCATAAAACTACCGCAAGGCCCTCTTTATAGAGCTGCGAGTAGTTTTTCTCACGCTTCCCAAAGTTCGTGACGCGAATGCAATGGGAGCCTCTCGGCCGAACGCATCCTTTTGAGCGAGAATTGCGCCGATGCCGTATGGCGACGCATCCACGGACAGAAGTAGAGGCCTTTTTTCGTCATAATGCGCAAGGACTGCGAAGAGCCGAATCATCTTCTTAAGCTCTCGAACGCATCCTGAGGTTTTTTCTCCACTTCCAGGGCGTGTTCTTCTCGAGAAGCCCATACAACTCTGCAGCTACTGTCGCTCTGTTCTCCAAAAAACGATCGTAAAAGCGAGAAGCCCTAAGAAAGCCTGCAGAGAGGTCTTTCAGTCGTTTTTGCGCCTCAAGGATTGCCTTTACCTTTCTTCGGTCGTATGGGACACCCTGAGCATCGATTTTATTGACCGAGAAATTGGACTGAGCTGATGCCGAAGCGGCACTTCTCTTGCTTGAGTCGCAGACCTTTGTCGCTTAGCCTCGACAGGACTTCCTCTAGACGTTGCGCATGCTCTTTAACGTCCTTCCCGCTGACAATAATGTCGTCAAGGTAGACACTCACCCCCTGAATTCCGGCCAGTGTCGTCTCCATCATCCGCTGGAAGATGCTGGGTGCAGCGGAAACTCCAAAGGGAGCGATTCACCTTGAACAGTCCTTTGGTGGTGGTGAAGGTGAGCAATGCGGCTGTCTCGTCGTCCACTTCTTACTGCTGATAGGCCTGGTATAGGTCTAAACGTCGAAAATGTCGTTCCACCGCGCAACTTTGCGAACACCTCCGCAGTTGTCGGCAGTGGGTACGCCGTCCTTCGTGACCACCGCGTTAACTGTGCTCCTGTAATCTCCACAAACGCGAAATGTTCCATCCTTTTTGCGCACCCACACCAAGGGTGTGGCCATTTCGGCGTGTTGCGTCGGCTCCAGGAGCCTTGTTTTTGCAGGCGGGTCGAGCTCTTCCTCATAGGCTCTGGTAAGCTAGGGGTACTTGACGTGCTTTGGCAAAACTGGTGGTGTGGCACCTTCTTCCAAGTCCAAGTGAACCAATGGACCCACGTAGCCGTCGATACCTTCCTTAAATACATCAGGATGGCGTGCGAGAACCTCCTGGATCGCTTGGCTTGGTTCGGCGACCTGGTTTATTCCGTGCACACGGATGTTCAGTGCTGAGAACCAGTCACGTCCGAGCAGGTTGCACCCAGTCCCTTTTCATTACCAGCAGGGGCAGCACGTAGTCCTTTGATTTGAAACGCACACGAACCTGTGCCGAACCGACAGGTGTCAAGTTCTTCCCCTGACCAGGTGCGTAAGTCTAGGGGTTCTCTCGAAAGCTTTGGGGCGTTCGATGGCCACGTTTGGTGGTAGGTAGCCTCACTGATGGAGAACATGCGGCGCCCGTGTCCACTTCGAATTTCAGGGGCCTTCCCTCGACTTTCACGTCAACGAGGAATTTAGGGCAGGGTTGTCGCCCACTCACGGCATGTAGGTCGTAGCACCTATCGGTGTCTTCGAAGTCGTAGCACACAGGTTGGGCGTTAACCATGTGAGTTCCTTGCCGGGCGTTGAGGTTGCCTTCTTTGTTTTTCTTCTTTTTGGAGATGCAGGCGTTCTCGATGTGGCCCTTTTTGGAACAAAAACGGCATTGCGCTGTACTGAATTTGCAGGTGTCAGCCTCGTGCCAGCCGTCGCATCGGTAGCAGCGCCGTTGCTGAGCCGAATGCTTGCTTTCCTTTTTAGACTGCGAAGTCTTGTGCACCTCCGCGGAGCTCGTCGCTCCCTTAAGTCCTCGTTGCTGCTTCGACGCACTTTCGGACGACAGTGCCAAGTCCAACGCGCGGTGAAAAGTCAAGTCTTTCTCCGCGAACAGTCGCTGCTGCAGATGCTCGTCGCGGATGCCGCACACGAACCTGTCGCGAAGCATCACATCTTGGGGCAGCATGGTGGGGTTCGCCAGAACGGCTTGCGTGGCCTTCTGCCGGTGGCGTCGATGTAGCAGACGTTGTCGCTGGCACTCCGAAGTTGCAGTCAGCTGACAAGCTTCTGAGGGCTGCAACGTAGTTGCTGATCGACTCCTCCGGCCGCTGGTCGCGTCGCTGGAACACGTACCGCTGTACAACTCAGACGGTCGCGGATCGAAGTGCTTCTGCAGAAGGGCAACTATGTCGGCATAGCCCACCTCTCCAGGAGTCTTCGGCGCGACCAGAGCGCAGGCAGTTTCAAAGGTGTCGGCTCCGCATAGCGTCAGGAGGAGCGCGCGCTTCTTTTCTTCGTCGCAGACGTCGTTCGCCACGAAGTAGAAGTTCAGGCGCTGGATCCAGGATGACCAGTTCTTGCCGCTAAAACGGCTCGATGGCGGCCTGCATTCCTCCAGTAGCCATGGGCGTAACCTAGAGAGCTGCGCACTTATAAAATTCCACTTCTCGTCGCCAGTGTTATGTTGGGGTTCGGAGCCCCGCAGCACAGGAACCACACCAGACAGCGGCTAGCAGGAGACTGTTTTATTGCTTCTTTTAGAAGCGGACGAGAGGAGGCAGAGGAAGTTACAGCGCGGGCAGAAGACGTAACACGATATGCAGGAGCTGGGGACGAGAGTCTGAGGAAGGCGCCATGCGCGTGAGCGCGTCGGGCAGCACCGGCAAGCGAGGCACAACCTCTGGAGTGGCCGTGCGTCGGTTGATGTGCGCGTACACGACACCTTCTATCCAACATTCTGTATCTAGGTATGATGTCCGATGACAGAAATAAGTAAACAGGAAGCAAAACAAGTAAACAATCGAAAGAAAAACGAGATCAGCAAAACAAATTCGAAAGCACGAAATAATCCATCGAAAGGTAGGAAAAAGTGTCGCCAATACACTACATCTTTTTCCGCATGCATCTACGGTACATGTATACTTGAGTGTCAAAACTGCAACAACTTCGTCATTCAGTTACAGCCACATCAATTCTATCAAATGCTTCTTTTTCTTTTCGATGCCGTTGTAGACCTATTTCCTGGGTACGCTGACGTAATATCTACTGAATACTAATAATGTGTGGGGTTTGACGTCCCAAAACCACCATATGATTATGAGAGACGCCGTAGTGGAGGGCTCCGGAAATTTCGACCACCTGGGGTTCTTTAACGTGCACCTAAATCTAAGTACACGGGCCTCAAACATTTTCGCCTCCATCGAAAATGCAGCCGCCGCGGCCGGGATTCGATCCCGCGACCTTCGGGTCAGCAGTCGAGCGCCATAACCACTAGACCACCGTGGCGGGGCTATCTACTGAATACGTCGCGTAATTTATTTGCCCTTGAAGGAGCATTTCTAACCTAAATCTTAGCGCCACTGTATCCATGACGTCAGTGTTGACGCCAGGGATTTTGTTATATTTTCGCGACGTTGAGCCCGTTCTGCGCAGTAAAGGTATTTGAAACTTGCGAAGGAAGTACTATTTCGCTTCTGTAGCGCTGGGCGCGTTTACCGAGCAGTCGCTACAAGTCTATAGCTTGAGTTTCAATATGGTGACGTCACCACTTTCTTCTTATTTTTTTTAGCATTTTCGTCTTAAGCCGCACAAGCCTTCCCTCAGTGTGAGAGTACGTGGTTTTATGTATTACAGAATCACAATCTGCAAACACATATAAGCGTACTATATAATATTGTCAAACGACGTTCGATGTGTTTGGCTGCCGGCTGCGGCATTTAGGCTCACATCTGTTTCGGGTAAATCGAAAGGTCCTGGTCCCATGACCACGTGAAGGACATACTCATATACGGTACAATAGTCCCCTTGCAATTGGGCAAATGGTATACAGAGGGCCGTGAAAGACTGTAGAGGTTGTGCTTGAAGGGACACCGAAGCGAAACACCAAATCAGTTTGGACTGAGAAATTACATTCTTTCACAACTTTGATATCTCTAATTCCTACATCGGAGGTTCTTTATTGGAAGAGAAAAACAAAGGTCGATATTTATTTTAGTTTCGTTACCTTCAGCACAATCCTCAGCACATGAATGTCACTGTGACATCACAGAATGGGAAACAAAGTGGAGACGAGCGAGCTATTGCGATAGCGCACGATCTCAATATAGGACTCGTTATGAGAGAGAGAGAGAGAGAGAAAGAGAGAGACCGGCAAACGTAGACGCAAGTGACGTCATCGGAAGTCACGTGTTTATTGATTTTACAGCGCCACGTCAAGTGGTGTTTGCTGTTGCTGGCCGGCCGTTAAGGCCATGCAATGCGAACGAAAACAGAGTACGTCATGTATTTTGTTATTGCGCTACAAGCTTAGAATAACAGAGAGCTGAGCTAGTTGGTTGGCTGAGCTAGTTAGAATGCGCCACAAGACACGTCTGTACACAGTAAACCACTTTGGACGCTCAAAGAGATTTCAAGCGACCAAAACACCCTTTTGCCTCACCAGAATTTGCAAACATGGGGGTGCAAGGGTGTTTTGCTTGCCCAAATAGCCTTTTCGTTTGCGTAAGGGTTAATGCTTTACTAAAACACCCTTTAGGAAGTAAGGGTGTTGTGGGTCATCAAAACACCGGTGCTGATAATCGGAACTGGATAATTTAAGAAGCGTTAAATATTAGGCGGGTTTAGAATAACGGCTAGATCAGTCTGTTTTAGCGCTAGCTACAAGTCGACCACAAATTTAGCCATATTCTGTGAATGTTTATTGTTTAATTATGCAAAACAGGAATATCCCCATCGGCAATGAACGGCGGCTTAAAATACCATGGCTCTATATATCGCATGGTCGTTGCATGGTTGTGTAGACCGGGCACTCTGCCCGTTTGGTGCTTATATCATATATCTTTGTTGGTACGGTTGGGTGTGTATATGTGTGGTATTGCATCCTTTCACTGATGCATTTGGATTTTCCTTGATTGCTAGCTTTATTTTTTGTTTTTCAGAAATAATGATGTTTAGATTATTGGTAACCCCCATCTTCTGGGTGTTTTGATTCGTGAAAACACATTTTTCTTAGGGTGTTATAGACGCGGTAAAACCCCCTTAAGGGTGCAAAGTGGTTTGCAGTGTACTTCAGTTTGCGCAACCGTAATAAGTAGCAATCGCATGGTGCATCTGACGCCTTAGGGAAGACGTGATATGTGTTAAAGTCTGTGAGCCGTTATTTTTTTGGGACCACATTCTCCATTATGTTATATGCCAAGCTCTTTCTTTTTCAAATGCATGTTTATTCACACGGCCGCTGAGTCACAATGTCAAATCTGCATTTAAGAGGGCCAAATCGGGTCATTGTTTTTGTCAACGTGCACTTATAACGATCCTAACGGCACTGAACACTGGCATCGCGTCACTTATTCGAGCGGTCTTGCAGGCCACATCGACCGATGAGCGTCATTTTATGGGGATACACCGTACCCACAAAGCACCATAAGCACCAAACGGGCAGAGTGCTCGGGCTACACAACCATGCACCGACCATGTGGTATATATAGCCATGGTATTTCAAGCCGCCGTTCATTGCGGATGGGGATATTCCTGTTTTGCATAATTAAACAATAAACATTCGCAGAATATGGCTAAATTCGGTCTGGTCGTTCTGTTGCCTGGGTTTCAAGCGTTTGTAGAGACAGCGCATAGCGTTCAGAACATCGACAACCTCAACAACAATAAATGAAAACAACAGCATTTGCAGGATTATCTATGAACCGAAATAATTTTGTCGGGCAGTATAGGTGAGAAATTCTTACGTGAAAATTCTGAGCGCCTATAGGACGACATACTCACTCGACATATAACGACATGACTATGCGCTCGAATGAAACAGACAAAGTCGCGCTACAACCAGGACGCTTGTCTTGTAGGAAATACTTAATTCTTGCTTCGACGGGGAGTCTGTCTATGCGTTACTATATGGCTTCAGTTCGCGTGCTTCGTTGCATAAGCGAAAACGATTTCAAAATCCGCCGCCAATCAAAGGCCCGCATATTGTCCCTCGTGTCTGCCCAATCGTACGCCACCCCCCCCTCCCCCTCCGCGCCCTTATTCTCAGAGGGCCGTCACCCACCCGACCAGTCCATTAAAACGCCCCCCCCCCCCCCCCCCCCCGACAGCCGAACCTGATAAAATTTGGTGTATTCGGCGAGCCGATGCCCGTGCGTCCGGTTCTGTCAAAAGCGCCTTGCGTGGATGTCGCCGCTGCGCTGTTGCACAAGTGGCGCAGTCGACAGGACGGCAGACCTCCATGGCGTGCCGGTGGTAGTAGCATTTCTGCTCCCGCTGAACGCTGTGTCGGGGTTTCCATTCCCCGATCGCGGCGGCCACATCCTACTGAATCATTGAGTCGGCTTAATGCAAGAAGTGCTTCTTCGACAACTCTGTGATCGTTAATTTCGTGATGTTACGTTCGTGGTTAGAAGAGAAAATGGAGGTCGAAGTTATTGTCTGTCTCCCTTGATTGCTAGTTGCACAGAGTAAGGTAACTTAATGCGAAAAGAAGAGAAACAAAGTCGAAAAGGCGGGAGAATTGGCAAAACGATATCAGCAAATTTGTTTTTGGTTTGTTATCGTTCCAAACCAATCGGTGATTGAAGATCCTTCTTCACACTTGACTTGGGCTCATAATCGTGACTGTTAGTGCTCCTGCACGCTAGATTATGTGCCACAAGTGTTATTTTATGCCTGTGAATGTTAGAAGTTAAAATGTGTGTGCATGCGTGTGTGCGCGTATGTATGTGTGCGTGTGTGTGCGTACGTGTGTGTTTGCGAGAGAGAGAGAGGATATGCTGCTTACGGCTTGTCTGCGCTGACGACACTGAATGGAATATTTTTCTCGTCGTGTCTTCATTATATCTTTGTGCAAAGTCGACGAGATCAAGAGATGGTCGCGGCTGCAAGCTGAACGACGTGTGATGAATTCGAATCGTGCACCTGGGGACCTCATTAAGAGCTGCGGTCTCTGTCAGTATTTTTTTTTTTTCGCGGCATTCAGAAGAGTCTCAAATGAAAGAAACATCACCGGCCACTTCGAAAACGCCCAGCAGCCTTCAAGCTGTATGCATCTATATATACACACAAAATGGCGGGAACAGTATGTGTGTACGAGACGGGCTTCTGCAGTCCTCGGCCGGTGGGAAAAGCGATAAGAGATCCTACCAAGACACTCTCTCTCTCTCACACACACACACACACACACACACACACACACACACACACACACACACACACACACACACACACACACACACACACACACACACACACACACACACACACACACACACACACACACACACACACACACACACACACACTGCATTCTTGCTGACCGGCGGTGGAATGCAGCGACAGCCACGCCACCTAACGGCCGAATTGACCGCAACAACAAAACAAACAAACAAAGAAACGAAACTGGTTTCATCATTTATACACTGCCAGCCACTGGACACCGCGCCCTTATCGCCTCTCAGCCTCTTCTTCTTCTTCTTCGTTCCCGTCTTTGACTGCCACCGTCCTTATCGTTTAATTTCTCCCTCCTCCCCTACCCGGCTGTCCGCAGCTATCTGCAGCCATTAGGGCTCGTTAGCTGGAAGCTACGGTCCTTAGCCCCACTGGAAGCCCGTATAACGCCCTCTCTCTCTGTCTCTCTTGGCTGCTGCAGTTGCTTCATCATGTTTGCATGTTTGCTTGTTGTTGTTTTTTTCCTTCTTCGTCTCTCTTGTTGCTTTCGTCGAATAAGATGGTCGCGATGCCTGCCTTCGTATAAATGGGCGGGAAACAGGCGCGCTGCGCAGGATTACGCTCGAGGTGCCTCTATTTTCGCCATTTTAAAGGGAGCCAATTCGTCCGACAAGAAGGAATGCGCTGCCCCGGCTTCGTAGGATGCTCGCGTTGGTGTTTTTTTTGTTTGTTTTTGTTGTTAATTGTTGCTTCGTCGGTTTAAGTACGTGCAACGATGCGCGTTAGCTGTCGGCCCGCTGGGACGCGTAATCAAGAAGCGCCGCGTGATAATAGCTCTTTTCCGGAGTCAGTCTTCGTACTTGGTCAGTTTAGGTAATTATTATTACTTTCTTGACCTCTAGTTCTAATTTTACTTTTTATGCTGCGAAAGAGGATGTGAGGGAAAGCGCTCAATAAAAGAAATGAATAATGCGAGGAGAATTCAACGCCTCCTCGCAGTTGCAGGGTAGGCAATTTTGGGGGTTGGTTAGAAGACCGAGTTTCCATTATCGCTTCTTTTCTTTAGGCGTGGTTCATCACCGCGTGTTATCACTGTGCACTATACGGCATATATGCCTAAATCTGCCGCTTGTGTTCTGTTGGCACCGTTGTCGTTGTAACTTTTAACCCGCGCTCGGATTTCGCTACTGTTTATGCATGCGTCACAGGCGAATGCGTTATAAAAGCTGTATGCCCAATGTGTATACCCGTTTACAGATGCTTGTACACGCTTTCCGCGACCGTCGCAACACACGCACGTGCAGTGACGGACGTGTCGTTCCTATGCACGACGTGTCACTGTATGAGACCTACCAATAGTAATCCATACCGAAATTAATGAATGGCGTGTTAGAAACCTACATATTAGGGTAATAGCCTTCTGTCGCTCATCGGTTCGAAAAATCCGGCGTCTGACCTCGTTGTGAACATTAATGGTACCAAACGTCTCGTGACGTTAAATACAGATATAATGGATGCCAAATGATTAGGAGTAAAAATTAATGTGAATTCAATGTGAAGCAAGAGTGGTTCAAGTAAATTTGGAATGCATCGCAGAACATATAGCCTGTGATCTCTTTAGTGTTACTGAAGAAATCCGTTAACTTTTAAATTTTGATGACGTTGCCGATGCCGATGGCCATACTTGTACGCCAGTTTGTAGACTGCCATTCTACCGCATGGAACCAAACGTGGTCAGAGGGAAACGCATGAAAAAAAAAAAACGAAATCCTCCTACTGCGCCTCTTTCGGGGCGCATCTATCGCATTCGTTGTCATAGTATTTTCTTCTTTTTTTTTTCTATAATGCGGAGAAAAACTGAACGCCCCGTGTGATTTGCCGCGCGTTTTCGACGTGAATCCTCGCCAAGCGAGCGATCGCGACGCGGTGGTCCGGCGTCCAACCGTGTCGCATTGCGCCGCCATCTCCAATCCTGCCGGAATGCCCACACCGATCTTATCGATACTTCGATGTTCTTTCATTTTCTTAAACGTTTCTTTTGTTTATCTCGCCTTTCTCTACGATTCAATGATGTATCACGTGCGATCCGAGACGCCGCGGAGCCCCACTCTTTCGCTCCCCACCGCGTGTCGCGACCCGAGCACGTTCTAGAGTCGCGTAATGGATGTCTCTCGTGCGCGTATCCCAGTCTGTATGTATCTATAGCCTCATCAGGATGTAGAGAGAAAAGAGGGGGGGGGGGGGGTAGCTGATCTCTCTGCGGTGCCAGCCTTGTGCCTGCAAACGACGGACACATCGCATACGTGGACCGAGATGCAGCGGCCAGTCCCGGCGTTTTTCAAAACCTGTTCAATCCTGCCACCGTGCCACGTACGCGGCAACTTCTCGAAAGAGTGGACCCTGCATTGGACGTCCTATGCCAGGAATAGAAGAAGAAAGAAAATAAACTAACATTCTGGTCTCGAAGAAGAAGCAGTCGACTTATTTTTCTTAAACGATCGGTCATTCTTGTCTCGTATGCTCCTGGTGTTGGCAACAAAGTCGTGAAGAAAAAAAAAAGAGCAAGAGCAAGGAGTTATCCTCGGGACTTCACTGCAGTTGGGGGACTAAATTATGACCGGTGTTTTATCGGAAATACGCACAAGAAGTCACTGTATGGCGATCTGTGTTCTGGTGTTTCCTTTCGTTCTTTCTTTTCTTTTTTTACGTCCATATATTAAGCTCTGATTCACTTGATTCACTTGTGATTCACTTCTGCGTAGGACTCATGGTAGTCGCTGTGTATATTCATTTGTATTTATTGATATTAGGAAGCCTTCGAGGAAGGTTTGATCTGCAGCAATACCAGGTGCTCCCCTTATCGTTTACTGGGAATAAACGACGTAAACGTGGATTCAGTCGGCCGACCGGATGCTGCGTTTCAGTTCTTCTGCAGAACTTCGTCATTCATTCTCTTCTAAGAAGTACGACGTTAACAAACTAGTTGCTTTTTTCTACGAAACTGAAAATGGACACTCGATTCGTCAGATGGCTGCCTTCTTTCTGTTGACACCATTTTAGTTGAACCGAAAGTTAGGGGAAACTGAAAAAAATTCAGGAGCCCTTCCCCTATCCGGAAAAAGGGGGCCAGCAATGCTTCGCGCGTGCATGCCTGACTTTAATAATAATATCTGGGGTTTAACGTCCCAAAACCACGATATGTTTATGGGAGACGCCGTAGTGGCGGGCTCCGGGAATTTCGACCACCTCTAAGTACACGGGCCTCAAACGTTTTCGCCTTCATCGAAAATGCAGCCTCCGCGACCGGGATTCGATCCCGCGACCTTCGGGTCAGCAGTCGAGCGCCATAACCGCTAGACCACCGTGACGGGGCACGCTCGACTTTCTTTCTTTCTTTCTTTCTTTCTTTCTTTCTTTCTTTCTTTCTTTCTTTCTTTCTTTCTTTCTTTCTTTCTTTCTTTCTTTCTTTCTTTCTTTCTTTCGTTCGTTCGTTCGTTCGTTCGTTCGTTCTATCGCATCGCTCAGTACTCCCTCCCAACTGTTTCCTTCCTTCATGCCGAGAATCGGACCGTCATTCACGTGTTTAGCAACGCAAAACTTCATTCGCTACAGGCAGCAACGTCGGTCATTGCGTTCATATACAGGCAGCAATGAAATTTGGCACCATGAAATGGCAAGGCAAACGACCTCGATAACTGATCAGATTGCCATAAATCAGAAGCCGCTGATCGTCGACAATCCCGCAGTCGAGAGAGCACCGATTATTAGAGAACGGCGCATACAAATATAGTATACGCATGTGACTGACGCACTTTAGATGGCCTCGTTTTTGTACACTCGCCGGTGCCGGATTCCTCGTGTACACCGCCGCCGCCACCGAAATCTGCAACTCATAACACGCGTCACTTATTGAAAACAAAAAGAGAAATATTATGGGGCTTTCTCTCAGTACTCGGGTTAATAAAAGGTCAACGCATTCGTATCCGTGTGGGGATTTACGTGTCAGAAACGCTGCGGCGGAGACTCGGGGCCCGCGTCCTCTGGCTTAGACCGTACTAAAATGTATGTAGATGGTCTATAGACTGTCTAAAAATGGGTTTAGACAGTTGTCTAAACACATTTTTGTAAGGAAGATACGCAACAAGGGAGCTAGCTACGCCACACATTAGCCTCTAAGCTACCACGACACGTCCGGCCGCGTTTGTGGCATTTTGCGAGTTAAAATCGCAGCTCGCTCCAAGACACGGATACAGTGGCACTCGGAGCATGTTTATAGAATACGGAGTCTCACGCGGAGACTTTCGATCGCGATCGAGCCCCGATGTTGATCGAATATTACCCTACCGCGATTGTCTCACTTCCGCATCTCGCGCAAATAAACCAGTTGTGATCAAGCAACTCAATCGCGATCGAAATCACACTCGTGTCACACACGTACACAGCGTCACTTTGTCCTTGCTTGTAAAGTGTGCGCACTGATTGCAACGAGAATACTCACTATTGTAGCCGTGTTACATGAAATCTGAAGGATCCGAAAAAGCTGGGCTTGTCAGCGGTACCAGCGGCACACCTGAAAACGCTCGCACATTTGCACACACATAGAATATACATAGAATATTATATGTGCGCACATTTCCACTCACGTAGAATAAACACTGTCAGAGGTCAATGAAGAGGTCAGCTTGTTCGTAAGTTGCCTTTGCCCACTGGGAACCAGCTTTCTCCCTCCATTAGGCTGTGTTACTCGTAATGTGTCTAGTACTGCGGTACTTGTATAATGATGCTTGCGTAATACCGTCTAACCAGAAGGTGGTGGTTAGATTTCGTAACGGTTCCTTTAGACACGTGTTCGTGTGTCATCAATGTTCCTGCCCTACCTTCCCCCTTCTCCCTCCAAAAAAAAAAAAAAGAAACATTTTGAAAAGGCATTTAAACAATACATTTTTAAAAGACCGTGCGTCTCTTTACAATGACCTCTCGTTACGTTGACGTCATTGCAAAGCACCTGGCGCGCACGTATTTTCTGCGATATCGCCCGTTATATAGTTTCTTCCCAAAAGACTACGTTTACAGGGCCGATTCCTTGTTGTTCTGTAGCGTCATTGTGTATTCGTGCATTGTCGAGGGCGCATACGGGAAAAAGTTACCGTATATTATTACTGGCTAACTATTACAAATATTTGCCTTGAAAGCATCCGTTCTGTTTCTAACGTGTGCAATTATTCTCTTGTGTTTTCCAGACATATTTCTTCACGGATGCTACGGACCCGCTGTACCAGCTCAAAACAAGTGAGTCGTGCTTGTTGTTTGTTTAGTCGTTTGTGTGGCATGAGTAAGACACATTTATTCTGCGGAGAGTGCCGATCTTTTTTTTTGTTGTTGTTTTGTTTTGCAAGACAAGTGCCTACAAAGCAGATAAAAAGGCATTATGCCGAGAGAAGCACGTAAGTTGCCAAAACAACTGCATAAGAGGAACACTCGAATAATACAATGTACCTTTACGTTTATACCGCGAAGTTAAAATAAAAAACATTCGCAGAATTATTGCATACTATATCGTACGCACGCAACACTGATATATGACCAAAATAACCTTTGTGTAGCATAGCCAAAGAACTTATTCAGCGTAACATCAAGTACGGGTGTCTTTATATAAACTGCATTCCGTTCACGAATTCAGAATCGTTAAAAAAAAGCAGCCTTCATTTTTGGATGCAGAACTCCTGGAATAGTTTGCGTACCTTGATTGCCTTCGTGAAAGAAAGCAAACTTGCAATTAGGGCACAGCACGCCACGCTTACCGTTTTCAGTACAGAAATACGGCATGAAATATACCTAAAAAAAAAGGAATACTGGGGGGAGGGGGGGGGGTTAACTTAGCCTTCTACTTTATGTTTATTCTTAATAGCAGTTTTATATGACATTTGTTATGTCTTTTACTTCACTAGAAAGTTTCTTCCAATGTTAGCTGCTGAAGAAAACTTTTTTTTTCATGCTCAGCCAAAAGTGCTGCCGCATGCAACCGCCGTTTACTTCCCATACAGTGATTGACATTAAATATAGGATGGAGTGAAAGGTAACCATGGCGGTATTTCACGTCGAAGAAGGGACCGCATGTTTAACGGGCGATACAAAATAATCGCGCACATATTTAAGTCAATCAAACATCATAGTAGTTTAGTAGTCTGGGAACTCGGAATAGCGTGTTTGTAGGAATAATTCGGCTCGTCATAGCGACGCACTTCATCTAAAGCGCTGCTTCTATAATGAGAGAACGACACGCCTCTCGCGATCAGCCTCGTGAGACGTTCTCATGGAGTTCCTTCGAGTCCTGAGAAATTCTATAAATTAGCGCCCGAGTTTTTCCTCGTACAATTGTCACGTTGGCGTGGGAACGAAGACTCGGTTCCCACAGATCGAGCAGACGTGCGTCCATACGATGACGTCTCGTAATTTTTTTCCCTTGTCCTGTTTCGTTTCAGACGGTCACCTCATCAACACCAACTGCTCATCATCTCACAATAGGTACGTGCTCTGGCGTCGAGCCATTTTCTTTTTTCATCATTATTGAACGTATGTAAGGAGATGGCCGTTCGAGGCCTATAGGCTACTCCTTTTGCTACGTGCAGTACAATGAGGAACACTCCGTGAAAAGCAGAGAATTAGACAAGCACTCACACCTTTATTGGTGTTTCAAGGGTGTTAGATTGAATCTTAGGTAGGAACAAACTCTTTTTTTTTTTTTGTCTGAAAACTTATCCTTCCAAGTAAAGCCGATGATGTCTCCCAAGAGTCTACAAAAAAGGGCAAGAAAGACATTTTCATAGCTGTAACTGCTAAATTCTCGTCTAAGATGTTTCTGTGCACACATGGTGGGCAGAATCTGAAATGTTTTTAACAACGCCTTCATTAACGATTGTGTAGTATCAACTTCGCTGTCGATGTAGTGGCAAACGATCCGCAACGAGCAAGTACATATGTTCTGCGTTAAATCGACCCTTCGAACGCCTCATGCGAGCACTTTTGTCTTTTCTTTAATGCGGCAGCGTTAAAGAGCTCGTTTCGCAGAGATTTTGGCGTCGGTGTCGGCGTCGTTGTTTGTGAATGAAAGATTATGCAGCGTTGTCAAGGAGCGAAAGTTTAGATAGATGTAAATAAAAAATAATAAAAATATTCGGTTCGAATGAGAGTGGAACCCAGGCTGTCTGCGTGGCAACCAGGTGTTCTACCACAGAGCCACGCCATTGCTTGAAAGTGCTTCGAAAAAAAAAAAGCACTATATGAATGTCATATAGCGGGAGGAGTCTTCTTAACGCAGGTAATATTGCGTGTCAGAAACGTAGAATCGCGCCAGGCGACAAGACATGCGAATTGCGCAACGAGTGTGTGCTTTAAAGGCACACCCATTACAAAGCGCTCAGACATACTTAATTATCACCATCAGCGAAAGCATCAACAAAGTGAGCAGCTGCGTAGGGTGTTGCCTTACGGACGCGTAGTGGGCCTCTCGCTGATTCGTAAAAGGAAGAATTATGGCTTTGTGGGCACCGCGCAAGTGTACTTGCAGTAGGCAGTCTAGGATAGTTTGAAACGGCCGATGTTGCGCGCACAGTCGTTCGTTTCCTTACGGCATGGTTGAGGCATGCACCGAGAACCGCAGCTAGGCTAGCCATTGAGGAGGCGATAGGAAGGAGGCCCGATTACGCTGTCGCGTTCTACTCTTCAAGGCGAAGCTCAAGCGTCCTCCATGTTTTTGTGTGTCTTTTTCAAAGGTGCGCAGACTTTAGCGAAGTGCCCACTACGCATCTGTAATGCCATACGCACACCTTCATAGCTGCCCCCTTTGATGGTGCTGTCGCAGGGGCGTAGCCAGAAATTTTTTTCGGGGGGGGGGGGGGGGGGGGAGGTTCAACCATACTTTGTGTATGTTCGTGCGTGCGTGTATGTATACGCAAGCAAAACTGAAAAATTTCGGGGGGGTTTGAACCCCCCCCCCACCCCCCCTTGGCTACGCCCTTGTGCTGTGGGTCATGATGATTATGAATGATGGATGTGCCCTTACACTCACTCGTGACGCAGTTCACACGGTGTGACGCCTGGCGCGACTCTACGCTTCTGCCGCACAGTACTTACGTCTGTTAACGTGCCTCCTCTCCCTACATGACGACTGTGTATGGTATTTTTCCAAAGCAGTTTCAAGTACTGGCGTGGCTTTGTGGCACACATTTAGCGCGCGCTAAATGTGCGGTTCGACTCCATTCTGTGCATGCACTACTCGGAACGATAGCGGTATCACCAATCCTTGCCTTTGTCCTTCCGTCTCCGTGGCAGCGAGCTGCCGCTGTTTTTGTGTGCGCGCCGCTGTTGGCGGTGACGTCACGTCTTCTTGACGAACACGAACGCGGCACGGTCTTCGGCTTTCTCGTCCCGAGCCTCTCGTGCACTCACGCGGGCCGGCGGCGGCCGCCGATTACTGTCCGTCTCAACTCACTTTTCATTTTGTGCTTTCCGGGGTATTGCGTGCAAGATGTGTGTCGTTTAGCGTTCCGATTTTGTGGTTCCTGAGGTAAGTAGTGCGTGCAAAGCGTGTGTGCGTGTTCTTCGGTGAAGTGGCATTTGTGCCTTGTTTGCGTGGCGCTCCAAGTTAAAGAAAAAGAAAAAGCAAGACAGCAGAAAAGGCTCACAGTGAAAGGAGGGCGGTGTCCTGAGTTACAGTGGAAAGTGGGGGGGGGGGGGGGGGGGGGGGAGTGTACAAGCCGCAACCTGTGCGCATTGAGTTTGGCGCTCAGCGACGCAAACCGGATGTCTTTGCGCACCGCGATGGCAGCGCAAGATTGGATTCCCGCTGCGCACGCACAACAGAGCCGGCGAAAAGAATGGAAAGGACCGAACGGCGAAAGGACAGGAAAAGAATAAGGGGACCTCGTTTTTCACCGAAGCTTTTTCGTTCTTTTTTTTTTTTTTTTGTTCCATACACTTAGACGAAGCCATCCGAAGTCGCGGCCTTGTCTTTCGAGTCGAGAGTCATTCGACTCGCCGCGGTACGCTTTTTGTATGCTCCTGTCTACCTTCCCTGTTCATTATACGGCTGTTGCGCGTGGTTGTGCACCTTGTTTTCGTTCTCCCGAAAATAGACCTTCGCTTTCGAATGGGCCTCCGGTCGAATTTACGAGTAAAATGAGCCGGGCTCGCTAATGAAGGGGAACTGACCGCCGCTCTGCGCATGCGTTGAGAGGTTCAGAGAGAGACCGCATGTTGCGTGTAGGCGGAGCCGTTCTTTGTGGTTCCAACACTGTACGCCGTAAGCCAACTCACGCAGCGCCTGGCCTTTGAGCTCAACAGCCCGAAAACAAAAGAGCCAAAGTGGTTTCTATTGAAAGGCGCGAAGGGAAGGATAATATATACAGGCGCAATATGACTAGTTTTTTTTTTCCTCACCTCATTGTGTGTATATATTACGCGTTACGTGTACGATCTTCTTGGGTCCTTTGCCGTATTGTTAATGATAATAATAATAATTGCTGAGGTTTCGCGTGCCGAAACCACGATATCATAATGTGTAACGCCGCAGTGGCCGGGACTCCGAAATGATTTCAGCCCACGGGGGGTTCTTTAACGTGCATCTAAATCTAAGCACAAGGGTATTCTTTGCATTTCGCCCCCATTAAAATTCAACCACCGTGGCTGGGAATCGAACCCGCGTCCTCAATCTTAGCAGCGCGACACCTTACGGGCTGCTGCAGCGGGTTTTACTGTTCGTGCATGTTCGCATGAGCTGTGTGACCGGTTTTTCGTACGTATTTACAGTGTACATCATTAGCGTCTGTATGTGTTATTTCACTTTCTGTCTAATTATGTTAGATCTCGGCATAAGCTCTTGCTTTCGTTGCCGATGTTGAACGTCACAGCCCACGGAGCACGGATTTTCTATCATGAGGGCATTGGCTTAGCCAGAGGCTTTCAAATCACCCCCGTTGATAACTTTCAATTCTGCATCTATGCATATATACACACATGTACGAACATACATTAAGGTTGCTCGACGACCCTCCCCCCCTCGCCCTTCGAAAAAATAAGTATGGCTGCGCCGCTGTAGTTCATGCGTCCACTTTTCGTTCGCATTATACGTCTACAACTAACGTGAGAAATGTATATACCGTATAACCATCGCAGAACCAGAAAAAAAAAATACCGTTGTGCGGCTTCACAGGCAAACAATACGTTCTTATCCATTATACATGTCGTATTCATTGGATGTCGTTGTAGCGACAGCAGCGTTTTCGCTTTTATGTCTTGGCGAAGTTCGGGATCTGCTGCTATAAATATTTGCTTCTGCTTGCATATGTCGCACATATATGTATTCTTTGCGTTACCTACAAAATTGCGTACTCGCCTTTTAACATCTTTTTCATTCCGAAGTGTCATTCGATCGTAGATTAATTAACCATCTTGCCCTTACCTTTTGCCTCATTTGCTCGCAGGAAAGCGCTGTGCTGCAAGATGTCTGTCGAGCTTGACTTCTTCCTCGACAGCAATAAGAAGTGAGTACATACGGTATATGAAGTGTATATGTGCAGTCGTGAGCAATATCAGAGGGAATACTTGAGATATCTGATAATGGCCATAGCAGCTAAATGCATTTGGCGAGCGCAAAAGCTTTCCTAATACTAAATGTTCAAGTTGAAAGGTATCTCCTACTATTCAGTTCGTCATATTCATATCGGTACATTACAAGTAGCCGTTGATTAAACACGAATTTGGTGTTCCATCTCATATTGCTCGTGACTGTACTTGTGCTACCATATCCAGCGCGCATACCTCGTCAAGCGCCAAAGAATGTTTGTGTGCGGCTTTTCTTTGTGTTCGTACGTGTTTACATCCTGTCTCGCCCTTCCCGACTTATGGGGGTTTCGGGAGAAGACTGCTGTTGCGTTACAGTGATAATCTCATAATCTCTGCTGTCGCGGCGGTGATGATCTCATAAGTACGTGACTTATGAGATCATCACCGCCGGTCCCTCAGCGTCGTCGTCAGCCTCAAATGACGACCTTGAAGTAGCGCTGTACCACAGGTCCACCACGGATGTGCTGACCAAGCAATTAGTCGGTGTCTGTGCCGCCTTGTATGCTGGTACGGAAGAGCCGGTACAGCGTGGCGACTCTGTATAGACCAGTAGTCAGACGTTGTGGTTCCGACGGCCATAGACGTCCGCCATCTTGACTGCCTTTGGCCTATGTGCAAATATATCATAGCAGAGATTCTCGTATCTATGTTATCTATAACATTCTTTTATCATTCGCCAATATTAGAGCGTCTGCTCTCTCTATAAACATTACGTGCTGTTAAATGCGGGTATTCAGGTACCGAATGTGCGGGTATACGAGTGTGGTACCCAAACGTCGACCTTACGTCCTTGTCGCGCTCTAAATTCTCGTCTTCTCGTGGACGCACACATTGCCCTATCACTGGACTTTTGTGTAGCTTAGCGTATCTTACCGAGAAGTAAACGAAACTTAAGAGGTGTGCGCGGACTGAGCTGCTTAATGTTTATTTGTTGGGCAGCAGCCATGCTTCATCAGGCTCATTTCCTATTGGTCGTATATATTGCTCTAGAAAGCGTCCTCAGCAATCTATTTCTCTCTCTCTCTCTCCTCTTCATTTTGTTCGAGCTAAATTGCGCGAATAATTTATGGCCTTGTGTCCGAGAAACTACCGATACCTCGTTCTTCATTATTTAGTCAATTAAAGAAAAATGAAACGAGCGTACGCGTCGCTCTCGTTCGAGCACAGGTGCGCCAGTGACAGGCTATTTTTTTAATGCCCTCGAAAAGAGCCAATGTAATTTTTTCGCTCAGCGGCTCAGCTGGATAGGCCGCGCCCTTCTTCTATGCGACGCTCGTTGCTGCGCTCGTAACATAAATGCCAATGGCTGGCACGTCGTCTCTAGGAGAGAGATCTGCTCAATTAAAAACTGTAGAGCAACAAACCAAGCCTCTCCTCGCCCTCTCGTTAAGATTGGAGCGCTAAAGGAATGCAACAACGCCAAAATTGAACAGTCCACGGGTGATTAATACAAAATGACAACGGGCAGCACCGCAGGAAGCGGCGAAGAAAGACCCTCATGAGTTCGAGGCTTAGTAAGCAGAACCCTGCATGCGAAGCATCTGCGTCGTTTCTCACTTGGTCTGCAAGAAGCGACCGTCTGGCTTTAGCCTCCTTGTTTAACGGACTGCCGGAGGGCCCTTTTCTTTTTCGTTTCAAGGCGAAGAGAGACAGATAGATTAGCGAGAAGTAGACGGAGGGGGGGGGGGAGGTGACAACAGAAGGGCAGATGCCACTGGATGACTTGTTATGTATATACATAGGCTAGTGTCTGCACGTGTAGGGCCGCTCCCACGGAGTCGTCGCCCATGCGCTTAATTAATTGGCGGCGTGCTGACTCCCCTCCGTCCCACTCGTTATTGTGACTAACCGTCGTCGCCTTTTTCTTTTTTTTTCTTTTTCGGTGAGCTCAGGGCCGGTCGATGTGGTGAATCTGTGACGTCATTGGCTTAGGCATCGGCTGAAAGATGAGCGAGGAAAATGATGACGTTGCCCATCGACGGTGTTCCGTTTTGCGTGACGTGCATGTTCAATCCGTTGCTGCGTGGAAGATAACAGCGTTCATTACGCCAGCCTTAGCCGGGCTTGCTTTTTTTCTGAAAGCAGCCGCCCTTTCAGCGAGTTCGTTGGAGCATGTGATCTTATCGGCGGGGAAACTGCCTCTTGTTGAGTTTCCCAGGAGCATGCTGTTCGACGCGAATGTACGCTTTGACCTCCACAACTGTAATTTATCCGGGTACGATTTCATGTATTTATTGCTCGCAAAGTTGCCCTTTTTTGTACGCTATTTCTGTCCGTTACTTTATTACCAGTGGTTGGCGTTTACGTAAACAGCATTTCTGAATATAAGCGAAATAACATTACATACAGGACTCATTCCGCGCGATCATTGCTTTCTCCGTGCCTGTCTTCCAACGTAACCCTTTGGACGATAGGCTCACAGGCATTTTCCGTTTAGTAGGCTAAGAAATGTTTCTCCTTATATATCTCGACGAATAGCCGTGCGAACGTGTTCGCAGGTGGATGTGCCACTTCGATGACGACAACTACGTGAACGTACCGCGGCTGGTGAAGCTGCTGCAGGAGTACGACCCCCGGGAGGACTGGTACCTGGGCAAGCCGTCCATTAGGCAGCCGCTCGAGATACTCGCCAGGGACAGCAGCAAGCCGCAGGTAGTATATATACCAGCTCATTATATGCATTTCTTGATTAAATGCCCAAGAAACCGTGTGGCTTCGTGTTCTTGTCAGCAAGCAACATTCCAGGGTCTTCTGCTCAGCCGCCATCTTGTTTGAACAGCTTAGTAGCCTGCATCACCTTTCGCGGCCTTCGATACTGTTTTCGCGAAGCTGCCTGTATATTTTGCCGGCTAAGTTAGATTTTGAAGCATGCTTAAGATGGCCGCTGCTCGCTCAGCTGTCCGTTTAGCCATCCATACGCTGTGTATTGGAACACACCCACAGTCGTCGTCTGTTTTGTGTTGTTCATTCCTTCTTGTACAGGCGTTTCCGCGCCTTTCTTTAATTAAGTAAAGTTAATCCTGACAAACTAATGAAGTTTCCACCGTTCCATAACTCATTATCCTTCTCTTCCTTCTCGATCCTCTCGCAGAGGAAGATCTCCTTCTGGTTCGCCACTGGTGGCGCGGGCTTCTGCATCAGCCGCTCCTTGGCGCTCAAGATGCTACCACTCGCCGGGTGAGTCATTTAGTATCTGCTGAATCTGCGTACGCGTACATCGTGGGATCTTGTGGTGTTTTGACTCGACTGAAATTTGTTTTTATGACGTCATGAAGCACGCATGTAGCCAGTGTATTTTTCTTTGCCCAAGGGAAGGATTCAGCACCAGCTGTAATCCCGGGGATTATAGTTGGTGCTAGATAGAGAGAGAGGCAGGGTCCGTAATGGCTAGTATATTTAGCTGGGCTCGTTGGCACGGACTTAATGCATTCATTATTCGAGCGAAAACACACTACAGGCTACTCAGACTAGAATGAATGCTTAATGGCGAACGTGTGCTACTGGAGTGACACAAAGAAGGGAAGGGGACCAACAAGTCGTCATCATTTTCTCTTTTTGAATCACTTAGAGTGCACAGAATTTTTCTCGTTGTACTAACATCACTCCGCAGCGCTCAAAGGCGTTACAAGGGGGAGGGGGTTGTTACAACATAGAATAAAGTACGTCTTCGTTCACACAATGCACTTGCTTTTCAGTCAGACTGGGCCGCTGCTTAATTTTTCGGACAAAAAATGAGTTAGCGTACATGTGCTGTCTTGGCAGGTATACCCCACGATTCCGCAATCATGATCGATACGCCTTGAGATGTGACGAGCGCCGCACGTGGAAAGGCAATCCAGGCATTGGAAAGTCATAAAAAGACTCGATCCATGACATGCGCAGCCACGAACATTCTTCAGCTTTCGATAGAAGGCATATGTCTGTTCTAGCCACGAAGAGCGAAGATATACATATACCTCACTTTATACCCTAAGCATACATCCAGGGCTGTGGCCCAGTGTCTCGAAGCTCTACGTCACACTCTGGTAGGTGGTGGGTTCGAGTTCAGGTGGGAGCTGCCAGTATCTTTAGGAAACGTACCGAGTGCATCCTCCAGGTTCTCACAAGAGTTCGAACCCACTAGCCGGTCGGATGGCTGCACATTACCTCGATCTACCACTGCAAACATTTTCTTTTAATGCGTGCCGTTGTTCGACGAGTCCACTCTGAGGGGTTTTCTTTACTTTTTCGACCGATTAACTAAACAGTGATGCGTATGAACCAATTTCCAGCATAGACCAGGATTTAATAGATGCTTTGCGAAGCGGTCAGCTATAAGCTGCCTAGGCCGCATTGTTTGGCTTTGAGCCTAGCGTTACCAGGTCAGTCAAGACCTTTCTGTAAATTTAGTTGTATGGATAACGAGGGCTTAGCAAGCACGTCGATTACACGGCGACGCCTAAAGGGTAGCCGAAGTGCACGCTACGATGCGCTGATGTGCATATCTATATAAGCACCGTTCGTTGGCATTTCCTGCGGGGTTGAGCAACACTAGACTATGGCTTAGTGAGTTGTAGTAGTGCATATATAAGGTTTTTTACATTGCTGTAAGAGCGGATAGCCGACGCTACGAGTGCAGTTGACGTTACACAAGCGCCTCCACCAAAACTGATGTTGGACAACTATCATCACAATTAATGTAAGGCTTTTGTTTACGATCTATACCACGTGGTTAATGCTGTGGGTCGTTACAGCACGTTTCTCTACTTGTGTGATGTGTACCAGGGGCGTAGCCAAGGGGGGGGGGGTTGGGGGGGTTCAAACCCCCCCCCCGAAATTTTTCAGTTTTGCTTGCGTATATATACACGCACACATACAAACGCACGCACGAACATACATAAAGTATGGTTGAACCCCCCCTCCCCCGGAAAAAATTTCTGGCTACGCCCCTGATGTGTACCTTAACATAGCTAACTACAAACGGAATGTATTGCTCTGTAAGCCCTACAAAGTGGTGCTCTAAAAAAATAAAATTCATTCTATATTGCGGCTGTTCCTGGACTGATATAGAATATTAACATTTCAGCCCGTGTATGGAATAACCGGATTATTATGATGACGTACATAACTGGCATGTCGTGTTATTTATGTCGAGACCTATCATTCATGTTCGTCGTGCAGTCATCCTCTCCTATGGCAATATTGGTATATACAATTTCAATTAAAGAAATGACCACGAGAGAACCAAGACGTAGGCGGTTAGCTAAACAAATAGACACAGTTAAAGCATCTTTCATACATCAAGAAATGATTCGCGTTTAAAAAGAAATGTTTGCAGCGGGATAACAGCTTCGCCAGTAACTTCCGGTCGATAAGCCTGGCTTGGCTGCGGCCGTCCAGTGCTCCCAACCCGGGAGCCTTGTCCGGCTCACGACAGCGCACCGAGATCTCGGCCGCCGAGATGGCCGAGGTGGTGTGCCGTCATCCCACCGGCTAGTGTGTCCCAACCCTGCTGAGAACCTGGAGGATGCGCTCGGCGCGCATTCTCCAGATGCTGGCAATTCTCATCAGGGCTCGAACCCACCGCCTACCAGGGTGTGACACAGTGCCTCGAGTCAGTGGGCCACAGCCCTGGTTATGTGGTTAGGGTTAGGTGGAGCCTATATCTTTGCTTTTCGTGGCCAGAACAGGAGGATGCCTTTTAGCGATGGGAAAGGTGAAGAAGCTTGGTGGGCTGCTCATTCCATAGAGTCTCTTTGATCTTAAATGAGTTTCCAATGTCTGGACTGCCTTTCTGCGCACCTGCAGGGAGAGCAGCGACTTGTTGGTTTCTCTCGCTTCCTTGTGTCACTTCAGTCATGGTTTGCTAAGCTCTCTCGTATCTGCCTGCCTGCTGCGATAATCATCTGGGTTTAACCACACGGGCGAAAATAGAAAGTGGTGAAAAATAATGACCACGGGTCTGAGCTTGAGTAACATAGCGCTGGCACACTTAGAACAACTCTTCTGTACACTCTTAATCAAGTCCCGTTTAAGGTGGTAGATATAGCCAGGAGACTGGACATTTTTCGTCTAGTGTCCTAGATATCATCATCATCATCAGACTGGCTACGCCCAGTGCAGGGCAAAGGCCTCTCCCATGTTCCGCCAATCAACCCGTACCTGTGCTTTCTGCTGTCACGTTATACCCGCAAACTTCTTAATGTCATCTGCCCACCTAACTTTCTGTCTCCCCCTCGCGTTTAACCAGGACCTAATTAAGAGTGCATGAATGCAGAGTGCGGATTGTCTTTTTTGTCGCAGTGAACATATACACGAATGTGACGACGTCGTAGGCGTATACAGGCCCATTTGCGGCCATCTATATTGTCCGTCGGCACAGATATGAGTTGCGCAAACGGTTTTACGGTTGTGTAAACGGGTAGAGTGGGAGACTTTTAGCGAACAGGAAGGAGCGGGGATCTGACTGCATGAGCGCGTCTGATGTAGATGGCAGGTGATGATGCAATGAGAGGGTCATTACCGTGTGTACGCAGCGACCAATGTCCGATATGAGCGTACTTGGGCGTTCTGGTGACGCTAAAGGATGGCTGCCGCAGTTGAGGCTTCGCGCACAAAGTTCACTGTCCTGCGCTGACAACGTTGCAGCTTTACATTTTCGCGGCTGCATTCCCGTTCACCTCTTACGAAGCAGTGGCGTGTGCTGTCAGCAACGACTGGATCAACGGAAGTGTACTTCTTTAGTGATGTCCGCGAGTCTGACTGAGTCAGAAGTACACAGTGCATACAGCGCATGACTTCCTTCGACGGTCTCTCTCTCCAACACACACACACACACACACGCTCGCACGCACGCACGCAAGCACGCACGCACACACGCACACACACACACACACACACACACTGCAGAAGAACGTACCACACGTTCTTCTTTGATGAATTCCTACCGATTAGCTCAAGTGTCTGTCATTCAAAACGCGCGCATACGCGCACGCACAATGACATGCACGGACAAATTCGACGCTATATAATGCTCGTAACCAAGTCGTTTTGCTCCTTTCGTGAGGACCATGCACCTTCCCCATATACGCTGCAAGTTTCCGGTAGCCGGCGGGTTTCGTGCTGGCGCCGGTTTTAGTCCATTGCTGTTATCTCGCAATCGGACGCGTGAATAGAAGGAAGGAAGAAATAAAGAAATGATAACAGGAAGATGGAAAGATAGAAGAAACATCTCCGTTCGAGAAGACCGCAACCGAACCGCCCAAACAACGACGGCCATTCCACGAGCGCGCCTTCGAAACGGGGCCGTTGTCCCCCGTCGTGGTTGGAGTCTGGAGGGAGGAGGACGTTGCGAGGAGCAGGTGGTCTATGGCGGACGTCTGTCACTTTCCCCTCCTGTATGTATATTACGCCCAGGGCAGCACACTCTTGCATGTCTGAACAGCGCACAAACAAGGCATGTCGGGCTGTCTATATATCTCTGCTTCTTCCTTCTCCCGTGGTCTTGGCGCAGTTCTGTGCAGCAGGCACCCGACAACCTCTCGGATATCCGTGGTTATACATTTCTGCGCGCGCCCTTTATCGAAAACAGAAGGCGCTCTCCCTTTTCTTTCCTTTCTTTTTTTTTTTTAAGGTAGATCACGAAGATAAATCTAAAACTACGTGGTCGAGTATACAGATTTTCTTTTTTTTTTTCGAGGTATTCTCGGCTCAAGTACCGTAGCTAGCAAATTACGGAGAAATACGTCAGCGTCGTCCGATATAATTTCCTCCACGTAGCTCCCTTTTGCGTGTGTTCACGTGACGTTGCATTCTCGGGTCGCGCTGTTGTTCTGACGTGATTATTTGGACGAAAATACGCGCTGCGCGCCGTGTACACATCTTGTCTCACGAAAGGCGCTGGTTATCGCATTTGTAGAAATGTGCTGAATGGTAGTACATCAGCACAGGGAGTATGTACGAACGCTAGAAAGCGAAACATATCAATACAGCCGTTGCTGTTCGCGCTACATCAATTGGCCGATGTGCCTTGCAATGCTCGACCCTGCCGAGTAGAGTTGGGTTCGCCCGAACTGCAGTTTAGTTAACTACATGAGGTTGAACTTCTCGCCTTGGCCTTCTGATTTTCTTACGGCCCTTTTAGTGTTAGTTGCATCGTGAATCGGATTTTTCTTTCACCCGCTTAAGCACCGAGGCACCACCTCTTGATTGAATGAAGCGCGTTCGTTTGTCATCACTGTTTATTATGTTTATCCGTATAGTTTCCGCAGTACGGCGCGAAACTTCTGTGAAGTGCCATAACATGTGCATTCACCATGTTTGCGCCCGAGCACGTTCTCGCGCATGTGTATACTTATGCCGAAGGCGTTCAGCGCATGCGGGAGCTCAAAAGTGGGCTGGTCTGTTTCTTTTCTCTTTTTTTTTCTTTGTTATACGTAAGGCCTGCTGGCAAAATTGAATCATGTGGAAATTTGAACGTACACGTACGGCCTTCTGTTACGCGGAATTCGCAGCGCCTCCTTAATGATGCGCCGCATGAGGCTTTTCGTATGTCGCACAGCACAGCTCGCTCACACACACACACACACACACACACACACACACACACACACACACACACACACACACACACACACACACACACACACACACACACACACACACACACACACACACACACACACACACACACACACACACACACGCACGCGCGCACACACACACACGCACACGCACGCACACACACACACACACACAAACAAACAAACAAACAAAGAAGATATATGGAACAGATTGATGGTGAAACTTTAATGTTGTTCTGAAATGATTCTCGGTGGAAGCAGTGTGGGTCTCTTCGAACTTCGTTCGTCCATTCCAAGGCTCCCACGGAGAGAACCGCCACGCGAGCTCGGCCTGGCACAGACTATAGCGTGAGATAGCTTGCTAGATAGTCTGCAAATGTGTAAAAAGAAATGGCGAAAAGGAAAGCAGGAGCACATTTCGTAAGAAAGAACAAAAAGGAACAAAACAGTAAAGAGTGCGTGAATGCGGGAAAAATGTGTGCTCAACAGACAGCCGTCATTTCGCATGGTCGCCAGTACAAGACTTAAACAATGACAAATAGACGACTCTGAGGTGTCTGGGACATATAGAGATGTATATCTAGAAGCTCGACACTACAGTGGAACTACATGGACAGTGGCGCAGTCGGAGGTTTGAGGTGTTCAGCAGCGCTCCCCCTTCCCCCGCACCCCTACTTCAGATGTTTTTGTATGTGCATATATAAGACAGGGAAATTGAGAACAACCCGCTTCTAGCACGAAGCCACAAGGAAATCCACACGGATTTTTCGGAAAGAAAGCTTCTAAGTTGCCGGAAAATTCGTTCTGGTCCGAGGAACTTTTCGGCTTCGCGCTACAAATGGGTGGTTCTCAATTTCCCTTAGTCCTTCTGCCACCTTGCGGGATTACGCAGAACCAATTCTCAATATACTGTGTACATATACGTGCACTCAAGCAAACGCACACGAACATACATAAAGTGGGGTAGGACAGCCCCCTCCCCCCACCGGAAAAGATTTTTGGCTAGTATATTACACGATTGTTCATAATGGAATGGAAATAAATATCGTCATCGTGAGAGCTAGTGCCGTGTAATTTTTCCTTTTACAATTAACCCAAACCACCTCGTCGCATTGCCCTGCAATGCCAGCCTGCACTTCACGTCGCTGGGTGCACCGAGCGCATTGCTGTCGCACTGGTGTCTGCAACTCGCATCGGCCACAATCAGGGCGTTGGAAAAGTAGGGAAGCAAGAAGAGAAACACCTTACCAAAGCGAACAAAGCACCACCGAAAAGGGAGTCGGTGCCCTCGAAGCAGCTGCTGCGCTTGGTTACGTCGTGAGCACGGTGGCGGCGAAAAATAAAAGTAATGAAAAGGTTTGTCAGAGCGGGGCAGGAAAATAGCATGCATGGGCAGAGGCAGGAGGCAAAGAAAAAGGTGGCCGCCGCTTGTTGTTTGGGTGGCAAACATTGCGGCACACGGGCGTAGAGGACGGGGAGGGCATTCACGCAGAAAGGGGGCACTGTCATAGGTAAAGCAGGGTGAAGTCGGCAGGAACAACGGTGCCGGAATGCACCCGGGCTGAAAGCTTTTGTCGGATGGGGAGGGGGGTAGCGGCTTCGCCATTAGCGCCACCTGCCGTCTCTCTCGGGGGGAGCACAGTTCTTTTCGATGCACGAAGGTAACGCGGGGAGGAGTTGCTGTTGATGTGGGCTCAGGACCCCCCCTCCCTGCCTTTCGCACCCCTCTCCCCCCCCCCGTTCTCCTTCCGCCAACCTGAACCCCTCTTATGCACAGCAATGAGCTACACAACAATCTCGCATGTAGCGGTAAGTCGAAGGGGAAGCCCCCGAATGCAACCACCGTTTTTCAAGCCATCTTTCATCTCGGCACGGCATGCAACATGTATCACACATACGAAAAAAAAAAAAAAAAAGTTGTAAGAAACCAAAACGTTCGCGGCTTTTACTGATGCGAGGGTTTCACTTCTTTTTCTATGGGCGCAATATCTTTTCAATCAAGCCCCCTCGCATTATAAACACGTTCTGCGGTTCGTGAGCTCTGTAGTTTCTCCCACTTGTTCGTGGTGCGCTGGCCGCTGCCCCGCCCTTTAGGTACTATACACACGCATACTCTCTTCGTGAAACGAGCCTGCGGGAGTGTCTTGCGTATGCCCGATGGCCTCTGCGAGTCCATGCTGCGCGTTTCGACCGCCGAGGCGACCTTCATTGGCCTAAATCGCAGTAATTATAGAAAGGGCCAGCCGGCATAACGTACGTTGCGCGGCGCAAGCGCGTGCACTGCCCCTGCAAGTCTCGTCGTGACGGTGCGATTCGCCGTTGGCGCTGACTGGGTGCAGCGAACACGGCGAAGGAGCCCGAGCTCCAGTAAAAGAACGACAGCTGGCGTTTTTCGACTGCATACTCGCAGTTTGATCCGCAAATTGCTCGGCGGTCTGTAGACTGTCTTCGACGGTTAACATTGCCGTTTTGCGTTTTTGGCAGAGTGGTAGCTGTCCCGTCTTCCTGAAGGGAGCAACGTTGAATCCGAAGCAGCACTGAATGGAGGAAAATTGCCCAAAGAAATCATTGTCGGGCTCAAAATGCGATGTTTACGGAATTTCGGTGCGTTACAGCAGTATAATACACTGCGTGTCTGGAATGTATTCAGCCGTTATTCGTGTATGTTATCGTTCTCGGTGGGGGCTCAGCCCCCACCGAGAACGATAACATACACGAATAACGGCGCTTCCCCCCTCACTTTTGGCGCTTCCCCCCTCCTCTCTCAACTGACGGTTCTGGCGTGTAGCAACTAGATGAACGGTACATGATACACTGATACGCATGAAAACGGCTGAGAGGATGCACTCGCGTGTTTCACGGCATTGCGCGGCCATTTTGGGTTGTTGCATTAATGATAAGTCGTGACATCTAGTTAACGAGGTCTTAAAATTCCGAGCGAATGCGCACAGTTGTTTTCAAGCGTACGAGTCCACTGTAGCGCCGTTCGTTTAAGTGTTACATATATAAAGCGGCAACGCTAACAGCTCAAGATAGCGGCTGTTATACACATCACTAAAACAGCCTTCTCTTTTCGTTGATTTCGCCTTTACGCAATGATTACGCGCGATGGTTGCACTACTACTTCGTTCTCTTCTGTACAAACACGCGTAACGAACTATTAGCCCATTTACGCTGTTTCGCGGTCCAAGAACCCAGAAAACGAGGTTTTCCCCATTCATGCCGCTGGCATGGCTGTAAAGTGCGGCATGCAGAGCAGTAAACGATGAGGGAAAAAAAATTAAAAGCAGGGACGGCTCAGTCTCAGCAGACATCCCACGCAGTGAACCACGGCGTTCACCTCATCATTTCCAAAAACAGCGCGCGGCGCATACCTGGGGGTTAGTGCAGGGGAGTGTGTTGGCGTGCACCGAGCGCGAGTCCATTTCACTTGGCTGCCGCCACTGCGTTCCGGCTCGCTGCTCACGCGATGCGCCCCGCGAATTCCCCGAGGAGCACGTGCACGCACAACGCTACGAACAAGGCAAAGGAAGCGCGTCACTCTCTCTCTCCTGCTCGACTATGGCTGCCGGCCGTGTCAGGCCAACACCACCTAGACTATAGACCCTTTTCGAAAAAGGGCGCCCCTAGCGCTGCGCACGCAAACTACACTCTGCCGCCATTGTGAGGGCACCGCAGCAGACGACGCAGGCTTCGGCAACGTGCCAGTGCGTGACACTTCAGCACCGCCGAATCGTGAACTCTCATCAACGTTTTTCGTAGAGGTGCTGCAATGGTGCAGACGTGCTGCGTTCCCATGTGCCACCATCGACGATATCGCGACGAGAACAGCGATAAGGTACGCGATAAAACTTGAATAACAAACGCACGTGCTCTCTCTCCGTACGTGGTGTCAAACGGACGTGCGGACGCCGTTTTGTAAACGCGCTACAGAAACGGACGTGCTTATTTCACAGCGCCATGTGTAGCCTTGCTTTTACGAATGAATAGTCTTCTCCCGAGTGCCTGCATGCGGTGAATTACGATAGATTGTGCAGAAATACTGCGAGGGTTCGTAAGGCCAGCCAGAAAAATAAAAATGAAGTTGCGTACCGTTCATTTACTTAGCGACAGTACTCGCATACCGTAAGCCACGTGTCAACATTTTTTAATACATACAAACAGGGGCTCAGGCAGAATTTTTTTTCGGGGGGGGGGCGCCACCTTGATCTGAAGTGTGGAGGCCGGGCAGGCAGATGTGGTCGAGTGTCATTTTGTGATCTGTGTGCCATGGCAAAAAAAAAAAATTCGGGGGGGGGGGGGGCACGGGCCCGGTGTGCCCCCCCCCCTGGCTACGCCACTGCATACAAATATACATATAGAGAAAAGAACTGGTCATCTCGGCTTCATCTCGAATCTATCACGATCCAGACAACGGCGCACACACTCATTCGAAATGACGGAAACTTTCCACACGCCTACACACGTTGCTTACGTCACATTTTATAACATACATAACCGGACCGCTCACACAGTCATTTTTCACTTGTGAACAAGGCTCCCGTACGGGGGCCGAAACGTCGTGCTTTTATTTGCTTTTAATCGTGGTCAGAGTGTTGTTTTAATTGTCGCCGCAAATATACCTAACGCGTGGCGTCCGGAAAATAGTTGCGTGGTGTGGCTTGCGGCAGACCTGCAGGAATTTCACCGGTTGCGGTCGCATAGTTCCGCGACAGCGACGTCCTTCCTTTCCTTCGGTGAGAAGTTTGTAGCTTCGGCGAGCCTTTTTTTCTGGTCCGGGCGCGCACGCGAGTTGGCGGTGGTCACGGTCCCGCACCCGCGGCAGTCGAGCCAAACTGCTCCTCCAACCCGTTGAAGGATACAAAATGTTGCTCATTGTGCATCGGAAGCACCTCAGAAAGACCAACGGAGAGTACTAAGAGCTCGTTCAAGCACGCAAACGGTGAGATTTCAGCGGATGACACGGAGAACTAGGCGCCAACACAAACATCACGGCACTCACGCATTTGACGGCTCGCTTTCCATGCCCTCACGATGGCGCTGGCTATCCCATGCTCCTTTGCGAAGCGAAACTGACGAAAAGCCCACCGTCAGGTGGCGTATTTATGAAAAGGGTCTATTGTCTAGGTGGTGTTGGTCAGGCGCGGGGCGAGGAAGGCTCAGCCAGGTGGGCCCTGGCTCTCGATGCCCCGAGGAGCAGGAACGCAGCACTATGATGCGCACGCAAATGCAGGCACCACCGTTGCTATGCGCAGGTCGCGTGCACGAAGCTTGGCTTCGCTGAAGACGCCAGAAGGAATGGGGCACTACGTGCTCGGGCTTTCCGTCCCTGGTGCGCTTGTGGGGCCGTAAAAGAGAAATCTTCTCCCTGGAAAGCAACGCGCGTGCGAGTTGACCGGCATGGTCCGAAGGATCCACGGTGTACGTCATCGTCTTCAAGCGCGTGTGTCCGGTTGACCCCGCTCTCAGCTCACGTGTGTCAGCGAGACCGGCCCGAGATAGCAACCTCGCATGTGAGAGGCCATGGTGCGCGCAGGTTTCTGAAAGGAGGACCCGTTTTCCAGTTATAATGCGTGCCATCTCGTTTGGTGAGCGTCTACAGACTACACCGTGCGGCTGCCACACAGCGGTAGCAGATATTGAAGCTCCCCACTGTAATGCCTGAATGGCGCTGTGGGTACGAGAGTAAATAAAAAAAAGTGCAACCGAAAGCTGCTTAGCATGCCAGAAAATACTGGTGAGTTAATATTGATGTAACTTGCTGTGCACTGAAGCTCGCATTACGAAGATAACCTTCAAAGCTCATGATGTGCCAGAGAGGTTACATCATAGTCGATCTCGTGCAATAAAAAGCAAGTGGCGTGCAGTCTCTGTTCTGGGTGTAGCAACTTACGAATACCGCGAACAACAATTGTGTTTTCTTTTTCACGATTTAGTCGTTAGCGGTCGCGTGGAAATCGTTCCGCCTGAAGCCATGATAGATATGCTACTCAAGTCATCCCCTGCGGGTCTTTCGATGGATTCGATCCAGTGGACTGAAGCAAACACGGAAACTAAGGCAGGAACATGGTTATTTCTCCCTGCTTTTCTCGCTCTCTGCAAAGAGGGAGAAATAAGTGGGGTTCGTGCGAAGTTCTGACGTAGCAGCGACATGTGTGGTGAGCTTACCTTTGCACGAAATGCTGGGAAGGAACGAATGTGAAAAAAAGGGCACCGCTTGTGGCGTGCATCAGTGTCGCTTTTGTCTTTTTGAGACGTCTCTATAAGAAAGAGCCGTCAAAACCGCTATCGATCTCATCTGGGCCTCGTATAATGACACATCGCCGCGGGCGCCTGACTACACCTCCCTCTCAGCCCTTCGACTCAAGGTGTCTTTGCGAAACTCATCATTGACAGGCACAACTCTGGTAGCGAGAGTATACAAGGGGAAAGAAAAGAGGGAGGGGGATGCGTCGAACAAAGGCGGCAACTCATCCTCGGCCGTCACGGTGTACACAGGAGCGGCACGATCCAATCTCTAGAAAACTGACACCTCCGAACACAAGTGGCCCCACGTGCAACGACGACGCCCCCTGTGCGTTTCCCACGCTGCTGGAAGGAAAGAAAATTGCTTATCCCAACCACGAGGACAACGGCAGACCCGGCTGCCCCTGCTACCGGGCTGCTCTGCAGAGGCCTTCATTTTCGCCACTGTCACGAAGCCGTGGGAAGAAAAAAATATAAAGTAGGAGGCCGCCGAGATTCTGTTCTTTTTTTTTTTCTTTTGACAAGAGGTCTTCATCATCGCAGTCCTGTCTCGGAGAGTGAGACACGGACACCGAACCTTCAGGTCTGTTCGTGGTTTGCTAGTCGTCTTTCGCGGTCTCTGCTCGCACAACATTCCTCCTGGCAACAAAGCGGGCGTCCGATTCTCACCTGGACGCCGAGGGCTGTTTGCCTCTGCGCAGTGCATCGTGTCGTGACTTCTTCGATCCTCGGGCTGAGCCCTGTAATGGTGCATCCAGACGACGGGCCAAACCGCTTTTTCGCCCGCGGCCTCGCCGTCACGTGACCCTCCGCTTCCGGTTGGGAGAGGCCGCGGGCGGCCCGGGGAGGGAGGGCGCGAGAAATCCCGAAAACATTTTCACGGGCCGCCCGTACCGGCCCTCGACGGCGGCCCGCGCGCTCGCGGGGGTGGTGTGTCAACAAAACCGGGTTTTTATCATCTTTTTTTGGCAGCTGGGCACGCCGGCGACTATTCGAACACGTGTTTCTGTTTGAAAACAAGCACGCGGGATCATTCGCGTCGTTTTTGCGGCCCAGTACTCGTTCTAAAGTGCTTGTGTAAAGATGGCTACGTTATACTTGCTAACGATGCTACGTTATACTTTCTCCCATTGGTGGAGCAGTTCCCGACAATTTTGAACAAATATATCTGCAGATCCTCGTCGTCCTCAACCTATAGCGCGAGAGCCATAGCCGCCAGGGATTTCTTTCGCGCAACCTCCTTCCGTAGCGGTACGTTCTTTCCTCTTAGCTTTCGTGTTGTCACCTGGTATCAATTAGGTCTTTCGCGCGTCTCGCGCGGTTCTTCTCAGTGCATTTCTTTCCGTCACGGCATTTTTTTCTTGTTCGCATGCGAAGCGCTCCCGACTTTCGCCTGTGGGCAGTGCCTTTTCCAATTTTCCGGCGCTTCCTATCCTCTTTTGTCTAGCTCCGTAGCCTTCGCTGCTCTCCCCTCCCCCTATTGTGACCTCTGTCAGCGACTAACCACACGCCAACCCTTTGACTGACGCCACCAACCTCTTGGGAAGCCACACACCGTGCTCTGCCCGCTTTTACACGCGTTTGTTGATGTTGTTCGTTTCCTTAGTTTGTCAATTTTTTTTTGTACCATCACTCCTGGCTTTATTTGTTTGCTTCTTTTGCAAAATAGGCTTTCTGTTTCTGCCAGCTCTGTGTGTACTGCGCGAATAGACAGACGGCTGAGCGGAGCCTGGGGTCTTGAGGCGTGTGAGAGGCACGCGCACCGCGTGTGAAAGTCACTGTCGCAGCGTCGCCCACCAAGCTGCGGCGAGAGGCTTGAACTAGCCTGGCCCACGCATCTCCCTCTTGTTTTGGTCCTCGCGTGTGTACGGCGCAAGCGGCCGGGCCCCTCGCGGCCCCGGCGTCACGTGACTCAGCCGCCCGCGGCGGGCGGCAGTTTGGCCCGTCGTCTGGATGCACCATAACTTACACCTTCTGCACGTTACGCTGGAGAGTCCGCGTGTGTTTTTGTATATTGCTTGGGCACTGTGGAGGTGAGAAACCTAGTTGGAAGGGGGAGGGAGGGCTGGCGGTTGGCAGCTGGAACTCTCGACTGTGCACCGGCTGAAAGTATACGTGTTGCCGTGTATCCATGTCACTCTCTAATGGAGCTTTCGCAACGAGCTGGCTATTGCAGGTCATTGTAAACTACACGACGTTTGGCTGCCACCCTGCGCGGTGCTCATGGTTCTTTTCACGTGACATGCACGTATACGCGGCATTTAGCTTGAGCAGTAGCATCGTTTGCGTGTGCTCGACTTGTTACTTCCCCCTCCACCCAACGGAATGTGTACGAAAGTGGTTTAAATGCATTGGTCCCGTAATGTTTTCTCTAAATTAACACTTATAATTCGACCTAAACTACTGCGCCATCAGAAACGACGAAACAATCCCGTGGGGGTGCTTTGTTATCCGCGGTGATACAAGAATCGAAAGTGCAGCATAAACATGCCAACTTACTGCGTCATGTTAAGACCTTCGTGTATGCGTTTAGACCTGTGAACCGTGTTTTTTTTTTAATATATACGCAATATGAAGCGGCGTTAACTTCTCCAAATGCATATAAATGATGTGTTTATCAACTTCGGATGGCATTAAAACAAAAGAAGGTGGGGGATGGGAAGTTTTTTTTTTTTTTCGACGTCGGCACCTACGACTGAATAATGACAGCCGACTAGAAAAGCGATCACAACCTGAGCTGCTGGAGGCATAGTTTATCGAGCAATGGCTAGAGGCTCCGAGTGAGATACAGCGTCCTTTAAAACAAAGCGAAGCCTTCGTTGCGTGCGTCACATTGCCTGCAGAAGCCGCGAGTGGATAGGAATAAACACTCATCCCACGATGCTGTCACAGACTGCACACAGTAACGTAGCTGAATTGAAATTGACGTCGGACCGGCAGGACGTCCATTCGTCACGGCGTGTTGAAGGACGCGCACTCACGTCGAGGCGCAAAAGCTTAGATTGCAGGAGATGATAGAGACGGCAGGCGGGGCTCGGTAAAAAAGAAAAAGCAAACCGGCCGCCTGCAAAAAGAAAATCTACGCAAGTCCCTCTGCAGTAATGACTCGAGGCGTATACGTGTGAGTAGTAGTGAAGTAGCAGCTACATTTTATTAAGTGGACCGAAAGAGCGAGCGAGATAGAGAGAGAAGAAAACAGTATGGGAAACGAAGACCTAAATAAGACGACAAAATAGGACCGAAGTCGGCCGGGATGACCGCTCGGGCCAGCCACAAAAGACGAGCCGACACGCGATGCTCTTTTCAGAGCTCGTCAGAGCGGTAGCGGCGGCGTTTGACACAAACATGGCTGCCAGAGAGGATGTAGAGGTAGGGTAGAGGCCCTGTAGAGGTTGCCGTGGTGGCGGCCTCTCGCGGCCGTCTCCTGTCGAAAGAGTGACGAGCGCTTGGCGGCGGCGGCAGTTGCTGAAGATGGAGCCGGCGATTGGGGGGCTGATGGCTGGCGGTTGGACGAGAACAGCCACAGCGAGCGAAACGTTGCATCTGATCCGACCCACCGCAAGAGTCGCCTTGCCCGCACCAATGCCCCCGAACCGTGCAGCAACCCGCGCTGCTGGAGAGCAGACAAAACATAAACTGCGGAACAAAAATGGTTCCACCGCAACGTTGTCTGCATCGTGTGGCACCACTGAGCGGTGCGGCTCCTGGCGGAGAAGGTTGGCAGTCGACGGTCGTGCAGTGAGCATGCAGGCGTGCGCGATCATTTGACTTTCAGATTGTGCTGCCGCGTACGCGGCCTTTTTTTCCTTCTCGGCTCAGTTTCAAGGGCGGGCGGAAGGAGGAGGGAGAGCATTGGCGTTCTCTTATGTTGCGGGCACGAGTTACGAGAACAGTAAAAGTGTTGCGTCGCCGCTCCGTGACGTCGTAAACTTCCGTCTGTACGTGCGCGTGTTATGTCTGCAGCGCCTGCACGGCTGAAAACGACATCGGTATGCATGCTGCGGATGCCACGCGTGCGTGTCCTGGCGGACGGGGTTCGCAGACACAACACGACGGGCGTCCATCAAACGTCGGCCGCATCGTCGTGGTCGGCGCGTGAAGATTCGTGATCGGAAACCGAGCGAACAAAAGAGCGAGTGACCGCTGTGCGCGCTAAGCACGTCCTGTCTTTCTCGTCACGACGGTGGGAAAAACAGTTGAGCCCGTTCCCCCGATGCGGCACGGGGCTATGTCGAACTCGTTCGTTGCACTTATGGGGGCCTCGCGGAGTTCCCTCCCCCACCTCAGCCGTCTTTTATTGCTTTTTGTGCCCGATGTCAGTCAGTCCTCTGCCAGGGAGCTAGAGCTGCGCGTCAAAGCATGCCGCCGAGTCAGTGACACCGGATAAGTGACGCAGCAACTCACGTGCGCTTCTAAAAACAATGGCGCAGCTGTTGAACGTCGTGTCGGTGCTCCTCCTATATCGCTTTTTTTTTTTCACCATTTGAAATACCGCTACCGCGAGAGTGCCCTTCCGGGGACTCGTAGCTTTTGTTTTATTCTTTTGCCGAGTTGGTTAGCGAAAATCGTATATACCTCATGTCTTAGATCGTTCGGTGTGTTCTCAGGTGGGAGTATTGAGCTCAACACCTAGGAAACAGGGTTTATGTATGGTGGTCATGAAGCCGTGCGAACTTGCTTGCAACAGACACCGCAAGGAACTGTGGAAGACGCCGCCAAGCTGCTGCCACTATCTACATCAGGCGTTTTAGCACAAAGAAAGAATCAATACGACTAAGAGAAAAGACAATGCACGGGGCAGCGCTCGCCCTGCGCATTGCCTTCTCCTTTCTCGTAGTGCTGTTTATTGTTTCCTTATTTGCGCTTACACGCGTTCTGCGGACTATAACCGGCTCGTTCAAAAGGAAGTCATGTTGCCAATTTCTTATTTTCCATAAATGCAGCCTTTCTTTCTCTCAATTATAGCCTACTTTTAGCTTTCCGTTGAAGGTGTTTCATTGCGTATTTGCATGCGCTACTGTTGTTATCCTATGCCGTCACTCTATGTACTACGTGCTGGCTGCTTGTTTGACTACGTGGTTTTAAAGGGACACTAAAGAGAAACAACAAATTGGTTTAGATTGATAAAGTGTGCTCAGAGAACTCTTGTGTAGTTTATTTCACCACCATAGGTTTCTTATTATAGAGAAAACCAAGTTCAAAGTTTCATTTTTAAATTTGGCGCCGAACTTTGTAATTCGTGACGTAAAAGTTTTCAAAGAGCATTTAACGTATTTTGGCGCCACTGGCTCGACGAAATTTCCACAAACTCGTTATGTCAAGTCTCTGGCCCCCTCAGAGGACAATGTACTTCGATTTAACCGGTTAGGAACTACGTAGGCCCAAGCAGGCGCCGTCAAAGATATGTGACATCACGGAAAATGGTGCGGGAATTCCAAGGTGGCGTCGCCACCTGTATTTTTTTCTTGCGCGATTTCTCGCTTATTAAGAGTCTTCTCGCAGCAAGCGTGGTGTTTTTGGTATCGTGGAAGACTACTTTACTAATGCGAGAAAAATCGTTGTGCTCTTTAGTGTCCCTTTAAAGGGACACAAAGGTCAAAAACGATTTTTGTCGTATTAGAAAAAAAACACTGCCATAATAAGTCGCCACTCCTGCCTCGAAAAGGCGCTTGATAAGCTGCAAAAACGCGCGAAAAGAAAATACGAGTGGCCACGATGCCTTTTGTTTTCAGCACCAGCCACGCCACAGGTTGTGGCGGCGTCTGCTAGGGCCTCCATAATCCTTGAACGGTAAAAATGTGTTCGCTGGGAGCCAGACACTTGGCGGCGTACCGAGCTTCAGGATATTTTATTCAGCGGATGTGGTTGAAATACAAAAAAAATATAGGTGTTGAAATCCGTTAAGGTTCTCTCGCGCTTGTGCCTGTGTACAGTGAAGGTTCCGAAGCCTCGGCGCGAAATTGAAAAACGAAGCTTCGAGCTTTATTCTATTTTCTGATAATCAGTCTATGATCGTAAAATTACTGCAACGACGTTCTCAAAGAATAATTTATCAGTGTAAACTGGTTTATTGCCTTTCTTTAATCTTTCTTGGAGGTGGTCTGTGGTTGCTTACTCCATCACCCGCCGCTGTTTAGATTTATATCAGTCACTTGATAAGATAACGGATACACTAGAATGAAGAGGGTTGTCAAACATCATTGCTCTTAGTCTGCGAAAGCTGTCCATGCAATGCGTCGTCTCCGCTGACGGAATGCAGAACGCTCATCGCGGTTTCAAACTCGAAGCAAGTGTGCTTAAAATCGTAGAGCCATTCTTCCTATGTAGAGTATGATCGTGATAATAAAACTTCAGCGTGAAGTATAAGTGTACAACTCTCTTTGAAAGGGCGTTGTCACTCTGCCATATCTATGCTCATGTTTGACAGTTTGCTGCGTCTGTATGCCGGTTGTCGTTGCAGTCGCGAGAGCACAATTAAATCTTTCGGTATTTGTGCTAGACCCATCCTTGGACCTGGAACACGCAGTCTAAATGGCCTTGATGAAGTGTTTTTCACTCCATATATGCTCCAACACAGTCACAGCACTCCACCACAAGGTTCCTCACAGATGAATATTTGTAAGATCCCGGTCACTTTGTAGCCTTATGACTATTTAAGAATATATTATCGCCGAGATACCTTTCTGAGGAAGAACGTTTCACGACATTCTGGTGCTAAGAACAGCCAGGGACCTATAGCACAGACCTCCATACGAACTGTGTGTGTCTGTACGGTTAAGGACCACTTTACGTTCAACTCAAGCCGCACGGCCATGAAGTGGTCCTGATCGCAACCATGTTTCTGCGAATTGTGCTGCATGTTGCCGACATTTTGTGAAGTATACTTGTGTTTCCTGAAAATTCTCTTACCCGCCGGGGTGTTCTAGTTGTTATGGCACTCGACTGTTGATCCGAAGGTCGCGGGATCGAATCCCGGCCGCGGCGGCCGCATTTCGATGGATGCGAAATGCTTGAGGCCCGTGTATACTTGGATTTAGACGCATTGTAACGAACACAAGGTGGTCAAAACTTCCCGGAGCCCTCCCCCAGGCAGCACGCCGCCATTGGACCGATCTCGGCCCAACGTCGGCAAATGACGGCAGCAATATTGGCCCCACGTCGGCAAATCACGCTCGCGCTACTTTTACCCGCATCGGCCCGACGTCGGCTAGCCGCCTTTGGGCCGATGCGGGCTTGCCGGCTTCGGGCCGACGTGGGCTAGCCAGCGTCGGTCCGAGACGGGCCTGCCGTTATTCAGCCGATGATGGCAAGCCGTCATTGGGCCTATGTATGCTAGCCGATGCTGGCGCGGTGTCGGCCCCGCCGACGTCGGATAGCCGCCGGCGTGACCGTTTACAACCCGTTATTATGTTTTAGCAGTGGTGGCTTACCGTGCGTTAAGTACGGTAGTACTGTACCGTCGTGGTCGGCACGTAGCTAGTTTATATGGAGACACAGGCGGTAGTTGCTCGATGCGTAAAGTAACCTGATCAGGCAGGCTGATACATGTGTTATAAAGTAAAATGTCTGCGTGCCGACCACGGCAGTTCGGTATTACTGTGGTTACCGTACTGTAAGTCAGCAGCGCTAAAATATACTATTCGCGGCCCAACGACATTCATCGACTGCCATTGGTGCCATACTCGAAAAATGCTTCTAACGACTGCTCCACTGATGTCTTAGTGTGCGATTAAGACCCACAATTCTGTCGAACCGTGCAAGGCCGAGAACGAGTCAATATTGTCTCAAACAAAACTAAATTGATGAAAGGCCTGCTGCGCCAACTACGCATGCGTCTGAGAAATTAAGGAGCAACACATTTGCACGGTGATAAACACAAATTTATTCACAGATATGAACACACGCCAGCAGTTCCAGAATAATTATGCCATAAAGGAATATTTAAACATCTATAGATACCGTAGCCAACATCTAAAACAACCACACAGCCACCGTATTCCTCAAAAAAAAGCAGGACAATCCTAATCGAGAATGGGATCAGGCGCAAAATCATAGGCGTGAGCAGGGTTCCCCTTCAGAGGGGGTGGGGGGGAGGCGAAGGTTCATCGCGGCGCCCCCCCCCCTCCCTATTAAGTCAATGTGTTTGGCAGACCTTGCGCCCACCTCTTCTTAAGTGACTACGGGGGCCGGCTGCCCCCCTGCCCCACTGTGCGCACGCCTATGCAAAGAGTTACAATCTCTTCAACGTTATGCGCGGCACATTCACTATAAATATTGAAAGAACTAGAACGGGCCAAAATAGGAATTAGGATTAACGAAGCTACTTGCGTTTTGCGGACGATATCGCGCTTTTCAGTAAAGATGGCGCCGAATCACGAAAAAAATTCTGGAGATGTAAACGAAGGCAGCATTAAAGTAGGATTAAAGACGGACCCGAAGAAAAGAAAGATAATGTTAGGCGGCTTGCCGAAAAAGCGAGATTAAGAGTGGCAACTAGACTAGAATATTGTGTATACGCGTGAGCTAATTACGAGCAGAGGAGCACCCCCCCCTCCCCACGTTTATTAGGTTCACCAAGGAACGGTAGGCATTCGCAACACATGACTGGCAATTAAATTAGCGTTATCCTTTAAGCGGGAATTGCAATTTTTTCACTGATATCTTAAGGGCCAAAAAGATGGATAAACTGCTGCACGCGACGCGAGAAACATTGCGAGCGGTACCACAAGATCCCATGAACTCTACATCTAAAGAAGATAGACACGCACGCATTCCTAATCTAAAGGTAAGATTGTAACAGAAAGGAATCGCGCATAGAACCACTCACGTGTGCCCGTTGGATCGCTAAAAACACGACCGAATAAAAGAATGCAAGCGCACCATATCAGAATACACAAAACACGATGGTCAATAGAGAATACGCGATAAGAAGAGAACAAAAATCTGATGACACGTAACAGCAGTGAACACGCGGCCTTATATGAGGTGAGCATGGAAGCAAGGGGCCACTGGTTCCTCGCTGCGGTGATCTCTGCCGAAAACAATGCCGGAATCCTGCCGCGTATCCGCCTCGTGCACGATTTTGTCTTTCCACCACACATGTCCACATACCGCACTTCTTGAAGAATTCTGCTGGTCGGAGTGAAAAAAACCTGCTCCCGCAGCTACGATTGTCCCTCCGCCTGGACGGCTACCCTACCCTGCCTGGTCAAGCGAGTTTCGCGACAATGACGCTGAACGAGGGGAAGGGAGGGAGGGGGGGGGGGTAGAGGTTGAAGAAGACGAAAAAAAATGTGAATTCTCCCTTCTTGAAAGCACGGCTCAGCCTACCACAATGGTGTGCGATCCCCCAGCATGTCTATGGGCATGCCGTTTGAGAAAGGCGTTCGTCGAATTTTCAATGCATCACTTGTTGCCACATGTCGCTGCATGAAAACTTTGCGTACACCACGTTGGAGCCGCATTTTTCATCGTATTTCACGTGCCATAATAATAATTTTATGCGACTGTTTCTGAAAGCACGTGGGAAGCAATTGTTGAGCGAGATTTTTACTTGAAAAAGGTATGTATGTCGCAAAATGGACAGCAACGACGTGCAAATGCGAATTGACAAACACGTGGCAAACACGTGTTTGTCAGTTCGTTAAGATGGTCAGCGGGCTTGTTGATTTGTAAACATTCAAACGACAAAACGTGCCTTCACTTCGCCCGGTCTTTTTTGCACCATACCTATTTTTCTCAAGTAATGAACCAACTAGCTCAGCAACACGCCTTGCTGAGCTTTTACTATTTTCATAATTAAAATTATGTGACATCACTGAAGCAAATGCGCTTGTTACGCTTCACCCAAACACGCGCGTGAGTAAATATGTGTAAACACAGTGATCGGAAACTGTCCGTGTAGTATATGAGCGCTGGCGGCACACATTCAGCGGCTGAAAGGATATAGCGCTATAAATATGGTGACAGGCTCGATTTATGCTTAGAATTAATATTCACATAAACCTTCCGCTAAAAGCATTCGTGCGGGAATGTTTGGGTGAATTTTGATGCTGGATACATTAGTGAAGTCGGCCGACCAGTGGCAAAAACATTTACGAAACAGAAGTACTTCGAATTTGGCCCATGAAGTTAATGGTATGTGTTATAACATTTCAACATTTTTGATAGCGCTCAACAACTGTTCAGTGAAGTGGCCATCTAATTTCAGTGAGTTATTCTTCTAAAGACCACCTTTTTTTGGTAGAAAAGTGACTGTGCTAGTGATAGTTGTTAGTCATTGTCATAGCAGAAACGAATAAGAGAATGCAAGCTATTCAGTCGGCGATACTTCGCGCCCCGAGTCGTACGTGCGGCATTAGCACGGTACAATATTTGAACTTTGCTATTTGCGCTAGTACAGCAATCCATGTAGCGGTATTCTACAGCTTAAGCTACAAATATTCAAGCGCCTAATGCTCTATTGCATTACGATTGTATCCTAGGCGGGCGAGCTGCCGGGCTTCTTCGGCGGGCTAAATTGGTAGAGCGCAACGTCTAGGTTATTCTCGTCACTGACGGCCGGCAACACGGCGTCCAGCGTCGTTGAGGGGCTTCCGTGAACTAGTTTGAACGACGTCATATGTGCGCCGTTTCTTACACTGCCGTGTTAACTTCAGGTTATGTGCGGAAGATATTATGGCGTCCCATGTCATGTGTTCGACGTACAGTACATTGCCAGCATGTCGGCGAGGGTTTCATTTACCCGCTCGGTGAGGCCATTCGCCTGCGGGTGATGTCCGTCGGTGACTTGTATGGCTCTATTTCAAGATGGTTTGCGTTAGCTCTGCCGTAAAAGCTTTACCTCTGTCGGTGACGAGGAATTTTGGAGCGCCGCGACGCAGGAGGACGTTCTCAACAGGGCATGTATAACTGTCTGAAGGGAGACAAGAAAGTTCCAACATCGTCGATAAGCCATCGGCTCCGCCGATGTCAGCTGAAGCACGGCAGAATGACGGCATGCTCGGCCCAATGTTGCCGGTGAAAACCAACGGCTCGGCCGATGTCGGCGAAAGTACGGCATAACGGCGGCTAACTCGGCCCAATGTTGCCGGTGAAAGCCATCGGCTATGCCGATATCGGCGGAGGAACAGCAAAACGCCGGCAAACTCGGCCCAATGTTGCCGGTGAAAGAAATCGGCTAAGCCGATATCGGCGGGAAGACGGCAGAAGGCCGGATAACTCGGCCCAATGTTGCCGGTGAAAGACCAACATCGGCTGAAAGGCGGCAGAATCGGCCCAATTTTGCCGGCAAATGTCAACGGCTCCGCCGATATCGGCGCCAGGCTGGCAATGCTGGTCCGAGGTGGGGCCGCGCACAGCCGCCGTAAAACCAATATCGGCCCGACCTTGTGTGCTGCCTGGGCCATTACGGCACTCCTCATAATCACATCGTTGTTTTGGGGCGTAAAACCACAACAATCATTATTTATTATATGAAAATTCGCTTATGCCACTTCATAAATCTGTAAATATATGAAAATGACTGGCAGTCGTGGCGCTCGTTTTTCGATTATTGGGCCACTACTTCGCTCTACCTCATGCATTCCCCCCCCCCCCCCCCCCCCCCCCCCCGCTTCAAGGTCTTCTACGAGAGCGGGTTTCATCTTGGCTTGCATGTCGCACTTCTAATGTAATGACTCCCTGCATGAGCACGAAACGTTCGCATTCTGCATTAATTATACGGGAGTTCTCACCGTCACGGGGCGTTTTACTCAGCGTAAGCATTTTATTTCATCTTTTCATGGCAATGCGTGGACATAAAAAACTGAATCATAAAGAATCCACGACTTCCACGACATAAAGAATCCATTCTTCAATATAACATACTTTCTGCCCTTTATAATTGCCTAGCATATAGGTAATGAATGACTCGTTACGGCACCGCTTCGGGCGTCTAATAAATTTCATTCCGCGGGCCCGCTCCCTCGAGTCGACTTTTTTAACGCGCAGGATCGCCGGCTGTGCGCACCGACCACCTCGAACGATTAAACCGAACGGAAGCGGTGGCGCTCGCGTTGCTCTCGCAGAGATAGTCTGGGGAGCCTGGGGAGTGGTGGTCTCTCGAACGGTCCACCGCCACCACCGGGGAGGAATAGGTGCACGCCTTCTTCTGAGCCTGGGCGTTGGCTGTGTGTAGCTTATCTCTACACTACCTGGCTTTAGATCTTTCTTGGTTTTCTTCTTTTTTTCAACGAAGGCCGCCATGGCGGACGTCTAGTCTCGAACCGCGTTCGACGGTTGTAATGACCGGGCAGCTGGGAGGCGAATAAAAAGATAAACAAGGAATGCTCTCAGGGGGGCTGCAGTCTGGTACGGCGGCTTGTTGCTTCGGTTAGTATATTCCTTGTTTTTGCTTTCGGTCGCACCGTACGACCAGCACCCTGCCTAATTGACCTCTCTCGGTTTTGTTTCTGCATTCATTAAATTATATCTACTGCTACGTTTCGATCCTGCAAGTTCTTTCTTTCTTTCTTCACCTGTCGATTGACTGCTCCAGTTCCCTCCTCGGGCATTTCTGTTTTACATACTTCGACCGCTCCCTTCTTTTATCTGGGCGGCTTATCACCGGACCGCCGGACACACGCGTCCATACGCGGGCTTGGCCGACGCCATGCCGCGATCTAGTCTTCGTATAGCGGCAACTAATCTTCGATACCTTTATTTTGTTAACCTTTTCTCCCATTCGAAGAAACCGTCTGTAACGGAGGTTGGGGTGGGCGGCGCAGAGATTTGTTCCGGTCGAGCAGCTGCTTTTTGCCGGACTATTATCGGAGAAAAACGAAACAAAACCGAACGCGCGCCGCCGTCTGTGTAATCTAGGCGAACGGAATCGAAGTATACATATATACTGTAGACGTCTTCGCTTCGGACACCCTGCGTAACGTTTTCGCGTGTTGTGGTGTAACGGCGCGCCCTCCTTCTCTCTACGCCGTATCGCTTTCCAGACCTGCGTGGCCGCGCAGCCCAATGGAGCGGGACCAGTATCAGAAGGACGTCTGTCTATCTGTCTGGATATGTATACCTCGGACATTGGAAATCAGCGGCGGCGCAGCTGTTTCGCTGGCAGCCGGTGATTATAATTTTTCTTTTGAGGTTGCAACGAGAAGCGGTGATGCAGTGCGCACGGCGTCGCAGTGTGCTGCTTCGAATAATTTGTGCTTCTACTATTATAGTTTCTTTCGCGCGTTTTACGGTGTTTTTGTTTTTCTTTGTAGACGCTGGACAAACAGTTGCCAGTCGTGACTTGCTGTTCCGTTTCTTTAGTATGAACTAGTGCGCGTGCGTGGGTGTGCGTGTGTGTGGAAATGGGGGGGGGGGGGGTGAGTCTTGTCCAAACACGGTCGTCTCTCCTGCGCTTGCGCACCTGCGTATGGGTGTCCGCGAGGAGTACTGTAGTGTGTTAAAAGAGCGGCGATGTATTCGAGAAGGATGACGAAGCGCACAACCGTATACGTGCTTTCTGTAGCGAAATATCTATACGCGAATCTCTCGCTTTACACAACGGCGAGCGCGTTGACGCAGCGCGGATTGTGTGAGAGCCGTTATTGCGAAAACAGAAAAAAAAAAAGAAAGAAAATGTGTAATCACTCGCTCGCGCGCGGGCCTTCGTCGCGTCGCGACCCACATTTGAGGCGATACCGCGTCTCGCCCGCGTTTTTCTCCCAAGGATCTGCGCTTGGATTTGTTCATTCAGAAAGAAGGGGAAAAAAATAATGGCGGAAGGAACAGAGCTTGCGGTTTTGTTGGTTTCGGAATCAAAGTAGGTGAACGCGTCTGATCTACCTTTCGCGATTGTGTTCGGACGCGCGTTTACATGAATGCGACATACATCGTTTCAAGTGCGCGATCTTTGTGGGGCATCGAACTCGCGTAAACTTTTATTTTATGGTCTTTATACCGGCGCAAAGACACAGCGAGCTACGGCAGGCGCGTTAGCAGAATACACCGGATTAGTTTTTACCACCGTACGGTTCTTAAACGTGCTCCGAAGTCATGAACGGCTTAATCGATTTATTTCCTATCTATGCGTGAATGCGGCGTCGTGCATACACTTCGAAATGTGTTCAGTGAGAAAACCGTCCTAAACACAGCTTACACAGCGTGGCCCCTGGGACTGTTTAGAGTGACTAATCCCGAAGGCAGCAATGCACTTGCAATGTGGCTCGAACTTGGAGCTGCGGTACCTGCTCGGCACCGTGGCTAAGTACCACCTGTGTCAACGTTTTTGACGTTGAACTGCGCGCTACGCAACTCGAAAGCACTGCTCGTGTTCCTAAGGGCAATTCATTCCTTTTACGGAACTCTATACGAATAGCTTCTTTATGTATGCGCGTCTGACTGTACGCGGTATTCGTGCGTATGTGTGATCACTGCATGTACCACAGTCATCACTCGACACCTGGAGTGGCGAGCCAGGCGATAAACCCAGCTAACATCTCAGGGTATTTCGTTGAAAAATTCCTATCTCTGTCACTGTTAAGGCGTGTTTACACTAGAGCGACACGACACCGATTTCGGTCTGCCGACTGTCGCCGGGAGTGTCTTTTGTCGTGTCGTCGTCCTATTTACACTGAAACGACGCCAACAGTCGGCCGATCGTCTGCGAAAGACGCCGTCCGCGTCTTGTCGTGCTCCCAGTGTTGCGTCGGCCGAGTCTTGTCACACAGAAGGCGCGCACAGCGACACCGACTAAACTTGCGCGCAAAAGTTGAAAACGGGGGACCACCTGCTGCTCATTTCGGCCGTCCTCCCTCCTCTACCATTGTCCCTCTCGGAGTAGCGGCGCGGCCCCCACCACCCCTTCCGGCGTCGGGGAACGGGGGTGCGGACAGACAAAGGGAAGCAAAGAAAAGACGTCGGAGGGGTGCGTGATATGCCCATTGTCAAATGCCCGAGGATGTCGAGGGGGATCTCCCCCTTCGACGTTCGAAGAAACGACATGGGCAAATTTTCGCTCGGCCACAGATCTCCCGACGACCAGTCTCCCGATGCGTTTTGCTGGTGTTTTTGGTCTGCCATCATGTTACACTACTACGACATGCTGTCTTTGGAGGCGTCGGGGTCGTCGCCGGACCGTCTGGTCCGCCGACGATGTCGCCGGACCAGACGGTCCGGCGACATCGTCGGCGGGCGACTCGTCGGCCGACCGTCTGCTTCTGCCTCGTGTCTGCGTCGGTGTCGTGTCGCTCTAGTGTAAACGCGCCTTTACAGTGACTCATCAAAACAGACAATCCATAAATTAGGAGACCGCAACTTTGCAGTTTAAAAACTCATTCTTGCCCTATCTTCGCACGTATCTCAGCAAAAGCTGAAGTTACGTTAAAAAAAAGTTTTTTTTTTTTTCAAGATATCTCTACAGTGACACCGCCTCTATGGTTGCTATAGGCTACCCAGTACATGTATTAACTTTCCTAGGGTTATTTTTATTAGTACCTATTCAGATCAATATGTGAGACCCTTTACAGCGCTACGGTTACTCCCTTTAGTGTGTATAAAGTAACTCCACATTGACTCTGTTTAGGGTGCTATATATTGACTCCATTTAGGGTGTTACATATGAGCTGCAGCCCACAAAAGGGAATTATGTACTGTTACTCCGGGTGGAACGTCCGTGGTGACGTTCGCATTCCATTAAGTAACGGAAGTGACGACGTGTGTTTGTATATATAGGCTCATACGCGCGCACAGGATGCGACAGGAGCGCCTGGCAGCCAAATAAACCCCGCTGGATGAATGACCGCAACAAACGGCCAACGTGGGCCATAACTGGATATAAACGACCGAGAAAGGAAAACGCGCAGTGCGAGCGATTTGTTTTCGCTCACGGGACAGTGTATAAATTGCTGGGAATGAACTACCGCTTTGACTCGTATGTAAGCTGCCGCTTCCTCTCGTGTGCACGCAAGCGTTTCACGCACACTCTTTATTCTGAGTAAAAAAAAAAAAAACGCGAGGTATGTGAATAATATGGGATCATGTTATGGGCGGAGGAGTCGATGTTGATAAAAACAGTCGCACGTTGTAGGTGTATCTGTGACACGTGGCAAGACTGTTGATCATGCATACATGGTAAAATGGGCACCGTCCGTTACACGTAAGAGGGAAGTACCATACCGTCGTTGTTGGCACGTACATGATTTACTTTGCAAGACCTCTATTGTAGCCACTTTGATCATCTTATGACTTTAGCACACGCAATGGGGAACTCGCGCAGCTAAAATGTTTTGAAAAAGCACCGGGCCGACCACGACGGTACGGTAATTCGGTACTAAGCGAACGGTATAGACCTTATGCAAAATTGCTGCCATCTGTCGGAGGTTTGACGAAGCTACCCATTCGGCGCCATGTTGGAGGCTTGTGGCCGAATCGTATTGCTGTCGCTGCTATAACTTCTTGCTTCTGTCTGCTTTGATAGTGGGCAATCGGGACATAAAAACGTCAGACGAGTGTGTAAGGGCCTGTACACGTTACCGGCATTTCCTAGTTATTAAGTTGACGGTTATTACGTGTAAAGAACTGCCTCACAGCGAGAAGAAAATACAAGTTTGACACTGTGAGTCACATGTAGGCCTGCCGTCGTCGAGAATGAAACTTTGCGCTAGGTCACAAATTTGGTCTGTCTGTTTTTCTATGTAGCGAATAAAGCGTTGTTAGCTATCTGAATATCATGCCTGTAGTATAGGATGGATGGGAAGAAGCGTTAACGCGCGACACGGCTATAGGCACAGCGATGACGGAAAGTGCTGTAGACCCAATTCAAAGCGTATTTCATAAGGGACAGCCTATGTCGAGCTGATGTTGTGCATCTAATTTCCAATGAAAGGTGTTGTCCTCGTTTTTATTTTTTAAATAAAAAATATTTCGCAGCTGTATAGTCACCGACGTATGTTATGTGTAAAATTACTGCACGATTAAAATGTAAGAGATTTGCGCATCTCACGCACGTGAAAAGTGAACGTGAAAGGTGTTGTGTCTCCAAGCAGTAGATGCCCATCAGCTGGTGTTTTATTGAATATCCTTCCGACATGTGTTCCTATATAACACGATACGCCAATAATATCCACGTGCACATCGTCGCTTTCGGGGCCTTCTGGTGCCTTACAATGTCAAGCCGTAGCGGCAAGGCAGTTTTGCGTCGCCGACTGAACGCCTGCGAAACCACGAGTGGTAGCGCACCCACGGTCGAATGCAGCACATTTCCCGGAATAGCATTTTCTTTCAGTTTCATAAGAAAAGTGCCACGCACTTGAAGCACCTGTTAACATTTCCTAGCACACAGGGGTGAATTAAACAAAAAAAAAAAGGAAGGGGTGAGGGGTGGTCAGGATATCCGGGCCACCCGTCTGAATCTGGCAGTGATACCACATTAAATGCTTCAAAAATACGCACAATGAAGCAAAACGCGCGCAAAGCATCCCACCAAACGCTACCTTGTTAAACTCCACCAATCGAAAACAAACTACAAACAACATGTTGCAGCACAATCGGTCCGTTCGCTGAAAATCAATGACGCGCACGAGCTACCTGTCTAACATGTAATTGCTATCGCAATGCAATAAACAAGGTAATGTCAACAGTAGCGCAGGCATACGAGAGAAGCCGCGATGCAGCTTTGAAGCCCGTACACGAAGCGGGTTTGTCTGTGCCTGTAAGCACACGGCGCGAAAACTGTCTCGTTCCGGCATGACATGAAAGAGTGTTCTCTGATGAGTGCCGATGCTGTCCCATACCGCATATATTAAGAACGGCGAACGTAAACATGGCGTTAGTCATAAGCAGTAGCCGGAGCAACGAAACGATCTGCTCATTCTCGTCGGCCGTAAGGAAATCTAATAATATGAAGGTTAGTTTCCTGTAAACCTTTTTTCAGCATCGCAATTCCTTCAATCTGAGCAACGCGGCAGAAGAAAATATGATGGCACTGCCGCTCCTATCAGCCGCCACACGTCGATACGCACGCTCCATGTGTGCACATGCGGAGCGCGCTTAGCCTTGAACATGGCGTAAATGCGCACGGCGGCCGCTAGATGGCAGCAATTTTGCATAAGGTCTATTACCGTCACTGCTAAAAGACCATAATGATTACGTCAAGAGAAATGCAAGTCGTTTTGTCGGAACTTTGGTTTCGGAGACATTTTTTATTTAAACAACCGTCGATGACTCTAAGCTTCGATGATGATGATGATGATGATGAGTCAACTTTTATGGAGCCCAAACTATATCGGTGGTACACGCAGGCACCAGACGGGGTGGTTCCCTATAGTTACGGAACCCATATGTTCCTAGCAGCTCCTGGCCCTTGTCCGTCAGGGATCTATGTGCCTCTGAGTGTCTCGTCTCGGTGTTCTGTGTCGCATTACGGCATCGCTGGCGATAATTACTGATTGGTCATTAGCGCAGGATGTATTCTTGGTTAAAAAGGTTATTTACTTATTTTTCGAGATTCCTGTGCGCAAATGAGCTGGACCTCACACTGCATCGTTAACCACCCGTGAGCCGTTCCCCTTCGTTTTCGTGTATGCGTAGGTACATCTCGTAACAACATGTTCCTTGATTTGCTTTCGTAATGTTGTATTCACTTTTGCGAGAACCATCACCGTACCCCACTGTTACCGCTCATCCTGTGTACAGAGCGAGTGGATGCGGTGTGCGCGGCTGTGTACGCACATCCGGGTGCCTCGACCGCGGACCGAACCCGGGCGGGGACTCTGGAGCGCTCGCTGAATCACGTGTCGGAGGTCAATTTGATTTCCTCCTCGAATGTTGACGGCAGGGGGTGGCGGAGTCGGCTCGCCTGGGAAAAGCCAGAGTGACGCGCGTGAGAGGACGCGCTCTTGATTGGAGCCGTCGTTGACGCCAAACCGACACCTTGTTAAAGCTGGCAGCCGGACACGCCAGCCCGGTGGAAATAGAAATTGTTTGCTGTGCCTTTTAAAGTAGCGCGAGCACCGAGTGACGAAACTATTCACAAAAACGATAACGAAGACATTAATTACATTGTTTTTCTGAAGTCTGCCGCATCTCCTTACGTATGACCAGCATTGAGTAATGTTGGTTAGCGCTGACTAAATATTGGTTAATGTCGGCTTTTCACTGTTTATAACAATGTAATAAAACAAATCTTCGCTAATATGCCTATGCCTGTCTACGTTACATATGCTTCGTAAACTAGTTCAGTACCCTTTAGAGCGCTCCGCGGATATGCTACATGCTAATGCTACATTGTGGCAATGTACTGTTCGTGTTTTATTGTGTGCACCTCCTGCATGCCTTGATATTGAAGTTTGGAAGAAGCTTTTGGTGTGGCATTATCATAAGTGCGTGGTGGCACTTCGGCATGGTGGCAGGTTAAGTTAATCTCTCAACAGCTAGGTCATTGATAACTTGCGTAAAATGTGAAGAAGAAAGGTTGTTATCAAAGGTATGCGTGTTTTTTTCACCATGAACTGATAACATAAACATCAGTGTCGAAGCAAGTAACTTGAAGGTTCATTGTCACAGTCACTATTTTGAATAAAATGTTTTCTTTTCCTGTTTGCTTTCGCAGGCGCGGAAAGTTCATCAGCATCGGGGAGCACATCCGGTTGCCCGATGATGTCACTATGGGCTACATTGTGGGTAAGCAACCGTCATGTTACTGCATTCCTGAATTCTGCGGCTTTTTCGCGTCTCAGCTCCTTTTTAGAGCGCAGGTCTTAAGGCCTGAACGCACGTACGCGTTGCAGCGTGTCAGCGCGTGACTTTCTGACGCGGCGCCGCGCCCTCTCCCTATAGAGAGGGAGGGCGCGCAGCTTCGCGTAGCCGCGCACCCTCTCTCCCCATAGGGTGAGGGCGTCGCGCCGCGTCAAAACGTCACGCGCTGACGCGCTGCAACGCGTACGTGTGGCCAGGCCTTTACGGCCGAACCATATAGAGCGTTTTTGCCGGCGTTTTTCCGGCGTTTCGTACGCCGGCGTCCCTCGACGTCGACGCTACCGGTGACGGTGGCCGAAACGTCCACCTCTGGACGGTCCAGACATCACGGGCGGCAGCGTCGACGCCGGAAGCAGTTCGATGGACGCAGGACCAATCAGCGTGCGGCTGGCAGCGACTTCCGCTACGTAACGGCGTCGTCGATGCTGCCAAAATGGCTGTCGCCCGCCTCGGATCTAATAAGTCGTCGCCGTGCGCTGTGTGGCCCTTAAGTTCTGAACTGATGCTTGTATTTGACTTAGCTTGTTCCCTAGAAGCTTCGACACCAAAGCGATCGTGATATCTTTGAAGTCTTTCCGAGTGCCGTACTCAAGTTCATCGGTAGGCTTAGCAGGAATGAGTGTATTAGCCGAATACGTCGCCTCAAAGATGTACGGCAGCTTCAAGCTCAGAGGCCATATATTACAAGTTTGTGCTTCTTCTTAATGCCAATAGCTGGCGCTACAAGTCAAATAAAAAAAAAATAGACTTTTCGGTGGTGTTGTGTCACTGTGACTCGTTTTCTGCACCACAGAACTGCTAATGAGACATAAAAGCTATAATCAGGAATATATCTTGTTGGTCCATTGACGGAAACTGTACACTGCTTTACGAGGTGTCAGGTTCATTCCCTCTGGTCACACTGTGTGACGCTGAGCTAACGCTCTTCGTATGGTTTGCCGCCCTCTCTGACGGCGTTGATGCGACGACGCCGAGGGACGCAACGCCAGGAAACGCCGGCAATAACGCTCTATATGGTTCGGGCTTTAGGCGCCCGTTCCTGTGTTGCACGGCGTCGCCGTAAGCGTTGGTGGTGTCGGCGTAAGCGATAGAGCGAACTAGTACGAAAGAGAGCGAACGCGAAGTCTGTCGATATCACGCGCGCTCTCCCCTCTGTGGGAGCTCGTGCGTATGCAGGACTGGCACGTGCGCCGCGGCTGGCTTCGCCTGTTGTAACTGGGCTGTCGGCGTTTCACTTGGTTCGCAACGCCTGCAATGCACAGAGTGGTGTGCGTAGCGCTCGAGCGCTGGCAGTTTCCGTGGCAATATGTAACGAATGGGACATTGCTACAACTGCGGATAGCCAAAACTTCAGACACAGTTGGCATTGCCCCAACACGAAGCTGCGCTCAGAATTCGCATTAGGGAGCATCGTAATCGTCGGTGAATTTCCTTACGTGCTTCAATTTACAACTTCCTAATTTAAACGTGCTGCCACACAGCGCAGGCTGTCGGTGTTTTTCCTTGCGGTCGAATCTTCTGACTGCAGTTCTCAGCTGAATGAAAAGCTCACTCGAGGATTTTCCGAGGGAACAATCTAGCAGGGGCCCCTGGCTGGCGCCGCGAAAGACCGACGGAACAACGATGACGTCATTTGCTGAAGCTGGTTATCTACATTCTGTTAATTGTACCGCCGCATACCGGCGCCTGACGCGAGGGTTGGCTCAGTAATAGTCTCTCTACCCTGGCATCTATGCAGCTTGTATATTATGATTGTTTTGTTTCTTCTCCTGATTCATATTTTGCGTACAAGTTTGATTATTCTCACACGATAAAAATCGATACCGGTTATAATAACTATGCATACGCTCAATTTCATACAAGTGTAACGTGCAGCGCTGTGGAGGCTAGCGAGACTTGTTGCAGTAGCTGCGTTCGCACTAAGAAATATTTGTTTCGTATTTGTAGCCATGGGCACTTGAAAGCTTTCTATGTTTAGGCGGGGCTGTAAATGAAACGGCTTTGTAGCTTGAAGCTGAAAAACCTGTGGTAAGCGGTTTTTTTTTTTGCTCGTTGTTTATATAAACCTATGTTTCTTCAGCTTTTTTTTTTTCGGATTTTTCATTAGCAAGTTCGCGCAAGCATATTCAAACACGCGAAAGATATGACCAAGAAACTCGCCGAGAATGAATGAATGAATGAATTAATTAATTAATTGATGAAATAAACGTTTATTTCCGAGACAGTGCTCTGAGCGTGCAAGCTTATAGGGTTACTCTAGGTGGGAGGGTCCCTTATTCCAGGAACCCTTTTCTTATGGTGGAACTTCTTCAGACTTTTTCCAGCTTGCTACCCTACGGGAGGGAGGAGAACGGGAGAGAGAGAGAGAAGGCGCGAGTCTAAGTGGTGAATAACAAGCATAGTGCAACGCAGTTACAGTCGTGTACCTAGTATTGCAGAATCTCTACCAGCCGCTAATTTAAAACTCTTTTTGTATCACCTCCGTGGATCTCTTGGGGCCGCCCCATTTGGGATGCGTCAATGCACTGCAGCATGCGTTTTTCGCGTTTACTCGAGCACGGCGAGACGGCGTAAACGCGTGGCCCGTGGCGCGCAGGCATCCTGGCGTTTGGTGTATACCGTGCACCTAACTCAGCGAGCCTCACGGGCAGTTGGCGTTTTGGCTCTCTGGCTCTCGCCGTCGTCTCGTTTGCCGCTGTGCCTTGCATCCGTTGTGTGCCCGCACTGAGCCGTGTTCTTGCCTGTTCTTTTTTTTTCCCGCAGAGCATCTTCTGAAGAAGAACCTGACCGTGGTGGAGAACTTCCACTCGCACCTCGAGCCCATGAAGTTCCTCAAGAAGGAGGGCCTCAGCGACCAGGTCTGTGCCTCCTCCCTCCATATTTTCAGCAATTTCAGTGGTACATTATAAAGCTTTAGTTTGTCCGTAAAGTTCTTATAGTGTACCGGGACACCGGAGCCGTTATCGGTAGTAGCAGCGCTGGTACCGACATCTTGTCGCTTCTTGTCCAACTATACAGCACATTAAAAAAAAAAATTTTTTTTGGCCTTGTCAGCGTTCAAGTCCAAAAGAAAAAGTGTAATGAAATTACTGCCATTTAACTATTGTCTCGCCGCCAACCTTTTACAGATCCAGTTAAGTGCATCATGTGGGTAACTGCGTCATTAGCTTGACTTGTCTCTGGTTATCTTCTGCATCATCTGCGCTACTAGCGTTGTTGTTCCCGCACGCTTCATTGGTAACCCGTAATCCGCAATGTAAAACTGTCTACTTGAGAGCTGTGGACTGTCCGCAAACTCCTTAGCGTTTGCGGATTACCGGAGTGAATGAATCGGTGGCACCACCTGTCGTAGAAACATCAGCCGGGCATCCACGAAACCATTATTACAATGGCCAAGCGTATTCACTCTCTGGGTGGCGTTGCGTTCACTCACGTATACCACTCGGTAATAGGTACTGACTCACCTCGCTGCTGGTGTAAAGTTTCGGCATAGGCGTAACTGCGAACGCGTCGCCTATTTAAATGTACTTTATGGTAACAAGACTATTTGAGCAAAAAGATAAACGCGTCTATGATTATGGTTGGTGGAGCATCGCAATATGTCGTGACCATCGGGCGGTAATGGGATAGAACGTAAATACTATTCTATATACACCTTTTCAAGGACGGCTTTCAAGGACGGTTAATATACGTGACCTCCTAAAAATGCACTGCCGAGGCAGCGCCGTCAGCGTGCGTAAGCTTTTCTATTCCCACGCCGGGGTCCAGAAAGGAAGCGTTCCTCTTCTCCGTCGAAATGTCAATACCGGAATACTGGACTCGTTGAAGTGCAACGCGAGGCTTCCTTATCCCGGTGAAGTGCCTTTTTTTTTCTTTTTTTTTAGTGCTCATAACATTCGTTTCGCAACGTATACGAATGGACGTGTGCAGTAATCACTGACTCAATAGAGCAGCGAGAACAAAAACACGACGACCGATGCATACGACGAGGCAGGCGACTCGTTGTTCGCTGAAGGGACACGGGAGAGAAGATAGAAAAATTACACCTATAGAGGCGTTTATTGGACGGCACTCAGCGACAATGCGCAATGGTGGCAGTCGAGGCAAAGCACGGACTTCCAGCACGAGCGGCGTTCCTTCAGAAATGACTTAACAGGACGACCCACTTGAACGCGCTGGTCAGGACGACCTATTACAGAGCTCCAAGGCTTCGCCACACACTTATGTTAGTATATTATACCCTTCAGCAATACGAAAGACTCCACTCTTGCCGCGAGATTATGCTTGGCAAGCCAGAAAAGCCTCAAGAAGAAATGACACGTGGCGACGCTGCGTGGAAGTTCCCGAACAAGCTCCACATGACATCATAAATCCTGGTGATATCTGGCAGTACCCATATAAATCGTTATCGATTAAAACAGACTGCCAAGTTTCCTACAAGAGCCAAAGACTGAACACGGCATGCTTCGGAAAGATGCTAAAAATACTTCGAAATCAGCGGCGTTTCACTGGCGCACCGGCGTTGTGGTTTCAGCGAGAAATTATACAACAGGAACGTTTGTCACTCTTCTCATTTTCGGTAGTCAACTTAATTCTGATTGCGAAATTAACGGCAACAGATCGCTCAAACAATAATGTTTAATCTAAACTGACTTACCGTCTAACTTTGTTAAATTTGCCTTTTGGAGAAAAGGTGGGGCCCAAGCTTAGTTTTTACAGTTCAAACATCGCGATGAAACATCGGTGGCAACGCGTCACGGTATTTCAAAGCGTCGTCTCCTAATCGGGAGATAACGCTTTTTTCCGTGCTTTTTTGAGCAGTTTTGATGCTTGAGAAACTCCCGAAACCTGCTGATTTGGACGCTTTGATTCTCTTGAAATGGAGCGTAGTTCTCTTTTCCCGATAAGCATCCAGTCAACCGCTCTCGCGTAAACGCGTTATGTCGAAATCTGTGACGTCACGATAGTACCTCGATGGTGAGGAATCTTCTGGACGGCGTCGCCACTTCGTCTTTCGTTTCTTGCGCCTCCTCTATACTTACCGAGCCTTCTGTCACGGCAAAACATGGCTGATTAAGCGACCACGTTCACAGAAGTAACCGCATAAAAGTTGTGATAATGGAATCGGGTCAATAGAATCGGAGTGCTCCTCCTTCTAATCCGCGATTAGAAGGACGCCAGAGTGTGCGCTTTATAGGTTCTCGCCAGCACGGAGATGCTGGCCTGAGCGGCTCTGCTCGAGATCTTGAGACAGATTCCTTCATCTGTATGTGCTGCCTTCTCGGCAGATCCGTATCGGTGCCTTCTTCACTTATCTGTGCGCGTAAAAATGAAAAAAAGAAATGAAGAGGAATGTGAAGAAGAGACGCGCTCTCGCTCCACCTCGTCTCACAAAGCAACGAGACCGGCTCCGATTTGGTTGTCGTATATACGTCTTTGTCGTGAAGGCCTTTGCGTACTTATTTATATAGGGCGCTCGTTCCAACGATTGTCATCTTGCAAACCTCGCCGTTTTTCTTTCCTTTTTTTAAAGAATACACACGTGTTCTCGGCTTTGTTCGCGTTGTCTCGTGCCGCAGGGATTGGGGGAGGAGGAGTATGCGAGCAATCACCCAACTGTGTTTGCTAGCAGTTGCCACTACAGATGCATTTTATCTGGCCGCGCAGGAGGGACCTGTTTCACTCTTCCTTTCTTTCTCCTCCTCTCCTTCTGTCGTTGTTGTTCTTCTTGTATGCTGTGAAAGAACAGCCGTTCGACTCTGCTTGTCAGCGGACTGGCTGTTCAGAGGGATGACGAATGGGGCTGCATTTAGCCGAGGCCTTGTGTATACACAGTCGAATCCAGCTACTCGATGACTCTGTTCTGCTCTTTGCTCTTATACATTTATACTACTGTGGAAAGATTGAAGGAATACATTGGCGACTCCGTTTCGGTAGGCTGTACGTCAAGAAGTAAGCGAAGATTATCAGTTTATTAAATGTATGAAAATAAAGGTAGACAAAAAATGACCATCAGAACACCACAACGGAGAGTTTACTGCTCACCGGACAGCTCATAAGCACGCATTTCTTCTTAGTTCCGTTCACAGTGCGGGCCATAAGCGCGCCACTTTTTATATTGTGTACAGAGCAAATGCAACCACGCGCAGTAGTGGATTAACTGCTACAGTGTTGCGCGGCTTAGCACGAGGGCGCGGGTTCGATGCAGAATGTCAGTGAGTACAGTCGGCGGCGATCTGTCAAGAGTGGTGCGAGGTGTGTGCGGGTGGTGCGTGCCCGGCGCGCTGAAGGCTAGGGGCGGGTGCGGGCGCCCCTTGAGTTACGTGCAGTTTCTAATTCACGTAGCAGTAATAAATGTTCCTTTTTTTTTTTGCGCGTTAAACCGGCGGCATGAGCAAATTCTTGGGGCAGACGGCAACGAACCCCTTCAACATAGAGGCATGAACTAACCATGAAGGAGAACAGACACATGCAGGCACGCACAGAACACCACAGCTTCTACCCGACACGTACTCTGATAGCGACTCTCAAGATATATATATATATATATATATATATATATATATATATATATATATATATATATATATATATATATATATATATATATATATATATATATATATATATATATATATATATATATATATATATATATATATATATATATATATATATAGATGATTCTGGGTCCGGGTAAACATACGCAGTGAAACAGACACGCGTACGAAGCGATTTATTGACGTTTCAGCCGCGGGTCCGGCCTTCATCAAAATACAATGCATGGCATGAGTGCAGTTTATATACATGTGCATATCAGACAGAAGAAGATACGAAACTGACATGAAAGGCGATATATTGGCTAACAAAAATGCATGTCACTTGCTTTGAAGAGCACCGATACACGTGTAAAATGATTGCATTTTTCAAGCACGCGGTTTACAAGTACGAAGCATGAAACGCATAACATGACATGGAGCACGACCGGTAATAGCAAGGTACAAAGAGAAACAAATATTTAAAAATAACCAGAGAAAGAGCTCTACAAAAGACGTACGTTATTGAATAGGTGCTGTGTAACAAACCGATACAAACGATATACTGTGAGTTGCTACTCAAAGAACAGAAACTAAACAAGGGGATGCAGAATACACAGATAGGCAACTCAGTCATCCTACGTTTTCATTCAGACCTGACGCGACGGTATCAAACTTATAGATGAGGAATGATTCGCGGGCTTCTCTATCATAATTTGTGCGGAAATTAGATTCGAGTAATGTGACTTTTAGCTTTTCAAAAAAGTGGTTAGGGAGGTGCACCTGTCTTGAAATGGGCAGGTGGGGCAAGGTGTTAGTATGAGATTTATGATTGTTGAAACGCAGTCTAAAAGGCCCTTCTGTTTGCCCAATGTATTGTTTTTTGCATAGCACGCATTCGATCATGTATATTACGTTTTTAGTGTCACAATCGAAATCGCCTTTGATATTTAAAGAAAAGTTCGAACCTGTACTAGTGACTTGTCGCGATGTGCACATGTATGGGCATACTTTACATCGCGGTTTTCGGCAAGGATGGCATCCGATCGTGTCAGGACAGTCTGTTTTCGATGATGATGATGATGATGCTAGCATTTCTCGGATATTTTCAGCCTTGCGATACACTGCTTTAGGCGGTTCTGCAAAAATGGTTCTGAGGCGTTCGCTTTGCATTAGAATACTATGGTGTTTTCTTAGCACATCAGAAACACGCGGAACGGACGCCGAATGGGTGAGGACAAGGTTTGTCTGGGTTGAGGGAGTCGATTTCTTTGTCGTGCACAACAGCGCTTTACGATCATGTATATCAGCGCGTTTTATTGCGTCGTCAATCAATTGCGATGGGTAATTTTGTTTGACCAGAGCGTCTTTTAGTGTTTTGAAACTCTCAATGTTCGGAACAAATTCTTTTGAAGCGTAAGGCCTGACTATAAGGAATGATTTTGAAACTTCCAAGACTAGCATTCCTTATAGTCAGGCCTTACGCTTCAAAAGAATTTGTTCCGAACATTCAGAGGTGAGCTAACCATGAAGTTAGACTTAATTTATTTGATGTTTTGGACCGGGATTTTTATACCTCACTACTTGCATATGCATGCGCCATGACGCAGCACAAAAATGTTATTCCAACATGCGTGCGCCTCTGTCGTTGTTCTGTTTTTTCGTCCCTGCTTTGTACTGCGCCCCATTTTTTGCATTTAAGATGAATCGTTACCAACCAGCTCGCATGACTGTTTTGTTATTCCAACATAATTAAGAAAATTATAGCTTGCCTAAAATATTCATTACTTTCTCACAAATACAGCATAACATACCACGACCGCTAGAGGTAGTCACTAACCCGTCACATACACAATGAGTAACCTTTACTTACGTTTACACGCTAAGTAGTAACAACAATGTTTGCTATCTTTCATATATTTCTAAAGAAGAAAACATGTCAAGGGGGTAGTAGTAAATTCTGCTGTTACTACCTTTTTACGGCATTTTATTTATTTATTTATTTATTTATTTATTTATCTATTATTTTGTGTAATGCTGTCGGCGCCTGTGCCCGCAACATACGCCGTTGTTCGACTCGAGCTAAAGACAGGCTCTTTGCGAGTCACACTGATGCTATATTAGTCGTCCCGTTCTCCAACATCGTAAAGACGCCCACGAGTAGCTCGCAAATGTCGCCATATGTGAAGCCAGGTGGCAGCACTTTGTCTTCAAGTGACTCTCTCCTTTCGCGCTACTCGAAAGGTGGCTGCATTTATCCACCCGGTCCTTTTCTTCACAAGACGTTTCTTTTTTTCTCGACAAATGCACGACGCTGTTCCCCAAACCGGTGTCAACGTCCGACGCGCTCGGTGGACGGTTTTTATCGCGGACGCGTTTATCGCTGCATCTCCTTTCGACGCACGTCTTCCAGCTTTCCGTGGGCTGCCTTTGGGCGGTTTTCTCAGCAGGAAGGCATTCGTTAAGTCCTCTCCGTGGTACTTGTTGGCCAATCCAGCGACGACGACGACACCTGGTGCGCGGCATCGCCGTCGTTTCACCTGTAGCTGCCCATGCGTCTTGTTGCTATATTTTCAGTGAAACTACTGTCGCAGAAACGCGCGCAGCTGGCGCTCCTGAGGAGTCCGTTACAACCTATAGAAATAAATACAAGATCCGCCCTAAATACTGCTGTTTGCCTGTCCTTCCCCTCTGCAGAAGAGTCGTTCCAGCTGGCTTTCAATCAAAGCACAAGCACTCTGTGTCTGCTTGTGTAAGCACTACGAACATTGCAAAATAAAAGTTCGCCGTTTCTCACTAAAATTTTATTTTTAGCCCATCCAGTCACTGATGTCAGGATATCTGTTAGAATTTGCCGGAACGCTCGACCTTTCGACCTAGAACCAGCCACACAAGCCTGTACATTTATGGTGAAATTGGACTCTCCTAAACAGGCAGGAAGGAGTGCTTGACGTCACGAAAATAAGCCAACGTGATTGGATGGAGCTTCTATGCGAATTCATTTTGTGTGGGAGGCGGTTATTGTATAAGGGAGCTCGTGTTCATTCTTAGATTGTAACCGACTGTACTGGGTATATGCGGTGTTCACGTTAGAATGCGTCCTTCACTTGTTCAGTACTTCATGGCCGGGAGGGTTATAGCAACTCGATCCACGGGTATGTTTACGTGTAACTTACAAAGTCGTGTCGAGTCGCTAAGCCTACTGGGCTGAAAACTGTTTGTCTAGTTCACTAATGCATTGACTATATAATGCTCACTGAGGTGCATCAGTGTGTCATGAGGTACTGAGGCTCGCGGGGCTTGCGTTAAAAGGCCTCGGTGGATCGTTTAAATAAATTCCTCTATCTCTCCTTAAACCGGGAGGTATAAGAACACAGAGCCAGAGAACGCTGTTAGGCAACCGTGCAAACTTCGAAGCACATGAACAAAATATCCCAGTGCACGTATGTATGTACAGCATAGGTCAGCAAAAAATGTGGAGCTCACTCAGACTCACTCATTAAACATATTTTGCCATTAGAGCTCACTCGGACTGAGACTCACCAAAATTTTCCTCAACCGGACTCACTCCGACTCAGCCTCACTGAAGTTTCTCTCAGCCGGACTCACTCGGACTCAAGCTCACCAAAATATTACTCGCTCGGACTCACTCAGACTCACGGCTAGTCTGAGTGAGTCGACTCATGAGTCTGTTAGCATATAACTGGCTTTTTCGACCATGGTGTCAATGCTCTCTAACACCAATATCTCGTATATTGGTGCTCTACTTGGCGCCTTTGATCTCGTAACTTCAAATATGAGTTATCAGTGGTTGCGACCCAGTAAGGACATTTTGATTGAAAGAGGTGACGCACATGAGATATTTTTATCAAGAACTTCCTGTGAACGAGTTTGCGTGGGGAGGTCAACCTGCCCCACCCCCCCTTCTACGTAACTCACGCCTCTGATTAATAAATATAGAGCTGGCGTGTGAACGCTAGTACTTTGAAGTATGTGTGAGTCGGCGGGACTATAAACGTGAGCCGACATAAGGCTGATAGTAATGCTGAAGTTGAGTAGATAGAACAATAGGTCGGCAAAAAAGTGTGGAGCTCACTCAGACTCACTCAAGAATTAGATTTTGCGCTCAGGGCTCACTCGGACTCAGACTCACTCAAAGTTTCCCCTACCGGACTCACTCGGACTCGAATTCACTAAAAGTTTTCTCAGCCGGACTCACTCGGACTCAAACTCACCAAAATATTACTCACTAGGACTCACTCAGACTCTCAGCTCGATCCGAGTCTGAGTGAGCCTGCCGACCTATGATGCAAATAAAAATTAGTCAAACTACCACGTGTATTATGTACACAACGCGTTACAGATGATGTACAGACGGGTCCACTGTTAAAGGGAACACTCCAATGAGCACCTTTCATTTTGCTGGCCCTCTAACAGCAAGTGGTCAGGGAAACATTGTTCATGCACTGCACGAGCCTGTCAAAAAGAGGCAGAACAGTCAACCACCAGTAGTTCTATGCAAACCTAAGCCGCTATGTTTTTGCAAGGGAGCGAAATCCAAACATGCCCTGTGAACAAGTGTTCCCTTTAACAGTGGACCCGTCTGTACATCATCTGTAGCGCGTTGTGTACATAATACACGTGGTACTTTGACTAATTTTTATTTTTCGCATTTGCCGTGCATCATTAAGCAAGATGACGTAGCCGGTACGACGCTGGTCACGTGTGATTTCAGTCCACTAACAAAAGTTGGAGCGCCGCACGGTGCAGCGAGCTACTAGCAATGTCACGCTTATAGTGTCCACACCATCGCCGTGTGTGACTGCGTAGTTATGTACCGCTGCTAATTTCGATAGATCAAACATGCGACTCTCGTAATGTGTCGTAGCGAGCTCGTTCTCGGATCACGCGCGTCCTCGGCGACACTTTTGAGACATAAAAATGAAAGAAAGAACAAATAAGGAAAGAAACCAGAAACCAACTAGCGGTGGAAGTTGCGAAGGCCACTTTAGATCGCACGGACTGGCGGCGAAGAGCAGCGTGCAGTCGCTTCGCTTAAACCGGCACGACGCGAGGGACAAAATTACACCTTTCGAGAAGTGATGATAACAGCGGCGCGGACGCGGGGGCATTCGGGAGCGCGCCGCCTGCTGAACCGCGCGTGGGAAAAATTTCGCCAGGCTGGGTCCACGCCGGCGGCGGTGACGGCCAGGGCCACATCCCTGTCTCTTCTTCCGCCGTTCTTGGCTGTTTTGCTTTCTCGCTTATTATATGCGCCGCGCTGCCGCCGAAGGCGGCTATTGCGGTCATTAGCGGCTACCGGCTTTGGCTCGGATTGCCCCGCGGGCTGCTGCTGCCGCCGCCGAAGCCGAAAGAGGAAGATAGGCACTAGTTGATAGCGAAGCTACTGATGAACGGCCACCCCGGTGGGACGTCCCGTCGCCGGTCCTGCTGCTTCCGCGTGTTATCGATCGAGTGCGTTATAAACTGCAGGGTGTGTGTAGTATCGTAAACCTCTTCCGGGTGATCGGGTTTGTTCCTGTCGCACCCAGTAGCTTCGATCGAAGCCCACTTCGCCGATACTTGTGTACTGCGAGAGGACGGTTCTGAATATGCAAGCCGGACAGAGGTTGATGGAAAGATGCAGGCTGGAAGTGATCGATAGTCGTCGAACAAAGAATGTAGCTGGAGAGTTTGGCTAAATTTGGTTCTGCGTTGAGTGCATTATGAGAATCTCTTGCGAAAAACAATTGAAGCAAGCACCCTTCCTTCCATCGGCGCCTTTCTGTCTACTGCAATCAAATGAGGATCCAAGCAGTGCAGTCAAGACAGAGCTTCAAAGTAATTTACTGTCTCGCGAGAGCATGGGCTTTCGCTTAGCGCTACCCAAAGGGACTGCAGCTTTCTCGTTGAGTTGACATAGAAATGCTTGCGCACTTAAAAAATAGTTGAGAGACGATTTGGCTCCGCCAAACGACCTGTATTTAATCACAATCTAATTACACCGTATTGTCAAATTTTGTATCGGTAACATGTAAAGACAATCAGAGACACCGTAGTGATCCTGGAGGGTAGCGGACAAAACGGCGAATCTAGCGAAGCAGCGGAATTCGAAGACCTACTAAACAGTGAGATGGTATCAAGGAGGTTGGATGGTATCGGTGACACCGGCTGCTGATGCTCTGCCCCTTCCCGCTCCCGTTTTGTCTCCGTCCAGTCACTCTGCTGTGCTGTCGTCCGCGCTGATACGTATAATGTATAAACACATTCAGCCGAGCCGCGCACACTGGGTGTCGCTGCCCATCCACCGCAGTGTTCCTCCAGAAGCAGCAACCACGACGTGTCTTCTTCTGACTCTTCGTTTTCTGTTCCTGTCAGAAGGTGAGCTAGAGACGGCCCCGGTATACTTGCTAGTCTGCTGTAGCGACACCCTCTCAATACTGGCCATGCTCAGTCTTTTTCTTTCTCTCTCTTATCCTGCAAACCCCGCGGGCAAGCCCTTGCTGGTAGTTAGACAGAGTGAAAAGAAAGAGAGAGACCCGTCGGACCGTCCTGAAGAGGAAGATGAAGGCCCTGTACGTGCTTGCCACGGGGGTCACGGCATGCATAAACATGGTTTCTTTTTTTGTCCTCCGCGCCGTCTGGAAGCTAACTCGACGAGCTCGCCTAGCGGCAGTGCAACAGCTTCTGCCTCCGGTACGTTCTTCTTTCTTGTCAGGCTTAAACTTGTGGGCACAGGGGGAATCTGTTTCTTCGTCTTCTTTTTCCTGGGCCACGCAAAAGAACACCGATGCTCTCTGTGTGTATAGTATACACTGCATAATGGGGCGAGGTGGATCCGGTGGATGACGCGCTGTGCCGCAGGGCGCTGTTCTGGAAGGCGTGTAGAGCAACAGCAGAGTGGCTCGTTGCCACTGCTTGACCTGTCTTGGCGCGGCTACCGGGGAGCCGCGACAAACAAGTTGCTGCTGCTCTTGTTGCTACCACCGCCGTATATTCGGACGTGCTGCGTTCCCTCCGAACCTCCTCTCGGAAACTCGCACTTGGAGCGCTGTTTCAGCCTCCTGTGTCGCTGCGGGACACCTTCTTCTTTATATCCTTGCAGACGTTCCACCCGTCGTTAAAAGGGCGACCACCCAGGCGCACGCGCACGTTTTCTGCAGAGGTCCGCAGGTGCACTGGCGTGTGCGACTCCGAGTCGAATTTTTAGGAGACGCGACGCATATATATTAAAATCAGTGACGACTGCGTTGAAGGCGGAGAAATCCGTCTTTTTCATTTTCCTGTGCTACCATATGCTGTTTTGGTAGCGGGGTCGAGCTTCGCGGGGTGATCCGGGACAACCGGGTTTGCCAGAAGTAAAGCCTCCGAGATCGAAAAGGCGTGAGGAGACCCTACCCCAGTGTTTGGCGGCTTTCCCGCCAGGGGAAGGGCGCATGCGCCGTGGCACCGTGCGAAAAGCACTTTTCACACCGAAATCGCCAGATTATAATGTTGCGGTGCCTGCGAGGTATCTCGCACGCTGGCCTTGCTGATGAAGCTGACGTGTCCTCTCTTCGGCGCACCAAGAAAAGAACTTTCAAAAGTGTTAGATAGACTTGACAATCGCCCATTGTCAGAGGAAAAGATCTTATAGGACACTGGCTGAAATCGTCCTCGGCACGGAAAGCTTTGTGAGCTTTGTTGCGCTTCTTGCGGGCAACTAGTCTCAGAGAGACATTAAGCAGTATCGTTTATCGCGTTATTGTCCTTTTTTCTTCTTTCTTCTTTTTTTAACATCCCTTTTCATCATGTTTCATTCCCCTTACCCCTTTCCCCAGCACAGGGTAGCCAGTCGGTCTCAGAACTGGCTAACCTCCCTGTCCTTCCGTTTTCCTTTTCCTCCTCATTTTTCCTCCTCCTCAGATAGAGCACAGTGTTCCTACAGGTGCCGGCTGTTTGATTGATGACGGCGTAGAGGCTGTCTTCTTTTTTTTTATGTGTATGGGTGGTCTCCTAATTCGCACTTAGGGCGTCCCTCACACCCTCTAGTGCAGCATTTGGAAGTCATAAACCGTCCCTCAATCACACATTTTTTTCCTACTGCTGCATTAATTTTTTCGGGCTAATCGAATTACTCCAGAGGGTTCCAAAAACGCGGAACCTGGAATAACCTGAAAGGAAAACAGTATATGTATAATCGCCAGTATCGTTCGATCGATAGATGTCCAGTGCGTGAGAGTTCCACGCACAGGAAGTTGCACCGGGACTGTTCTGATATGTGTAATCCCGATTGTATCCCCACGGTGATTGACTGATTGCATTCCCTCCGATTCGTACGAAACTCTCAATGCCCCGCTGCGCTATTTGGTAACGCGGACACGTTCGACGCTGTTGCAACTGCGTGCGAACGCTCAAAGTCCAGCGGTAATTTCGTCGACTGCACAAAAGGACCTGCAGAGCAGATTGGAATGGAACGTCGATCCGCTGCAGGCGCTTGAGACTACCGATAGTAGTGACGGCGTTTGAGCCTTCGATCGGCGGCGCCCTTTCATGTGCGGCGTTTAATTTTGCCTTCCACAGTCGTCGTATGTGTACGGTGGACCTTGTGTCTACATAATCTGTGCACCGTTTATAAGGGAGCAAAGACACCTCGCGCAAGCGATGAATCGTGCCGTACTTGATGGATTGGCGAATAATCACGCGAGACCTCGGATCACGAAGCGGCGCTTCAACGGGCGCTCAAATGGGCGAAATGGGGCTCGCGTTCTCCGCGCACGCATCCTTCGTGCCGTTTCGTTTGCTCGGACGTTCGGAACGGCTCGCTCGGTGCGTTGGCATTAGCCTCGCTTCCGTTGCCTCGCGTCGTTAATAGCAGGAAGCTCAAGAGAGAAGAGTCTCGGTGCGTAAGCATATCCTGTAACATGACGAGAAAGCGTGCACACGTCCGCAGATTGTCTTGCAGTATATATAGTACGTAGAAGTACGTCAACGCTGAGCTTGGCTATATGCATTCTATACGGAGTGAACTTGTTTTTATTTGAAGGTAAACAAAGCTCTACAAGAAGTCGATCGCCTGATTACTCAGGCAGTCGTTACTTGAATTTAAAATGGCATAATTGACTAATTAGCAACAGAAATCCGTAGTTCAGGATATGCTGAATGTATTGAAAGACAATAGTGCATCTGTCACAAGCTTCGCTTATACAGGTAGCGTGTGCCGTAGTTCAGTGCATGCAATGGTGTTTGTTTACGCTGGTAATGATATTTTCTGTGGCTTCGTAAAAACGTAATGCCTTGTAGACACGTTGTCGCGTTCCACAATTGTTTCTATTGCAAAATAAAAATAAAGAGGGTGAACTCGTCGTTATTACGCCGCTGCCGAAAATTTTCACTAGCCGCGAAACAAAGTATTGATTGCTAACTGCAACAAAAGCTCTGCGTTTGTCTGGTTGACTTTTGCGCCGCCAACCTGGTCGCTTGTGTTTACAACTTTGACAGCTCAGAAGTCCGCGAACGCTGGAGGGTTGTGGCAAAACGTTGCCGAACTGTTCGGCCGCATGTATGATGTTTAAGCGTTGACGATTAAGCCTTCTGGTACGCTTCTTCACTGTCACTTTTGAGAGCGCTAGACGACGAGATAAGAACGTACAATGGACCAAGATTTGATACAAGTGTCTCGTCGTCTATCGCTCTCAGAACTAATATATGATGCTTGAAGTCAGGAGACGGATTGACCTGAGAGCTCGTTCACTGGTGTTCTCGCAGGTGACCTTCAGCTACTCCAAGTTCGGCAAGGAGCTGAATGTGCTCAACATCGACGGCTTCTCGCAAAGGGTTGACCCCACTAGGTGAGATTGCAAGTTTTCGTAATTCGTTTCAGCATTTTTGTATATCCGGTGCAGTCTTGGGCAGAGTGTCTTGACATTTTCATTCACTGGTATATACATATCGGAGAAACGCAAAAAGATCAGCCAGCTGGTCTCTGCAGCCTTGGCATATATATTGTTGATATGAGAAGACGGCAATGGGAGCTTTGGAAGTTCCTTATACATTACGAAATACCGCGTCGGATGCTGAGTCGCGAACGCCGCTACACTCAAGGGCCGCTCACCCTGCTGTGGTGCTTGAGCTAGTTCAAATGGAGCACGCCCACCTAGCATCGTAATTCAGATTCAGAATTTTCTTAGTCCAGAATTGCAGGATGAGCACATATGACGTACAGACGCAGATGCCGCAGTAACTGACTGTATTAGGGCCACTATATATGTTGTGCTCAGCTGGTGGCGCCTTCGGCAGCAGGGGTTTTTACCTCTCCTTCTCTCTCATACACTTGCACAGCAAACACTGTCAAGCGCTGTGGTTGAACAGAACACCGCGACGTGTAGCCACGATCGTGTACTTGCATAGTTTCGATTTTATTTTTAATTTATGTTTACATTCGTTCGCATGAACTTCATCTGGAACGCAGCAGTATTGGGTAAGGGTGTCGAATCAAAATAGCTGAAGAAGAATGCAAAAGTATCTGAGCAATATTCACAGCAACTAAACAAAAGTGCTTCCGCGTTAGTCTCCAGTATTTCGTCAGCTTTGCTATGACAACTCGCCGAGTCTTTGAAGGTAAATTGTTTTAACGCGATAGCGTTAAAGAGCACGTTTCGCAGAAATTCCGGTGTCGGTGTCGGCGTCGGCGTCGTTCAGGTGTTCTACCACAGAGCCACGCCATTGCCTAAAAACGCTTAGGAAAAAACACTATATCATATGGATGTCGTGCCGTGGGACGAGTCTCCTTCGCGTGTAATATTGCTTTGCAGAAGCGTAGAATCAAGCCAGGCGTCAAAACATGTGAATTGCTCAACGAGCGGGTCGTTTAAAGGCCCATCCATTCCAAAGTGTTCAGACATATCTCATCATCATCATGAGCAAATGCATCAGCAAAGTGAGCAGCTGCGTAGGTTCGCGTGTTTACTTACGGACGCGTAGTGGGCCCTTCGCTGATTCGCAAAAGGAAGAATTATGGCGTGGTGGGCACTTCACAACTGTACTCGCAGTATAGGCATTCTAGGGTACTTTGAAACGGCCAATGTTACGCGGACAGACGTTCGTTTCCTCGCGGCACTGTTGAGGCATCCACCGAGCACAGAAGCCAGGCCAGCAATTGAGAAGGCGATGCGCACGGGACCCGATTACGCTATCGTGTTCTACTCTTGAAGGCGAAGCTCAGGCGTCCTCGAAGTTTTTTGCACACGTCCATGCGTAAAGGGATTTCGGGAACCGCGCTTCCTAGCCAACGAAGTACCGTGTCAGACTCGTCAGAAACCGCGGGGGGTAAATGATTGCCATGTGGCGACCAGCCAGAGCCGGTAGGCGATTAGCGATACCAGTGGCACAGATGCGCTAAATCTGCGTAATTGCATTCCGCCACATATTTTACGTGGCCTTCATCGGTTCGTAAACTGCCTGGGGTCATCAACAGCCTTATTTATATATGATGGTGCCGCGCATGTTTCGTCACAATTAACTTCCCCCGGACTCCCTTGCTAGCAATATATATGCGGTTGCTCGAAAGCCTCATCAGTCCAGAACACGATGGATATACGTAGGCTCTGAATGCCGCGAATTATATCGTGGCCGCTACGCGCCGGAAGAAAGTGCATATATCAAGGATTTCGTGGACGGCGCTGCTTATATACTCCCTGGACGTGCGCGTACTTCGAGGTTTCCACACTTCCAGCGACATAGCTCTTCGTGTCCGCAACACTCTTTGCGATTATGCCCTGATGCAACGCTCGGAAGACGCACCGCGTGTCTAGGCTTCGGATTCCGTGGCCGATCGTCACTCGCGGGTCGAATTATCGCGCCGTATAGCCGGACCTCCCGTTCTGAAGCACCCCGCTGTGCCTGATGAGACATTGGTAGCGTGGTGCAGCGTGTGTAGCGATAAATAAAGAAAAGCCGATGGAAGTATGCACCGCTGCGGGCAGTAGGGTGTATGCAGTGGACCATCGTGCATCCAGCGCTGCTCGCCTGCCGAAGCCATTGTCTGTTTGTGATGATGGCCGCTCGTCAGTGCCGAGGCAGGCGAGAAAACGTTTCCCGCTGAGCGGCGCAACGGCCCGTGCGAATGAGTGGTGTCCCCCTTGCTCGTGACAGCCACGTCCGGGAGTATTGCCAGAGAGTGCAACACTCGGATGTTGCTGGATCGCCGCCCAGATCGATCGTGGCTTCGACCGGGAAGCCAATGGTCGATGGCTGACGCGTCACCTGTTGACAGCTCCATTCCTTTTGGGTTTCTTTCTTTTCTGTTATTCTGTGTGTAATTGGAGCGTTACTCTAGGCCTTCTTTTTCTTTTTTACTTTTTCATCAAAGGGTGCCATGACACGGTCACCGAACAATTTGCGGTTTTCAGCTAAAAATATACATAGAGAGTATATTGCACCTCTACATATATATGAAAAATGCACTGTAAAAGAATATTTCAGTACAAAATAAGCCCTAGAAGTCGCCTACCGACGGTGACCGCCATTTTGCCATGGCATGTATGTCTGTCGTCGTGCGCTGCGTGGAGCGGAGCCGTCTTCTTCTGTATACCAAAGTTTCAGCCGCTGAAAATCGTCTTAGTTTCAACGCCGAGCTGAAGAAAGCTGAAATTGCTCGATTTCACACGCAGCTGACGAGGGAACAAATTCGTTCGCCGGAATGCAGACGATCGCACTGCAAGCAGCTCGTTACGTCACGGCTCGCGAGTGCGCCAGTGTTACCCGACTCTGAGGCCGCTCGCGTCTCTATAAAGATATTCCATGATCAATTAAGTGCTCGACCAAATGCGCAAAAATTTCGCCAGCTTGTTTGTGAACGCACAAAAATTAACCCGCATAACACGGATTATGGTCGAAAATTGGGTGTCATGGCCCCTTTAAAAATGACAGCTTTTTTTTTTAAGTTTGCAAAGCGTCGAACCGCACTGTTACTGCAAGTACTACTCGCTCTGCGCAAGGGTGTTTTAGTACCCACGCAAGAAATTTATACCGAGAGGCGACTACAGGTACCTGGAAACATTTACCAACACTCGCTCAAAGTCGAATGAACACAATAGAGAGTGCGAGACAAAAATAAGCACTACATAGCGCTAGGAGGCTAGGACTGCGTGACGAAGCAGACTACATTCGTGGCCTTTCATTTTAATGTCTGTATATGACTTCTCGCAGGGAACAAACAACAGAACCTCGGGAGTCACGAATACGACCACCCCCCCCCTCAACGCGCACGCACGCACGCACGCACGCACACACGCGCACACGCGCACACACACACACACACACACACACACACACACACACACACACACACACAAATGCGTCGGCGCTTGAATGTGGCAAAAAGTGGTCTGGCCACTCTGCGCACTCTATTTGCCTTGCCTTCGTTCGCAAACGCACGCTACACATTTCGCTATACGCATGCGCCTTTACAGTGCCCTGGCTTCCACGCGGCTTGTGTGCGCGTCTTCTACTTGTCGAGCTGTGCGCGCGCACTATTTTCGTACAATATTCCATCTCCTTAGATCTAACACCGTGGATCTAAGAGAGGTGGTTTGGGTTAGTTAATACTGCGGTGTGCCTGAAAGTGTTGAGTGTAGAGAACAAGCCACATGGTCGAGGGTAAACAGGGCGAAGCGCTCAGATACGGCTGTCTCCTTGCGATTGGGCAGCGGCAGGCAGGCTGCTGAGAGAAAAGAGCTAGAAGCAGCACTTGGAATCCAAATATTTTACTGCCATTCTCTTCGCAAGAGGACCCATTGTCTGAAAGCCAATCTCGCTCTGTCGCGTATTCTCCATTATATATATCTCGGTGAAACAATGCGTCCCGCTGAGTTGGACTAGCCACCGCAGTTACGTGGCTTTCATCATAGGGACAGAGGGTAAGAGAGGATGAGAGCTACCGTTCACTTCGTGAGCTGGCCAGTCGGCTGAAAACCAGTGCCTACATAGGCTTGTACGAGAGGCGCCGTTCACTTTCTAAGCCCCTGAAGTGGTGCTTTTGCGGCATGTGTATTGATGAACGTCGGTGAGAGCGATGTCGATGTGAACAAGTGGCGAGCTCACGCTTGAGCGTATGCAAGACAGCTTGCCTTCGCTGTACGGACGTTGCTTGCGCATTGCTTCTCTGTTTGGAGGGCATACTAAGAGAGAAAGGACACGCCGCCATGTTGTCCTCCGGCCTGGAGGGAATCCATAGTTGTCCGAGTGTTCCTCTTACGTTGCCTAGAATAGTTCGGAACACTGGGTAAACCCCCAATGTGATCCTGCAGTTTCCACGCCACTTAACACTAGTGTGTTACGACTCTGTGCACATGGGGTCCACGGCTGCACTCATATGGAGTGGAGGAACTCGGGCTAAGAGACGAGACTCGCCATGCAGGAGGGCTTCATTCGTGCGAAGAAAAGCACAACAATTGCATGTAGTTAGCAGTGTCCACAGTTTGAAGAGATTTCCCGCGCAATGTTCTAACATTGAAGATGCTTCTTGTCGATCGCACTAAGGCAGATGACCGTATGCGAAAGGAATTGATGGCGTGGTTATGTCTGGCTATGCTTGTAGCGGCATCGCTTTTTTTTTTTCGTTTTTTTAATCATCTTGCTGGCACAGCAATAAACATAAGGTGAGCAACCTCTGCGTCTGTGTTACTCGATAACACTGTATAGTTCCGCCACAGAAAAATCCAAGTGGGGACATTTCATGAGAAAAAAATTAGTTTCCAAATCGACGGTGCTCATTATATGGGCAACCTTCGCCGTGCAGCAACGACACAAATTTGATCGCGCCGTAACAAAACTAGATGCCACCTTTGCGTAACCTTTTTTCTCTTCTTCTTCTTCTCTTGGTGCACGAGCCCCCTATTTTCGGCTACGCCCTAGTGTAAAGTGCGGGCAACTCGGGTGCACTCACAGTGACTGCGACCTTGGCGCCACCTGCTGTCATTCCCGAGCGGCAGCCGCCTCACTACCCGGCCGGCCAGGCCCGGGTCTTATTACGCGCTCGCCGCGTCGTCGCCGCCTCTACCCAGACTGTTCGCAGACGCGGCGCAACATCTGGTAGCCGAGGAAAAAGCACTGATGGCCCCCGTCTGTACTGTGCGCCACGGGGCACGCGTGCTCCCGGTCTCCGAAACTGCAGACGCAGGGGCCAGCGTTGCCAGATGGTGAATTTCGGCACCAGATTGGGAAAATCTGGTGAAAATTAAGAGCTGCTGGTGTTGAGGTGCCAGAACGGCTACACCAGACAAAATCTGGTGAAAAGTGGTGAAAAATGTTGAGGAATGGCTTGTCACTACAATTATTCTTATTTACACCGCGTTGTTGTCGACAACTTATTGGTCCTTCATCCACATCCCACGAGTAGTGCCAGTTTCTTGCTGCACTCAAATCTACAAACCTTCAAACCAAAGCAGGCCGATTGTGTGGTGAAGGTCGCGGGACAGTTCGCGGGCCTGCTGGACGCCACCCCGCTCGTTCCACTTGTCTTCAGTAATGAAGTTTCTTTTCTCCTTCTCCTTCTTTATGCATATCCACCTTTATGGCTCTAGACGGCGACGGGCTCTAAGGAGGTTAAAAAAATTCTAGAGTGGAAGCAATCGAAACTTCGTAGGAGCAAATGTGAAGCCAGCGTTTGGACATACCTTACCTGAAAGCCTTCTCGTACGTCTGATATCCAATTAGAAAATGCCCTTGTTCTGGTCACGTAAATGCTGGTTAGTCGTAGGTTGGTTACGAGGAAAGTAATATATCCGAATGAGTATGTAAAGCTCGCCAAGGCTTTGATAAGGAAGCCAGTAACACAGTGGCACGTTGGGAAGTATCTGTCCGGAACAATTAGCTATCGAAGTTCGTGTTCAAAACCAACCTTGTTTTTACCTCTTGTTTTCTTTATAGTTTTTGGGCCCTTAACACGCGCTAAGTGGATAAAAATAGTAAACAGGGCTAAATAACTGAAGTCGGTTTGTGGGCACTGGCTTCGTCATACGAAGAGAAAACGAGATGGTAAGGGCACGGTGTAAGATATGTGTAGAGTATATACCTTACACCGTGGGTAAGGGTAAGCTAATTGGTTTTAAACTAAGAGCATATGTGACAGCTGACTTGCTACTTTTTCTTAGCTGACGTTTTATCGTTCGGCTTTTCCACTCCAGCATCGTTTTTACCATCCTTGGGTGGGCCACCCAAGAACCTCCTTGCCTGTTTCTAGGAGTGTGCGAATATATATTCGAAAATTTCGAATGATTAATCGAATAGTGTTATATTCGATTCGGCATTCGAATCGAATAGTGTCTGTTCGAAATACCAAATATTTTTCCAATATACACTCTTCAGCATGGACGGAAAACCCCGAAGTAACGATATGTTGGAGCATTGAGGGGTCATTTTTGTACACGCTTATGCATGCATGACTACAACAGACGCAATTGTTATGGGTTGCACGGCGGGCTCGCTCCAAGACGGGACCGACGGGACGGCGAATGACAAGTAGACAGGCGTAGACATCAGGGGGTAGCCAGGGGGGGGGGGGGATTCAACCCCCCTGAAAATTTTCAATTTTGCTTGCGTATATATACGCACACATACAAACGCACGCACGAACATACATAAAGTATGGTTGAATACCCCCCCCCCCAAAAAAAAAAAAGTGCAGAAATAATCAAATCACTCTCCTTTGTAATAATATCGTTATAAACAACAAAAATATTTGCCATGGGGCAGGGCTTTTGCAAAGTAAAGCGCTAAAAAGAAAAAAAATGACGTCATAGTCGACATTTTGTAGTGTTGGTGAAATCTGGTGAAATTTTGTTCTGGGGTTGGTGTCGAAGCCCTTTTCCAATCTGGCAACGCTGGCAGGGGCAACAGGGGCGGGAAGAGGCGCGGACTGCAGTGCACGCTCAAGGGGAGGGGTCAAAAGAGCAACAGTCTTCGTTTTGGCCCTCGGTGTGCCGGCTGGGACGAAAGCAAACGCTTTGGTACGAGGCGCTCGCCGACTCGAAGGAAGAAACAAGAAAGAGGCACCCTGGGGCGGGAAGAAGTTGGAGAAGACGCGCGCCGCCTCGACTGGGAACTCCACACGTGGGACGCAGCGCCTCCTCTCTCTCTGGAAGAAAAGGAAGGCGACGGCAAAGTGGGCTCCTCTGTTATCGCGATGCCTTCTTCACAGAGCACTGTCAAGGGGCCTGCTATCGCTATGTGAATGGGATCACTCGCGCCGCCGAGGGATCGAGAAAGCCTGTGCAGGAATGCCGGAGGCCGAATATAAGTTCCAAGCAGGGCTTGATTGACGGTTGCGGTGGTCCCGGTAGCCTTACTTGCGCTTCCTACTTCCAAAAACGCTCACTGACAATCGGCAGTCGACGTATTATTCTGTCACTGTAGGTCATGCGCTAACGCATAAACGGCCGTGTCCACGCGTTGTCTTATGTGCTTTGCCTTCTCCTAAGAAGGATGTTCTGCCGTGTCGGTGCTAACTAATATGCGCGAAATGTGGTGAGCCGAGAAAAGTGCGGCCATGCATCGTTTCACCACGCGCATGTCTCTTCGATTACATGGGAAACATGTGAAAGCGAGTAATAACGGGCGAATAGCATATGCTGATTTATGCTGATATATTGTTAATATATCGCTGCTGTTTAGACTGCTGCTTTATTTTTATATGTGTCTTGTGTTATATATTGCTATATCATGTTGATATATTGCTAATATATTGCTGCTGTCAGCGCCAATGAGGGGGCTGGCGGCTTCGTCAAGCTGTCTAAATGACAGCTTTTACCGCCCGCCCCTTCGTATCAATCACTGTATTGATGCGAAAATAAAAGTCATTGTCATTGTCAAAAAGTGGGGTAGGGTTTATCTGACCTACGGAAGAACTCGGAAGTCCTTTTCACGGCGAAAACGCTGCCAACTCCAACGAATACTAAACATCGGACTATATGTAAAGAAGAAAAAAAAAATGGAAATAGCTTCCGTTTGTACAGAGCGGTGTATAAGCATTCAATGCACCTTATCATCCTATCCGGCCTACATTGTTTTCTTTCACGTGTCAGCTTCAGATGGGTGGGCCAGAGACTTGTTCTGTTTGACGCTGTCTTCCTACAACTGCGGCTAAGATTGCCTCAACTTTGGCGTTCACCAATAAATAAGCCCGAGCCTTGCAAGAGCGCCTCGGAAGATACTAGGCGTACTCGTCAGCCAGGAGAGAGGCACTTTTGGCGACGATTACGCGACCTTTTGACCTTCGACTTGGCGCGTGCATGTTCTTATTTTGAGGACCATCCTTCGCGCAAAATAGCAGAGGGGCGTGCGACGAATCTTCAACGGTCCATCGCATCGCGTGGCCGGCCAGCCCTCGACCCCAAATCGTGCCGCTGGACGCTTCCTGGTCCTTACATTTTTTTCGGGGCCGTGTCATAAATGTAAGCGTCATTCGCACGGAGGGGTCGCGAGGTCTCGTGCAACCGCCCCGTTTGTTGCCACTGCAGGATTGAAACATTGGAAAAGGGGCGCGTCAGTCGCGCCAGGAGCGCGCGAAAAATGCCGATGATCTCAGGGGCCCTCTATTATTTGGGCGCGCTCGGAGATCGCCGATGGCAGTGCCACTTGCATGATGACGGTCGTTGCCCAGCTGCATGATATCGTGATGTCCTTTAATCTTGCGTGACCCTTGTTCAAGGCTGCTTCAGATATGTGGCCATAAAGCGTGAGCATCGGCCATCCGAGGGAGTTGCGGCGCTGGGAGGCATGTTATTTGGTGCAAGAACACCTAAGTGGCGTGTCACTCCGGCGTGAATCGTGGAAGATGTATGGGTCGTTTTACATCTTTCTTTTTGTTTCTGTGTATGCCATGAGACACTTCGTAGACGTCTTAACTGTGGCACCGAACACCGTATATCCTCGCAAAAAAGAAAAGCAACAAAGCACGTCAAGATTCATAGAAAACGAAAAAACAGCGCTAATCACGGGACAAAAGGGCAGAGACGGACCGAACCGAGCGCTGCCGTTTGTCTCTGCTCTTTTGTCCTTTGCTTCGTTCTGTTTTTCGTTTTCTATGAACATCTACCAGCTGGCCCAAATAAGCACTTACGTGAAGATTATTTCCAAGAGCAGATGTCCCCCAGTCGTCATAAAGTACTTATCATTTGCCGGAATGGTTTGAAAATCGCTAAAGCAGCGCACGTCAAAGAATAGTCTCGTCAATTCGACCCATACATCCGCCACGAGCTCGTGGTCGCCCGTGGGTCAGCAACGGGCTTTGACAACTTTTGTGGCTGTGGAGATGGACAGCGCAATCTCCGTGCACGGTTCCTGGCTTATTTTTTATTTATTTATTTATTCAAAATGCCTTACAGGCCCATTAAAGGGCATTGAGTAAGGGGGGCATCAGTATATGCATTGCAAAAAAAAATACAGACAGAAAGTAAAAAAACAAAGAACAAAAAAATACAAATGATGAACAGGAAGGTGCAGCAAAGTTATACAATAGAAAAACGCAACGAAATCGGGTTATGACGAAAAGTTTCACGATTAGAGATGGATGCAATGTGATCTGGAAGTCCGTTCCAATGTGCTATGGCTCGAGGTAATGGTGATGAGTTAAATGTCTGTGTGTGGCCATGAATGCGCATGAAACTACGTGCGTTGTGAATGCGTTTATGATGGGTATGCGTAGATGGTGTGGGTATGTGCCTGGTCGCTCTTACTGCAAGTCAGAATCGGCGGAAAATCGAGGGTCGGCTTCCAGTTCGTGCCATATATCTAAGTACTCAGATTCGACACTGTTCAGTCACGTGTCTGTACACCCACCCCACATCATAATGCGAGGGAGTGTCGCAACAGCTATTGAACTCGCTGTCATCTCCGTCGCAGTCTGTCGAACACTCTCCCATTCGCGTCACTCGACCCTGCGAGCGGAACAACTTCGTCCGGCGGCGCCTCCCGGTCTGGACACGTGTCGGCGGAGGTGCACGCTTTTCTGCATTTTTTTCACGCGCACTTGTTTTCTACTGTGGTCTTCCCAGTGGCTCGAGGCTGTGTAGCGCTTCGTAATTACAGCCCGGACCCCTCGGCGACTACGGCTCGTTGGCGACCCGTCTTTCATCTTTAGAACGTGTCCAGGCAGGACCACCACCACCCCCTCGCCCTCTTTATTTTACCCCACCCGATGTCGTTTTTCTGCTCATTTTACTGTCTCGCTCCCTTGACCGGAGGTACTCGGCGTCGTCTGTAAAATTGGTCTTGCGCAACCGCGCGATCATTGCGAAGCCAGGTTAATAACCAGTTCGAAATGGCGCCGCCCTGAACGACTCCGTCTCTTTGTTTTCTCGCCTCGGCTGGCCAGTGTACATTCTCGAGTAAACGTTTTTTTTTTCATTTGTTTTCGGCTTCTCGCGTGGAATGCTATTTGTCAAACGCGGCGGGTAAAAACAACGCTCGGCCTATACGGGCCACCCTCAGAAACTAGCTGCGCAATTCAATAGCACTGCCAGGTAGGCGTTGGGTTCGACTTCGAGTATGAGGCGTCTCTTGCCGAGCGTAGTGTTTGACGCGGCGTGCGGATATTACGCAGTTAAAATTGGGCACGTGATCGCACTGGCGCAGCTATTGAGCCTTAAGGCCGAACCATATACAGCGTTTTTGCCGGCGTTTTCTGACGTTGCGTCCCTCGGCGTCGTCGCATCAACGCCGTCAGAGAGGGCGGCAAACCATATGAAGAGCGTTAACTCAGCGTCGCACAGTGTGACCAGAGGGAATGAACCTGACACCTCGTAAAGCAGTGTACAGTTTCCGTCAATGGACCAACAAGATATACTCCTGATTATAGCTTTTATGTCTCATTTGCAGTTCTGTGGTGCAAAAAAACGAGTCACAGTGCCACCGAAAAGTCTTTTTTTTTATTTGACTTGTAGCGCCAGCTATTGGCATTAAGAAGAACCACGAACTTGTAATATATGGCCTCTGAGCTTGAAGCTTCCGTACATCTTTGAGGCCACGTATTCGGCCAATACACTCATTCCTGCTAAGCCTACCGATGAACTTGAGTACGGCTCTCGGAAAGAGTTCAAAGATATCACGAGCACTTTGCTGTCGAAGCTTCTACGGAACAAGCTAAGTCAAATACAAGCATCAGTTGAGAACCTAAGGGCCACACAGTGCACGGCGACGACTTATTAGATCCGAGGCGGGCGGCAGCCATTTTGGCAGCAGCGACGACGCCGTTACGTAGCGGAAGTCACTGCCAGCCGCACGCTGATTGGTTCTGCGTCCATCGAACCGCTTCCGGCGTCGACGCTGCCGCCCGTGATGTCTGGACCGCCCAGAGGTGGACGTTTCGGCCACCGTCACCGGTAGCGTCGACGTCGAGGGACGCCGGCGTACGAAACGCCGGCAAAACGCCGGCAAAAACGCTCTATATGGTTCGGCCTTTAGAAATTGCTTGTAACCGAGCAGCTACTGCGTGTGTGATATGCAGTACCGTAGTTCTTGCAGTCGTGTTAATTGAATGGGCGAAAGAAAAAGTCTACAGAACGTGAAGATAGGAAGTTCATCAGAATAGCGTACGAAGTCGGGAAAACAGGATAAAGTGAGAAAATGAAGCAGTTTTACATGTATACAATCGCAGTACATCGGCTGCAGACAACGGCTGATCACGTGTCGATATTTTATGCCCACTTAAAGGTGCGTTGAAGTGGGTGTTTCGTAGGTGTGCACTCCTCTTAGTGGCGAAGCTCCTTAAAGGGGTACTGACACAAAATTTCGTGGCCGAGATAGCCTGCTGGATCGATTTCCGTGTACGTGCGTGTACCATCTGCGAAATATCGACAGCGAATAAAGCTTGGAAGGTATTTTATATGAATATTGAAGTTCGCGTGCGCGATCCAGCATTATAGGGCGCACCTATTGCATTGACACTCTCGGAGGTGACCCGAGGTGACCCCCCTACTTCCCCTACGTAACCGTTGTAGCCGGTACAACAAGTTGTGATGACGTCGTAGCCGCCATTTTTGTTTTGACGCGCTCGCCGCTGCGCTGTTGGTGTCTCAAGGAAATCGTCGCCAACAGACGACAATGAGGAGGACGACGATAACGAGGACGTCATCGCGCAGCACGTGCGGCAAGCGTGCGAATGCGAGGAGACGACGCGAACAGCGCGGAAGTGCGTCACACTTCTGTGTGCTGACGTGATCGAGCGCTGCAGCCGCTAGGTGGTGATAGTTGCACCCGGAGGCTTGTCGTTTTTGAAACCGAAACTGACACTGGTCGGCAATGAGGAGCCTGTAATTAATTATCTGTCGCGCGCTGCAGCAAACGATGTGCCGTGTTATGACTAACAGGCCCCCAGCAACACATTGCAGGAAAAAAAACGCGAGGCCAAAATTTTTGTGTCAGTACCCCTTTAAGGCGGCACCCGTTCGTCCCACGTAGTCGTAGTCGTAGTAGTCGTAGTGCGTAACCAGTCTTACGCTTTGACCTCCAAGGTGGTGCCGGTGGGAGATTTTTCCTGTGCGTTGTTGAACAATAAAAAATTCGCAGCGTGCGCGTTAACTAAAAGCCGAATTCTTCTGTCTCTCATTCCCCATTAGCAGCCATTGGCATGTTCCAGTAGGAAACGTTAGTAGAAGTAGAAGTGTAAGTGTTAGCTAAAAGCCGACTTCTTCTGTCTCTCATTCCCATTAGCAGCCATTGTTTACCTCCAAGGTAGTGCCTGGTGAGATTTCTCCTGTGCGTGATTAAACAATAAAAATTTTGTTCAAAACGCCGTTGATTGATGAAATAAACCAACGAAAGACGCCAGATGTTTTGTAAAAGCAAAACGAAAGAACGCCAGATGTTTCTAAAGCAAAACGAAAAGACGCCAGCTGCTTAACGAAAGACGCCAGATGTTTTCTAAAGCAATGGTTTTCTAAACAATGAAAATTCACAGCGTACATGTAAAATAAAGTGAGCTGCAAGTCGTCATAACTCTCATCGAACCTTTAGTATAAACGCGCCCGATCTCACGTCGGTGATGATGTACTGGGCAGAATTCACGGAAGATTCACGGTTTACCGATGAACCTCCGCAGCTTCGCCCACTCATCATCATTCACTCCGTGGATATGCTGTGATTTTTTCTCAAAGGTGAATTTGACAGCGCAGTTGTGGTAATCTTTTGTAGTTCGACCTGGCTGTGTGGCTCTTATCGTGTTGTTCATTATAACTGTTTAATTGTCAACGTTTCGCGCACAACAAAACCCGGGTAAAGCGCAAAACACATGCGCTTGTGTTTGTCGATCCTCATGGTTTTCGTCGTCCTCTTTGTTGTGCTCGAAACGTCTGCAATTAATTATGCAATGCCACCAACTCGCCCATACCAGTGCCATAACCGTAGTGTTTCTTTTTTGTTTCTTTTTGTTGTTTTTTTTTTCGCGTGTTGGTGGGTTTTCCCGGTTTCAGATGGTCTCATACGTGCTGACCTGTTCTGTCCTTCTTGCAGGTTCCTGTCCTTACACTGCCAGCTGTTCCCGAACTTCAGTTTCTGTCCGAGGTAGCGACACGCCTGACGCGCTCGCTCGGGATGCATTAGACCGAGTGCAGCGTGGATTATGCCAACAGCCACGATACCTGCCAAGCACCTGGAAAAGAACGAGACACGCCGCCAAACGGCAATCAACAGCGCGTGCATCCGCAGTGTCAGTCAGTGCGCGGGAGTACGTTCATCGAGGGAGTTGCAGTGGACCTCTGTGTAGTGGTTGGAACTGTGGTGTGGAACACTGCGCAGTGAAGCCTGGAGGATTTAGTGATGCCGAATTCGGCGGCGAGTCATCACAGCGGCCGTTGGTACGCGAACGGTGGTTGGACAATGGTGTCGCGAACTTTTGTTGGTGTGACAGCGTGACCATCGCTGTAGTGACTCCCTTTACTCCGTGGAAGACCATCAATGCATCGCTTCGTGCAGACTTTCCTGCAGTAGAGCTGTATCAGACGGCTTTTTAAGTTGATGTTCGATTTGCTGAGCCCTTCTTTTGGGAGAGCTGGCCGAACTTGCCTCGTTTACCAGGATACCAACTGGAGGATCTCGCATTGCGTTTCTTTACACCTTGAATGCGGCTGTATTTTTTAGAGTTGTCTGCGTTTTGGACTGCGTCAGTGAACAGGGTCGATGCTTGTCACAAGTGCAGAATTCGACGCCAAGTCTGATAGAGACTGAGTCGCCTATATAGGTAATAGGTCACAGTGTAAGGAAACTACGGACTCACGGCAACGTATGCACGTAAACGGTCCTGCACGCTGTCTCTGAGTCGGTCAGTGGCAAAAAAGTGAACATTCTATGCAACTCATTGTAACGACACAATGTGTTTATTTGTAGGGTAATAGGCGCGGCATGGGTTTCAGCCGTTGGTGCAAAATTCCTATCGCAAACTCGCGGTGTTTCAAAACGATAACGTTACGTGAGGGGGCGAAATACACCGTCCTTACATGCTGGGAGCTCTGTTCGCCTCAAAGATTTGGAATTTGATTGCACGTGATTTGGGTAAGACGCATCGGGTAATGTTCTTTGCCTTCATTCAAATGCATAAGTCGAATCGAACGAGTCATGACAGTCACAATAGTGGACAGTCACAACGTAATGTTCGCGTTGCTAGCGCTAAGCGATCTCCCGCGAAAAAAAGCAGATCTAGTGAGCTGACGTAAGTCTTAAGAAATGGCGGATAGATATGACGACATTTTGCACCCTGCGGCATGCAAAATAGTAATGGATCGTAATGGATTCTAAGGCTCGTGTTCTTTACGATGCGTGTTCAATGCGTAGGCGTCGGACCCTCAACAATTTCCTTCGATATCGGCCCTTTTGTACAGTATATACGTCGATTTATCTTTAGGAAACCGGCGTTTTTTTCTCTCTATCTGTCGGATTATTTCACACCACCAGTATGGAGCACGGGTATCCAACGTGTTCAATCGGGGATTACATGTTCACCGATGCGGTGTCGCACACAAAGTCAGGTGTTGTGCCCGGACCGCATGATGAGCTCACCCAGCAACGTAGTCGAGCCTTTCTTTTTTTGTATCAATGGGGATCATGCGTTGTGCACTTGAGTTTCGACACTTGTCTTATGCGCCGAAATGCAAATCGTGAAAGCGGAACGATTGAACATGAGCGACCTCGCCATAGGAACTTGGGCGTCGACACTTGTTCCATATATTGACGCGCAAATCGTGAAACACGGACGATCTGTGCGATTCCTTTCAGAGATTGTTGCAGTTGTAGATCAGTATAGGAATCGAGACCTACAAATGATGTCGCATGGTGTTTTCGAGGCAAAGCAGGCTATCTTTTGTTTTAAATATCTTAAAAGTGGGCCGTCAACAAGATGTTTTAAGTAACGCCAAATGCACGCATGTGAACAATGGGTGACTTGAAATTTCGATTAATCTCCTGCAGAAGAGCTTTCCTCTTCGTTACTGTGTTCCTCATCTTTTTTTTTATGTGCTTTGGACAACTCAGGATAACGAGTTACCGGCATTTTTTTTTTATTTCCCATGTACTTCAGAAATGCGTAATGACCTTCCGCCACTGCATATCCATAAAGCGAAGCGCGCAGTCAGACGCAGAGGTGCCTTGACCGGTATTCGCAGCACCGTTCGGCCTTTCAGGCAAGTCGAGGCGAGCTCGCAGGCAGTCGCTAAGCACGTTTCACTTAGAGCGCTCCTTATAGACCAGAATTTTCTTTACTTGCATGGAGCAGCTATTTTTGATAGAGGGGCTTCGGGTCATGTGGAAAAGATCACCACGATAGCATCCGGCATGTCTTGATCGCATGCTGGCCGCCACTGTTAGCTTGTCATCAGTCGTGACGTAGTCAAACACGCAGCCCCTACGCTGGCCGCTCCGCCAGATAATGACTGGGTTCAAGATTATGTGTATTTCCTCAAAACGTGTGTGTAAAAGTAAAAATAATCTGGTCTATACTTTTCACATCAACAGTTTTTTAGTTCACATCCTGTTCATGTAAAATATATCGACTTCGATATAAAGCCTCCGGCTGTTCAGGAGCAACATCAGCGCACTTATGACGTCCACTGAAATTTGGAAGTGCTTCGTTTGTCCGAGCGCGCGAGATGGCGAAGCATAAAGAAAATCGTTCGAAACGGCAAGGTTGGCGAGTTGATTAAAAGCTAACATCTTCGAAACAACAGCGCCGAGGCCGGTCGTGTTGTCTGAATCCATGTCCGTTATTTGCCTGGCGCGGTTATTTCGAAGGCATAACAGTTTGGCCTCACTGAAGCCTCGCGCGTTTGCCCCAAAAAAACCTGCCCGCGGACGACAACGCATGCGAGCCGCTTTCAAAGCTCTCAGGTATACGTGCAAAGTCAGAAAAACAACCCCACCCGACCACTTTTTTTTTTTTTTTTCTCGCCTATAAAGTTTTGTAGGAGGCGAGCGAGACGCGTAACAGCAGTAGTCTAGCCGGCGGTCACGTCTATAATACCTCGGCTGTCGCGCGCCGGTGCGGAAGCAACGACCTGTAATTGCGTCCCCGTCGTCCGCGTTTAATTGAGCAGGCCGTTTTTCTTTCGCTTAACTTCTCTCTTTTTTCTCTCGTTCCCTCGGACAAGTCGGGAATGCCGTCGCTGCGTGCGAGGTCGGTAGCCGAGCCGAAGCCGCACGCAAATAGCCGCGAGCCTTTCCTGCGCCGACCAATCAAAGTCGAGTCTAGAGCGCCCGATGAACAAGCATATCCATTTGGCGCCGGTGACCGCGTCGTTTAAAGACACCGGGCTCGCGGTGAGGCATTTCGCATGGCGCGTGATGTTTTTTTTTTTTTTTCGAAGATAGGACGCCGTATAATTACGTATGCGCTGGGGGCGAGCTCCGCTTCTTGTCCTTGCTGTAGCGTTGTTTTATTTTTCTTCTTCGCAGGAGGATCACATCTGTGGTCGCTTTTAAAAATTTTTTTTTATTTTGCCCTGCCCGCTCGATAGCACTTTCCGGTCTGTCGGAAGAAGCTGACAGATGAACACAGCTTGCCCTAACTATTCCCAACCTTACCGATAACGTAATCCGGCGAGCCGCACGTAATGGTGCAAATACCCGTTCTGGCACTCACCACGATAAGGCTGATAAGGCGATAAGTTGTGCTTCGAACGACGTTCGCGAGATAAGCGAAGATGCTGGACTCTTCCCCTACACATATCCTGGAGATGCTGGTTAGTCCCTTATAACGCTTTTTTTCGTTCATCTAAATCAGACACTGTAACGTGACAGCCCGTACAAAGTCTACTCACGCTCGCTCGGAAGGTCTTTTTCCTTTTAGCTCGATTCCGATGCATACAAAAGGGTAGCTGAATACTCGCACTTAGCGATTTTTCGTACTACTGAATTTATCACACTCGATAAAAGGCAACAACAACAATCGCAAAGAAAGGCGACAGGGATAGAGTCATCTCTCACTTATGTTGTCTGTGTAACAAATAATAGCCGACTATCGTCCAGTAATTAAGTGTTTTGCAATTAGTGGCCTCTCGTTTATGTCGCGAAGCCCGGCTGACGCCTGTTGGAAATCATCTCATGGACATTAGGCGCACCTTTTATTTGCGACGTGACGTCGCACGTATAATGTAGATCGGATGCGTTTTAATACCGATACATAAGCCGCATTCCTACAGTTTGTGCCGAAGCGCGTTGTCTGGCCTTTCTTTCGAACATTTTTGTTTTCTGTTTTTCTATGTGCGTTTTTGAAACTTTCGTACAGGTCATTGTGTGACAGAGAGTGGCGGTTAAATTCGCCGCATGAAGAAGCATCGTTCCGTGTTAAATGTCAAAGACTCAAAGTGCACACGCATCGGAAAGGCGAATCGCTCTCCTTCAGTTTCTACAAGTGGTAACCGAGTTGAACTTTTTATATATTGAGTGCTTCTGAAGCAATCTCCTGTAGTGAGGGAAATTGCTGCGTGATGTCACAGTTCGCTGCTTTTCACGATTGTATAGCTCTTCATTGATTTGGCGCAGTCCCTCTTGTGCAATCATGGTGTCTCTCTCTCTCTGAAGTGATCACGAAATTATTTTGCCTATCTTTTCCTTCTTGTGTGGGGTTTCGTGCTGTTCTGGGAACTACAGTTCCCGGGAGCCCATTGGTGTTAAGCAATCTAAAACTGTGCCCTGCATCACCTTGCTCAGAAGACAAATGTGGGTGAATTGGTATGGAAGCACGGTTAATAAGGGCGCGGATTGAAGGCACTAGACTAAACACACAAGCAGAGAAGACGACGGGCTACTGAAAATTGAAAGTTTATTCGCAAAGTTAGAAGGTTCTAGAACCCGGCATGACTGTATATATAGGTCATCATCAAAAAATCACGTAAAAAAATAGCAATTCAAAAACTTAGAACGTTTTGATAACGCGACATCTGTTACGTCATCATCTAAAAAGCACGTAAAGAATAGAAAATAAAATTATTTTTTCTATTGTTCACATGCCTCTTTCACGATGACGGAAGGCATGTCAGGCCATCAAAAGTTGTAACTTTCTGAATAGAGTTCAATTGTCCGTAGCTCGTCGTCTTGTCCGTTTGTGCCTTTTCCTCAGTTTCGAATGCCTGCATCATCGTTTCACGCTGTGGCAATCTTCAAAGCGATATTTTAGAGATGTATATCGTAATGCGTTTAGGTCGTATTATTCCACAGACTGGAAGTATTGTGTAAATATACGTGTACATAATCTAGTTTGCAATGTGGGGCACTCGTCGTCAGATGGACGAGTGTTCAAGAGTGCCCCAAGTTATTTTTTTTCTCTCTCTCTCCTGTATTGGTGTACATATGACGAGGAGACGAAAAAAAGTTCGAGTCTTTTTTGTACTTTGTATACGAGACTTCCACGGCCGTACAGCGACTCGGTGGATGGTTTTCTTCTTTAGTCTTGTTATTATTTTTGTGCTGTAATGATAATGAGAGTGCGCGAATAGGAAAATAATAAAATATTACATGTTTGAATGAGACGCACGGTCTATTGCCTTCTTTCTCTCTCTCCTTGCGCTGTCTTGAGGAAGCGCTGGAGCAATGCTACCTACACAGAGTTCATCAAGGTTGGGCAGCTCTCGCTGTGACGTAAGTAGTAAATGTCAAAGAGCCCAGATTTCGCGCGAGCTAGCTTGCGAGGTAATGGGTGCCGCCGCACATATTACTTGCATTTTATTTAACTGGAAGGCTGAATTAGAAGAAAAATAAATAACGTTCAATAGTGCACTGCGCGAGTTTTACGCATGTGCTTAAATTATTCACTTATATTGTTTTATAAGATTTGCATGTGTCTTCAGGACCTATCGTCGGCTTGGGTCCCAAACGCCGATATTTTGTCAGTATAGCGCAGGGTACTTATCAAAATGTTCGTGGTTAATCGAAACGCATCGTTTTCCGTATTTTCATAAAACATGCCATGTTTATATGAAGTCTACAAAATGACTTCTTTTTGGGCGCTTCACTTTCACCTCTTTTCTATCCCCCTTCTCACGAAATGTATTTTGCACCGCACTCAAACGCCCCGCCACGGTGGTCTAGTGGTTATGGCGCTCGACTGCTGACCCGAAGGTCGCGGGATCAAATCCCGGCCGTGGCGGCTGCATTTTCGATGGAGGCGAAAATGTCTGAGGCCCGTGTACTTAGATTTAGGTGCACATTAAAGAACCTCAGGTGGTCGAAATTTCCGGAGCCTTCCACTACGGCGTCTCTCATAATCATATCGTGGTTTTGGGACGTTAACGCAGATATTATTATTATCCCACTCAAACACGCCTAAGCAATTGCTGATGTCTACTGTAGCATCCGTTAAAATCTGTAAGTCGTTGTTCTGTGAGCCAGCGTGATGTCAGCTGTATTCTCGGCATTGGTTTGCTTCTACGACGCGAGAATTGCGCCAGCCGCTGCTACCTGTGACGATTTCTGACGTAATAGACAGCGAATCATGACGTAGTGGTGGCCTGCCGCCCTGCAACGGGGAGCGTGCCGGCCTTGATGCGATCTATTGGTGATATTAGCACCTCGTTTTGTCTTCACGCTTCAGCAATGGAATAGCATCAACGAGGCCTTCCATGAGGAGCGCATCGCCTTGAAGCTAAGAACCCTGGTGTCAAGTTAAGGGGCCGCTGATCCTCGAACAAAGTGTCCAGTTATCACAATCGGAAAATCGGAAATCAGTTATCACAATCGGACCACAATCGTTGCACTATAAACGTTGCTGCTACAGCTGAATGCTGTCCGATGATGGACTGAAAAGTTTTGAGCCTTGCGCTGAAATATTGAGATACGTGCCTATAAACTACCGGGCACATCGGTCAATTTGTTAGCATTATATGGGCCCATAGTCAGCTACCTTTGTTTTCAGCTTTTTGTAATGCCTCAGTGAAAATTGCAGCTATTCTAGATAATATCGGTGCAGACGACAATAGGATCGTAATGAAGTTTCCGTACCTCAAATGTAATGGTGCGAAGCGTATTCAGAATGAAATGTCAGAAACTTTATGGGAAAGTGACACTTCCTATGCTACCGTAAGGATTTGCTTGCCAACCTTAAAACTGGATCCGCTCTTCGAAAAGAGAAACTCAGTGTAAGGTTGGTTTCGGACGATGTGTTTAGAAATGCTAAAGCCATCATGATCGTGGAGTGCCGCGGAAATATTGACTAGGAATACTTCTATACATAGATATCTGGGAATGAGACATGAAGGAGTTTGTGCCGTTGCTGACGACGACCTGACTTCGCAGTTAGAAATGCTGCAGTAAAGTGGATCTCAAAACATTGGACATATGAACAAAAAAAATCAAACTTGTGGATACATCCGCGGCTATTGCCAAGACAGGAGTGTGACTGCAAGGCAGGGATTCGGTTTCTGAACTAGCTGGTGGCGAGACATATACATCAACTGTTATGGGACGTAGAGATTAAAATAAAATCTAAGGAGTGGAGGCTGAGGGATTCCCTCGAGACAAGTAAGTTCCGTGTGTGAAGGTCAGGGCAAAAGCAAATGGCAGTCCACCCCTTTTAGGTGCGAAGCACTTTATTCGCTCGAGCTGTCGGCGTCTCCCGTCGTCGCCCGTCACGGTAAAGCAAGTGGCAAATAAAGGGGTATTCAGACGGGGGAGAAATGCTCGGGGGAGACGGGGGGGTTGCGGATCACGTGACCGCGGCGTCACGGATTAGCGAGTGGGCATGACCCCCTCCCCGCGGCTCCTCGGGGGAGACGGGGACCTTTTCCCCGACAGCACGAACGATCCCCCGGCGGTGGGGGATGTGGCGGAATTTCGGGCTCTTGTTTGGCCACATTGTTGAACTTGCTCCTGCAGAGAGCGGCAGTGGGTGTCCAGTCTGCAGTTGGGGTCATCTGTAGCTGGGGTCATCGTCGTCAGCAGCTGGTGAAACGGGTGGTACAAGCCACAGGAGTAGTCTGGTAACACTGGTCTCCCCCTCCGTTCGCCCCGTCCGTGTGAGTGGGGGGCATCTGTGGAGACTTCTCCTCGCGATCGGCTCCGCCTTTATCCCCCGAGCATTTCTCCCCCGTATGAACTGCGCGTTCGCTCAGGAAAAGCTCTTGTTTTTGCGATGGACGCTGTCTGCGACGCAGGCTGTAGCAATGAGAGGACGCTGTCCTCTCATTGCTATTGAGGTGTCCCCAGTAGCGTAGCCGGGGGGTGCACACCGGGCCCGTGCCCCCCCCCCCCCCCCCGAAATTTTTTTGCCATGGCATACAGAGCAGTGTTGCCGAATGGGTGCCTCCATTCCATTCCAATTCCATTCCGGGGAATTAGAACTTACCACATTTCCATTCCTTTCAATTCCTCGGAATGAAAAAACAGCCCATTCCCACTCCGGGAATGGCCGGACAGCTCAATTCCATTCCTGTAATTCCTCAATGTCGGAAAGGCACCTTGATCGTTTTATCGAGTTAAGAATGAACATAAAGCTGATGTCACCAGATGCATTCAGAACTGGAAAAGTACGCGAAACACGTTACCAAGGTCAAGTGAGAGTAGCTTGGTGACATATCTCCTGCAGTGCAACCACCCTACTAATTCCCATAGGGGCAGTTCTCCCGCTACCTATAGCATTTGCATGGTCAGCATGTTTGAACGAATGGTGATATTAACATTATTTTAAAAGGACTGAGCGCTGGGCGAGTTGGTACTCCATTACTACGACAAACTGCGCAAAATAAACAGGGCAAATAAACAGTTTAGTGAAGGAAACATTTATTGTGTTTCCTTCAATAAACTTCCAGTTGCTATAGTCTGCGCTTGTGCGTGTGTCTTCCCTGTCTCTGTTTATTTTGCGCATTTTTTCGTAGTAACATTGTTTAAGCTTAAATGTGTGAATCCTAAAATGATGACATAGCGTATTTTTATGCTGCCAAAAGTGATGTTCAAGAAGACTAAGCAGTTTTGCCATTCGTCTGGAGCGCGTAGACAGGGGCGCAGTCTTGCAAAAGGGGCGGGGGGAGTATGAGGTGAGACGGCAGGCAAGCTGGTATACGAAAGCTTGCAGTATACACAAGCATTCGTATACACAAGCATTGCACCAGCGTCAATACGCATCACAACTTAGAGAGCGCTTTTTCGAATATGCGTCCAAGTCGCCAACGACGACAGAAGCAAAAACAATGAAGTGAAGAATGAGGAGTCAGCCGGCACTTGAGGCGCCGCCGAGTGAGTGAGTGAAACAACTTTGTTGGGTCCAAAAGGGGAAACAAAATCACAAGGCGTAAAAGCGGAGGGGGGGGGTACACCGCCGCCGTAGTTCCGCGCGACGGATACTAACGGAACAGAGCCGCGGCTACACGAATAATAGAGACAAACTTCGGAGCAACACAGTCTATAAAAGGACAGAATTGTGGTAGGCGCGTTGCTTATAAATGTACGGTGCTTGTAGTCAGCCAAGCCATTTTGAAAATACTGCTTTATTGTTAAATTCGAGGCTCTGACTTACTAATGTTTCAAGTCTAAAAAACAGCGCATAGACGAAAACGTGCTCTATTTTCGGAAAAAGACCTAATTCCATTCCTTCAAACGTTGTCCCCATTCCATTCCCATTCCATTCCGGGGTCGCGAAAATGTAGAATGATTCCGGAGTCATTATGATTCCGGAGTCATTATGATTCCGGAGTGGCAACTCCGCAACACTGCTACAAAGCCCAAAATGGCACTCGACCACATGTGCTCGCCCGGCCAATGGCACTCGACCACATGTGCTTGCTCGCCTCAGGTCAAGGTGGCGCCCCCCCATCCCCCGAAAAAATTTTCTGCCTACGCCCCTGGGTGTTCATATGAAAAACACCGGTGCTTCGCACCTCCCCAGGTTTCATGTTAGTGGAGCTGTCTTGTATAGTATAGTATAGCAAGTGGTAGGAAAGAGAAGAGAGGGCGAGGAGGACGGCAAAAGAGGAGGGCAACGCCACCAGCTACGTCGCTTCCTTAGTCTTCGCACTACTATTGCGTAGTTGCCCCCTTTTTTTTAAGGTGGCGGAAGGGTATGGCAGTGGGATGGCATGTGGGATTTTAGCTGCTGGTCAACCTCTAACCAAATTAAACAACTCTTTCGGAATAGTATTGCAGTTTATTGACAACTTTAGGGCACATTATCAAAAGTTGTCGAGGAATGTTCTCCAGAGTTGTCACACGGTTGGCTGACAATGAACACATATTTCAAGAAAACTTTACAGCGCAAACACACGTACACAAAAGAAGACAAAGAACAGGACAGGTGACAACTTGAATAATAAACCAGTGGAACAAACCAGTTGGGAGCGGCACCCGTCCTGTTCATTGTGTTCCCTTGTGTGCGTATTTTAGTTTGCGCCGCAAAGTTCTCTTGAAATATGAATCTTCATGAACGAGCTGAAACCAAATTCCTGCTTGAACAATGAACACACGGATGGAAAAATGGCAAAAAGGTGTTCAGTCAGCGTAAACTTGCACAAGAACACGGGAGAAAAGAACGGGAACAACGTCTTAATCCTGACGTCCTCTCGCAATGTCCGAAACCCAACTATACTATAAGCACCAACTATATAGCCTAACGAATACGGTGTCAAGACTGACCTTTTGAGGCTTTCAGACGATGCCTCATCCGCACTATTTATCAGACCTCGTTCCGTATGGCCATCATATTTTCTTCATTCTAAAAGGAAAAATGCCTAAATAAACCACAACTTTTGGGTGTTCTGGTGGCAGCTAGTCCTGCCCCGTAAACGGTTCCGTAAATTTTCACGTTCATTCCATTAGCTTAATATGCCTTACCTACCGACTCGAAATTCCATCATTCTAAGATTATATTCCTTCACGTGTGAATTAACCCTTTGGGCGAACGCGTAACAACGCATGCCAGTTACAGCTAAGCAGCTATTTCTTTTTAAATGCAAGTCGGCATATTTATCAGATCATTCTCGTACTATTGGCACGGTAGTCAGATGTAAGATCATGCAAAGCTGCGAGAGTGAGGCGAGACTGCTACCCCACGTAGTAGCATCGGCATTTTCCGGCATGCAAAAAGCGGGTTCATAAATGTGCATATTCCAACCTACAAATTTCAACATACTCTATTCATGTACGCCTGTATCGTGGATCATGAAGTCTATCGCGCGCGAGGAATCCTCGTAAAATAGCGACAGACGCATACGTGGTGGACATTCTAAATACCCTAAATGCGTATAATACATGTGTGGGATATCGACGTATGCGCGTGCCTGCGCCCACCGCTTTCCGGTAAGTAACAAGCTGATCATTTATTGCTACATGCTTTTAGTGAAGCGGGCACGCAGCAGCGGGCAAGGCCTTGCTGGCTGTCAGTTTGTGTTTTGCGGAGTGGAAATCTGAGTGAGTGAAACAAGAAACAACTTTATTGACAATCCGGAATGAAGGGGGGAAGGGGTAGGGGAATTAAAGCAAGACACTAGCGTGCTCGAACGAAAATTATTCGCGCTCGACATAACGGATTTCTCCAGCGAAGGCGGTAGGCCATCAAGCGCGAAGCTAGGGGAGTTTATTATCATTTAATGTAACTTACATTTGCTCGCCGCAATGATGTTGCATTACAGGGGCGTAGCCAGAAATTTTTTTCGGGGGGGGGGGGGGTTCAACCATACTTTATGTATGTTCGTGCGTGCGTTTGTATGTGTGCATGCCTATATACGCAAGCAAAACTGAAAAATTTCGGGGGGGGGGGGAGTTTGAACCCCCCCCCTTGGCTACGCCCCTGTTGCATTAATAGACGCTGTGCCAGATGCGTGCGGTTCACGCACGGGGCTACTCGAAGTGGGTGGCGAACTTCAAAACAACAGCGTTTGAAAATGTGACAGTTTTCAAATCCTCAGTATATAACCTTATAGTACTTCGACATTCAGATAAGAGAATCAACCATGTTCTATTGAAGACAGTTGTACAAACGCCAAATATCAAAGCTCCTTTCAACCATTTGGAACCTGTTCTAACGGAAGTTTATAATAATTGCAAGGCTGATTCACGGCGATTGTACCAGTGGTTCAATAGGATATTCGAAACATTGAAATTGACACCGATTTTACGTGCGTACAGCGATCAGTTTGCTAAACTCAGCGGTCAACGGAATGTATACATCCCCAACGTCGTGATCGTCATCCTATTCGATGTTTACTGAAGGACAAAGGCCCTTCCCAGTAATCTCCAATTTACCCTCCCTTGTGCAAGCTGATTCCATTTTAGTCCTGCCAATTAAATTTCTTAATTTCATCACCAACCTAACTTACCGCTGTCGACGGGAGTGCTTGCCATCTTTAGTTACCCATTAGGTCACCTCTAAATGACAGTGGCTATGGGTCCTTCGCATTACGTTACCTGCTTTTACCAACTTTTTTTTTTCTAATGTTGTACTTGTAGTGGATAGCGTGGTTCGAGTCTGCTGCTGAAGGAGAAGGGACCGCTATGAGCACCAAGTAATCATTCTAATCGATGTCATCAGTTCTAGTATATGATCGAAATTTTTGAAATCATTGGTACCTGCCCATTTCTTAGCCATTCCCGATGGGCGGGTGGGTGCCAATATTCCCTGGAGAGCCATCATCGGGAAACTTCGGGCACTGCAGCTGCGATGTCTACTAATAGTCGTTAGGCTAATAAAATTTTCTTTAGCCTTCTGTTCATGCGAGCTGCAAGGTTGCGTGTTCGAATCACGTTCAGGTCACGAGCTTTTCTTATTATTCGAAATTCGGATTAAACTGTATTTTTGCACAAATGCGCCGGACTTTTGTAATACGTATTAGACAATCAGTGTGCTAAAGTTGCGGCCTGCAGAGATACATGCGGTGATTTCCGTCTCTGTGACACGTGGTGAACTCATTTTCTAACACGAAATTATAAACGAAAGGAGGCTTCATCATTAACGCTAACTGTACAAGGGAAAGTTTGCAGGGCCAAGAAGTTTACAGGAAAAAGTGCAGAAAAAAATGGGGCTTATCATAATTGCTTGGCTTTATCTTTTTTAAACAGTGCGAATGCTGTCGCAATAAAGAAATACTTAAATTAAAATGTAAAAAAAGATACTTGAGAAAACCAGTATCTTTTTGCATTTTAGCCGGCACAAATGCGGCAAAAAATGAACGTGTTTACCGTAAGCGTCGACAGTTTCGGGCAGGCTTGCCAGGTGACCCCAACATTAAGCAGCTAAATCATCCCAAAATGTAGGCCAAAAGTAGCGAGACCCAAATTTTTAATCAGCGAAGAATAAGCATAACTAGAGTGTACACTAGCATAACCAAACGTTTTGTGATATTCTACGACAGAGTTTCTGAATACCAGTTGGGAAAGTGCATTGCGAAACTCGGACATGCCGAGGGACGAATTTGCGGAGGATAACAAACCAACGCGCCACCGGGGAGCATGCAATGACAGAAAAAAACCCTGCATCGCCACAATCACTGCAGTCTTCACGTCATCGCGCGAGTTACTGCGGCGAGAATTTGGAAAAGTGCCAGCCATAATGGTCGGAGACTTCTGTGACCGCAGTATCATTTGCAAAATGTAAGCCGCAAACGTAAACAGATAGCTCGCTTCATTAATGCGGTACCGCTTGCACGCTTGTGCATCAGAACACACAGAAATATCATCTATTAGCTCGTTTTTCCGTCCACAGATGACGCGACAATCCGCAGACGTCCCGATTTCGGCCAGCGGCGTGTTCGGATTCTGATGCATGGAGTCTGTTGGGAGTTTCGGAAATCGCATTATTTAAGAACTGTGGTTCTGCAGGTGTCTCATAGGTAGAGGCTCTTATAGAGGCGCATCTGCACTTCGCCAATGCATGCGGTGTTTCGGGAAGGTAAGGAGACTTTTCGTCTCAGATTTCTCAGCCAGACACTGGCGGGTGTAACCGGTGAGTGGGGGGAAGTTGGGGGGTTCAAATCGCCCCCGAAATTTGTCAGTTGTGCATGTGTATCTATACACGCACGCTTACAAGAGCACGCACGGGCAAATATAAAGCGTAATTAGCCCCCAACTCCCTACCCCGCCCCACCCCGAAAAAAATTTCTTGCTACGCTCCCGCAGCCTGAGGAATGCTGCAGCCATTAGCTTTCCGACGTAACCCTCTGTTTATATTGTTCTTTTAAGTGATTAAAAGAATAGGCTAAAAAATATGCGGCGGCAGCGAAATTTTTGCAAGAAGATTCTAGGCACAGCTCTTTCCTAGAAAAATTGCAAGAATACTTGTTCCATACTACCGCACATATCTCGAGCAGGTTTGGGGTTCCAATACTGTAGCTAACATGTGGTACCACCGAACCGTATTTGGCTACGATCGTAGTGCAAATGAGGCCTGCAACTACGCGAAAGACTGCTTGTTTCGTATATGGACGGCTGCACGTAGCTCTCCCAAAGCAGAATACATTATGCACCGCTCTATATCTCACTATGTGTTCTAAACACATGTTGTATTCTAAATAATCACATAATAAACTAAACTTGCGATGATATAACGCAGAGGTCTCAAACACGCGGCTCGCGGGCTTTTCGCTATAGCGGCGCGGACCCGCACTTACTGCTTTTGTCCTATATAGTTTTTAGGGGCGAAGCTCCTTAAGGCGGCACCCGTTCGTCCCTCGTAGTCGTCATCGTCGTAGTAGTCCGTAACAAGTCTTACGCTTTGACCTCCAAGGTGGTGCCGGTGGGAGATTTCTCCTGTGCGTTGTTGAACAATAAAAAATTCGCAGCGTGCGCATTAACTAAAAGCCGAATTCTTCTGTCTCTCATTCCCCATTAGCAGCCATTGGCATGTTCCAGTAGGAAACGTTAGTAGAAGTAGAAGTGTAAGTGTTAGCTAAAAGCCGACTTCTTCTGTCTCTCATTCCCATTAGCAGCCATTGTTTACCTCCAAGGTAGTGCCTGGTGAGATTCCTCCTGTGCGTGATTAAACAATAAAAATTTTGTTGAAAACGCCGTTGATTGATGAAATAAACCAACGAAAGACGCCAGATGTTTTGTAAAAGCAGAACGAAAGAACGCCAGATGTTTTTCTTAAAGTGTAGTAGTAGTAGTTGTATGTAGCCACCTCGCCCGATCGTCAACGGGCGAGGTGGACCGGCAACGGCGCGAGGACCCTGCCGTACGAGAGTTAAATCACACTAAAAGACATACTTTGCGGGCGATACACTCTAGTGAGCTTTCAACTTTTCGTCTTAATGTACATGATAAAGAAATTATTTCTACGAAAAACGCAAGGCACACCTTGAGCAATATATTTGGTTTTGGGACGCTAAATGGAACCATGAGGCGATGCGAAGCCGGAGCACTTGCACGATCGCGTTCCGTTGGCTTTCGTTGGGCATGCTGCCGACCTCGCGTCGTGGAACGCGCGTCCTGTCTTCCCTCTAACCTTGCCTTTAATTCGCACAGGGCGAGCGGGGAATGCGGTCGCTCTTGGCGCTCGGGAGCGGACTTCTTCCTTGCATTTCACCGATCACAAGTGATAATGAAGGGACCACGTAAACCAACAGTAAAATAAAAGTTCGATGTTTAATATATACACGATGTTTCACACTCTTTATATTATGTACTGGGCGCATTTCACGGAAGAGTTTCACGGTTTACAGATGATTCCTCCGTAGCTTCGCCCCACTCATCATCATTCACCCCGTGGATATGCTGTGATTTTTTTTCTTTCTTAATAAGTATGTTGGTGAGCTACACAGACGTGATTGGTCTCAAGCATTATTTAATTTCTTTTTTTGTGAGGCACCCAATGCGGTCACCATGCATAACCGTGGAGCAAAAGCTCAATATTTCAGTAACGGCGTCCAGATTTCAGTCATTCTGGATATCAGTACCGATGTGTTTCTCGAAACCTGGCCTCAATCCCCATCAGAAGTGATCCATATATGAGACGTGGGAAAGGCCTCCTGTCAAATGGCAACGTTAGCTGACCATTCGTGCAAAGCACTTCCCATCCCCGGCGCCCCCTCACTCCAACCTCCTTCACTGTGCACCGGCCCCTGCGGGATACCAAGCTTTTCGTGACGGCATGCCAGCTAGCTGAGGTGAGTTGAACACCCCTATTATAACACTATAATAACCTTTAGAGTATATAAGAACCAAACAACTGCAACACACCTGACTGTTTTTCCAAGGATTGCGAAAATTTCTAATGCAGCACCTCCAATAATATTAAGTATTAGTTGCACGCGCACCGAGTGACATTCTTGTTTCTCTTCCAAGCACTTCCGGTTTTCGTAATATCTATAAAAAGTATCCTAAAAATAAAACTAGTAAGAAAGCAATGGATCTGTTTCAAGTTGAGCTACGTTGTATATACATAGGATATCAAAGCCTACCTCCACTTAAAGAGACCATGCAACGCTTTTTGAGCATGCTCAGAAAGCGCTACCGATCGGTTGTCGAGGCTCCTGAGAACACGCGAGCCCGCACGCGGCCTGTAATTTACAATTCTTAAAGTCAACTAAAAATCGCTCCCTCTTCTCTCTACAAATGATGCCATATACCCAAATTTCTGCGCCATATACCCAAGTCCACGGCTGTTGGCTGATTTGAGCATCGACCGTGAACTGCATAGCTACCGTGGCCGCCGTGAGATGCCGCCACATGCCCGCTCGCTCGCTCGTTCGCCCGCAATGACATTGAAAGTAAGCCGCGCGCTCGAAGAAAAAGCATGCTATGCATATGTCGCAGAAAACTGCAACAAAAGCTTTACAGCCAGCTCATAAAGAAGATAATTAAGTCAATTAGAAAGCACATAGTAAACACTGATACTCTAAATGCACTCCTTCAAAGCGTCGTGAAAAACGAAGAGAAACGCTACGCGCGTCGTGTCTTCCCTCTAGCCTGGCCGTTATTTCTAACAGGCGAGCGGGGAACGCGGTGCGACAGCCAGGCGAGCGTCGGGGAGCTATTATTCCATATGGACGGATGCTATGAGCGAGGCTTGGGCTAAAGCCATCACCTCGCGGTGTGTTAAAGCGTTGAAGAAATTACACTTTATTGGAAACGCGCCGAATAGGAAGGTCGTAGCAACAGCGCGTTTTAGGGGCGAAGCTCCTTAAGGCGGTGCCCGTTCGTCCCTCGTAGTCGTAGTCGTAGTAGCCGTAGTGCGTAACCAGTCTTACGCTTTGACCTCCAAGGTGGTGCCGGTGGGAGATTTTTCCTGTGCGTTGTTGAACAATAAAAAATTCGCAGCGTGCGCGTTAACTAAAAGCCGAATTCTTCTGTCTCTCATTCCCCATTAGCAGCCATTGGCATGTTCCAGTAGGAAACGTTAGTAGAAGTAGAAGTGTAAGTGTTAGCTAAAAGCCGACTTCTTCTGTCTCTCATTCCCATTAGCAGCCATTGTTTACCTCCAAGGTAGTGCCTGGTGAGATTTCTCCTGTGCGTGATTAAACAATAAAAATTTTGTTAAAAACGCCGTTGATTGATGAAATAAACCAACGAAAGACGCCAGATGTTTTGTAAAAGCAAAACGAAAGAACGCCAGATGTTTCTAAAGCAAAACGAAAAGACGCCAGCTGCTTAACGAAAGACGCCAGATGTTTTCTAAAGCAATGGTTTTCTAAACAATGAAAATTCACAGCGTACATGTAAAATTACAGTGAGCTGCAAGTCGTCATAACTCATCAAACCTTTAATATAAACGCGCCCGATCTCACGTCGGTGATGATGTACTGGGCAGAATTCACGGAAGCTTCACGGTTTGCCGATGAACCTCCGCAGCTTCGCCCACTCATCATCATTCACTCCGTGGATATGCTGTGATTTTTTTTTCTTTCTCTTTTCGAGCTTGGGGATGCTCATAGCATCTTTCCATCCATCCAAGAGCACCGAGAGGAAAGTGTGAAAGATAAAAGACGCGTTCATGTAGCCTCCGTCATGTGTTTTGCGGTAGCTCTGTGGGCTAAACGCCCGCCAGCCATCATCGTGGACCTAGCGGTCATGGGTTCGAATCCTGCCAACTGAGCTTTTTCTTGTAGTTTATTTTTCTTTGCCATCTGATGCGTGTGCTAAGGCACACGCCTCCGGACTTTGTTTGTTAATAAAGTTCTTCCAATGCAAACTGATGGCATTCATTTTGCTGACGTATTTCCGTGACGGAAATACGTCATGAAAGTCTTGGTGGACCCCGGCATAAAACACTTTCGTGCTAAAAAATAAAGAAAGTGCTCCAGGTCATGACGCGCGCTCACGAAGGAACGCATCTTCTTGCCGCCTCGTCATCACCTTCCCTGCGTCGCTTTCAGCGCGTTGGCTGGCACGAAAGTAGAGAGAAAGCGCTTGAAGCGTGCGACAAATCCCTGTGACTCCGCTCGTACTTGACGGATCATCAGAATGCGCTACGTTTGCTTCAACCAGAATCCCTGATGATCGAGGCAGACACCGTACTGATTGCCTGTTCAGCACTATCGCGTAGTGGAAGCCATGCTTGCAACACGCTACCGTACTTTAGCTCTGTTCTCTGCTGAAAGAAGCTTTCCCCATCAAAAGATGTCAGTGCTCTCACCCGTAGGCCATGTTCATGCAGAGCTCTCGCAAATATGCTGACCACAACTAAAGTAGCAAATACTCACAGGGTCCCTGAAGCATCCGCCTCACTTGACTCGAAGGCGAAAGCCCACTCCTTTTAACGCGGTAGCGTTAGAGAGCTCGTGTCGCAGAAATTCCGCTGTCGGCGTCGGCACCGTTGGTTGTGAGCGGAAAATCATCCGTGAGCGAAAAATCGAGAAAGTAGCAAATAAAATAAACGATAAAATCTTCGGCCCCAATGAGGATCGAACCCGGGCCGTTCGCGTGGCAAGCAGGTGTCTTACCACAAAGCCACGATGTTGCTTGCAGCTGCTTCGGACAAAAACACTACATAAATGTCATGTAGTGAAAGGAGTCTCGACGCATTTTGTTAGGCAGGTGTCACGACGAAAACGAGCCCATACGGTAGGCGCGTTCGCGAGGCAATCAAACTACGTCGAAAAACGCCGGGATAGTGCAGCCATCGCCGCTAAATACACACACGAACTTTCAAACAGCTCTAAAAATGGACAACTATGTCCATCTAGAGGAAAACATATCAAGCCAACGCAGCAAACGCTAGATAATGTGCTGCCATCTGTGAGGCATTGTGAGAAATATGTCTCGACTTTTCATTGCATCCGAGAGGGCCGGCGCGCGGCGTATATCTTGGAGGCCATGCGACTCTTGCTTTAGATCGAAAGCAAGGAGGTTAAAAAAATTGCTGGAGTGGCGATTATTGCGCAATAGTGAAGCCGTGCCCACCAAAAGATGGCGGCTGCACCCGCCATCTTTCTAGGGGCACGATAAACCATCAGCGTTTGGCGAAGGAAAGCGAACGTTCTCCACGCACGCCAGAGAAGTTTAATTATGGTAACTTTTATGGGTCAGATACTGCTGTAAGTGTGTCTTTGTGTTACTAGTTTTCGTAAGTAAGCTTCAAAGTCATGGCAAATTTTATTGGACATCAATCGTCAATACTGCACTCGACGGGTTACTTTTGTCGGCAACAAGGATCTTTTATTTTATAATTGACGTAGCATTTACAATAACAGATCAAAGCCATTTGATCTCTAAGTAGGCACCACCAGAAAAGAGCATGTTTGCGAACTCTTTGGTGGGCAAAAGCTGGCTTCACTTTCAATGGCAAGGCGTTTCGAGAGCTTCCACTCCAGAATTTTGTTTTAAACCTCCTTGATCGAAAGCCTGTAAAATTCGCGCGCGCGCGTGCGTGTGTGTGTGTAACAATACACATTAATAAGTATGCACTTAGTGGTTGAAGTGCGCACTAGGGGCCGGATTTCGCTATCGCGTTCAACTCTTAAAGGCGAAGCTTAAGGGTCCCCCAATTTTTTTTTTCCTCTTCTAAGTCGATGTAAGTGAATCTCCCGCGACCCCCTCCGAAAGCTTTCTGGCACTAACGTGGTTCTGCAATGCCTCCACGATCGGAGGCATTGTAAGCTTTCTGCACCTCATCTTGTTTTGCACTGCCTCTGTGATCGGCCCACCTTTGACGAAGCAGTGATGTCATGTGAGCACGTCACCATGTGACTTCACAGTGACGTCATAATGACGCCACAAATTTAGGCAATCTGCGACATCGAGGTGACTTCACAAGGTGACGTCATCACGTGATGATGCTTTTTGCATCACTCGTGTTGCATCACTCCCGCGGAACTTTGGTCAATTTTCATATATACACAGAACATCGCATAACTTGAAAAGAACCGCGCAAAAAGCAAACATTAAGGTGGTGTTTTCTGCTCCCGCAAAATTAAACAGTATTTGCCGTTTGACGAGGGCATGCAATTCAATCAACCGGGAAGAAGGTTGTCAGAAGAAGCACAGAACTAGGTATATTGATTGTATTGAAAATGTTGTGTACCAGATTCCTCTCACATGTGGTAGATATTATGTAGGACAGACGGGTCGTTGTGCAAACGATAGAACGAGAGAGCATGACAACAATGTAAAACGTGGACAAGATGGCTGGTTAGCCATCCACTGTAGGTCGTGCACGTGCTCACCTATTTTTGAGAAATGTATTGTTGTCAGCAAGCAGAGGGACCGCCTAACACGTGAAGTTGTTGAAGCGTATAAGATTGCGCAGTTGGGTGAAAACTGTGTCAGCACCCCGTCAATCGCATTATTGCCCAAGGAAATGGAGTATCTACGGAGGCGTTTGATGTGATCGGTCTTGGTTGTGCTATTCGCGGCTTATCTGCGCTATGTCCAGTGACGCACTATTATGCGAGTGGTTCATGTGTATTTATAGGCGATGCATTTGGTTTTTCACAATAAATTTGTTGACAGTTCAGCGCTGTGTGCGTCCCCTTCCTGTGTGTCCTGTGGTTTTGCGCTGGTTTTCTAATCATGTACAACCAACAAGCCCAGCTCTCCGCACTTTTCAATTTTCGTGTTTGATGGGGCATCTAAGCATGTCGCCTTAATATTTTGTTCTGATAGACAGTCGATTTTACTGTGCTTTGCATGCACATGTACATAAAGACTCGAACAATCACGTTTCTCATTGAGTCGGTATTTTCGTGAACTGAATGGCTAAATAAATAACGCGGTGATATGCGGGCAAACCAAGCAATTGGTTGCGAGGAACCCTTGATAAATATTGTATGACCACAAGCGCAGATTAAGCGCCACAACACGCGTGCGAATGCTTGACCTGTTGGGTAAGTTCACATAAAGTTTGCTGTTTAGCAGCCGGCACGGAACCTACTCGGCAGCTCTCAGCCCCGCCGTTTTTCTCACTGAACCACGAGTGAACCGGTAGCAAATGGCACCGAAATTGAAAAAGAAGAATAGAGCTTAGCGCTGTAATTTTGTATGAACAGCTACGACCTAACCCCGTCCTCCCTGCACCGACATTGCGTAAAAACACAGCCTTAAAGATGGCCTACATGTCTATGTAGCCATAATAATGAGCTTTGGGCTTTCATAAACCGGCATTCCCGAATTTTGTCAGTGTTGTCAGTGTTCCCCAATATAGCCATGCAGCCATCTCGGAATTTTCGACGCCGACCTGCATTAAAATCCCCCTATTTGGCTATTAATACCCCCATCTGACAACCCTGCTTCCGGGATCGAATAATCAGGAAACTGTAAGCACAGTCGCACACAAAAAGAAGCAAATTCTGTATTGCAAGAAACGTTCATTAACAGTGCTAGAATATTATAAGAATAAATTTACTATAACTTGCTGTCGCATTAAAGGAGCAGCTGTATTTTAAAGCTATCATCCGACAATTTGCCTCGCTTCTTATTTTCTTTCAGGAAGAGCCGTCAGATTACTAGCACAGTACAGAAGATTCGTATCCTGGTTTGTGCGTCTAAATGCAAAAGGTGCATTCTAATGTCTCTCGGATATTTATTTGGCAATTTTACATTTCGTGGTAGTAATCGTTCGCCCCACCTACAATTAGTCGGTGGCTGCCTCCTGTTACATTATGTAGTCTTACGAGAAGATGAAAGTCTACTGATTCCTGAATGGGCGGTTCTAATTAAAAGATCGTGTGAGAACTTGAAGGACGCTTGAATTTCGCCTTCAAGAGTAGAACGCGATAGCGTAATCGGTCCCCGGGCGCATTGCCTTCTCAAACCGCCTTTTTTCACGACGCCTCGGCACATGCGCCCTTCCCCTCATCTCGGAGGTCTTGCCTCCTGCAGTACCGGTTGTCCTGGCCCCTACCAAAAGCCTACCAAAACGGCAGCACAGGAAAATGAAAAAGGCGGATTGCTAGCCTGGCTTCGGTTCTCGGTGCATGCCTCAACCGTGTCGTAAGGAAACGAACGACTGTGCGCGTAAAATGGGCCGTTTCAAACTATCCTAGCGTGCCTACTGCAAGTACAGTTGTTAAAGGGGTACTGACACAAAATTTCGCGGCCGAGATAGCCTGTGGGATCGATTCCCGTTACCATGCGCATATCATCTGCAAAATATCAACAGGGAAGGCATTTTAAATGAATTTTGAAGTTTGCGTGAGCGACCGACACCCTCGGGCTATTGACATCCTCAAAGGTGACCCTTGGTGACCCTCTACTTCCCTCACGTGACCACGCTGCAACAAGGTATCATGACGTCATAGCCGCCATTTTTTTTTTTTTTTTTTGCCGCGTTCGTTCCAGCAGCCTACTTCTGGTCGGCTGCTCGCTAACCGCGCGGAAGTGCTTCACAGTTCTGTGTGCTGACGTGATCGAGCGTTGCACCCGCTAGGTGATGACAGTTGCACCCGAAGACTTGTCGTTTTTGAAACCGAAACTGACAGTGGTCGGTAATGAGGGGCCTGTTTTAATTATCTGTAGCGCACTGCAGCAAACGATATGTGCCGTGTTATGACTACCAGGCCCCCAGCAACACTGCAGCAAAAAAACGCGAGGCGAAAATTTTTGTGTCAGTACGCCTTCAAGTGCCCACTACGCCATAATTCTTCCTTTTGAGAATAAGCGAAGGGCCCACTACGCGTCCATTAGGGAACATGCGAGCCCACGCAGCTCACTGTGTTGATGCTTTTTTAGCTGATGATGATTAATTATGTCCTGAGCGCTTTGTAATAGGGGGGGGGGGGGGTCTTTAAAGCACCCACTCGCTGCGCAATTCACATGTTTTGACGCCTGGCGCCGATTCTACGCTTATGTCACGCAATCATTTTGAATGCGTTAAGGAGACTGCTCCACTACATGACATTCACATAGTGTTTTTTTCTTTTTTTTCGAAGCAGTTTCGAACAATAGTGTGGCTCTGTGGTAGAACACCTGCTTGCCACGTGGACGGGCTGGGCTAGATTCTCACTCGATCCTAAGATTCCTTGTTATTTATTTCATTTGCATGTTCGTCGATTTTTCGGTCACGGGCAAGATGATGATGGTTCGCTCACACCAACGAGCCGACGTATACATTACTTATATATATATATATATATATATATATATATATATATATATATATATATATATATATATATATATATATATATATATATATATATATATATATATACGCTTCTCCAAGCGTTACGCGTAACCTTATGTAAAAGCAGGCGGGGGGAGGATGGGAGGCTGCCCCCCCCCCCCCTCTGGATATTTTGATGAAGGGGGGTGATTTACCGAAAAGAAGTAATGAAAATAGGTGTTTTTCTCAAATAGTCGAGGCCTTCAAAAGTTTCCTGGCTACGCGCCTGGCAAGCAGATATGGTCTGCGGTCTCTTTGTTTGCGTGAGTGAAAAAAGACAAAACAAAGCAAAACAAAGCGAAACAAGAACAACCCAGGAAAACTAGGCCAGTCGAGCGTTTCGTCTCCCTTGGGAAATAACGCGAACTTATTCTCAAGCTTATACGCGACGAAACGAGCGGTTCCCACTAAGCTCGCCGGGAAGCGTTCAAAGGCGCGCATCCCACGCCGGAGCAGAATTTTTCAAACCACGAGTCAGCGAAAAGAGCACGCACCCTCGGCGAATGTTTGAACTTGAAATTTAAAAATGAGTATATTGAGTTGTTTTATGTCCCAAAAGTGCAGGACATGACTATGAGGCACACCCCAGTGCGGGACAGCTGATTAATTTTGTCCAAACTGAGGATTATTTAAGGTGTATCTAAATCGAAGTGTACTGGCGTTTTTACATTACACCCCCATCCAAATGTGGCTGCCGCGGAGAGGAATCGAACCCGCGCACTCGTGATATGTGGTGTCAATGCTCATGTGGTTTTGTGTTGGCATGCGTTAGTATGTATACACAGATTGTCCCAGCGAAAATGTGCACCCTTTAACATATTCTCTGGGACTGCAGGGAAGAGCCCCCTCCCCTAATCTCCTCGCCAGTTTATCACCTGTAGCGTGGGATGCATCCGATAACACAAGGGTCCACCTTCGGGTGATAACATTAATATAAGTCTTCGTAATACCGAGAAAAATTCTTTTACCACGCTTTCAAAGGGTGGAAGTAGTGTTAAAAGGGCGCTGTATTTCGAACAAATCTTTTATGATATATATATATATATATAGGTTCTGAATTTTCCTCTTCTTCAGATAGTAAAAACCTACCAATCTAAATGCCGGATAATCTTCTCTTTTTCTATTTTTTCAGATAGACCATTTCAGCTTCCAGTCATCAGGGCCTTACCGAGGAATTTTTTGCGGGAAATGTTTCAGTGTAGAACGGCTAACTTTGGCAACTGGTGGTCACTGTGAAAGCGTGCAAGTATTTTAGCATCACCCGAAAAGTTAAAGCATGAAAAAATTTCGGGAGGTGTCAGAACCCCCTCAACCCTCCCCCCCCCCCCCCCCCATTAGTTACGGCCCTGCCAGTCATCTCGTGTTTTTGTAAGTTTGTGCAATAACTTGACCGATAAATGCATCGAAACACAATCCCCCGCGAACTTGCCGCGCTCATCCTTCAGCGTAATTGGGGATTTTGGTACGTGGAAACATTTTTCTGTATATCATATAACCCTTGAAAAGTAGGCACATATTCAGGGACAACAGCCATACTCGACAATTTCGACAGCCAAAGCAAGGACAGGCAAATAAACAAACAAAAAAAAATGGTTGGTGCATGCGGTGAAGTAAGCTTTACAGGAACAGGCGCCCTATCCTGTCTTCTCTTTTTTTATTGCTTGTCTCAGTTGCGCTACAAATATTTTATTAAGCTATGCACCAACTCGCCCAACGTCACACTCTGCTAAAGGAACAGACCACTACGCTGTGAAGGCTTACAAGAGGCGCAGGTGGTGTTCTACTGCTGGAAATAAGGTCCGCACAACTTTCCTTAGCACAACTTGAGAAGTGATACCCTGTGCCACTAGCTTCAGCCGTTTCCATCCCAAGTACCCGTTGATGAAATTGCGAGGCGGTGCCTTCATGAGACAGTGGGACAATGTTTTCCCACTTTTTGAAAACACTCATGGGTGAGTGGGAAATATATGTACCACTTTTTTTTTTCAGTAAACTACTGGCTTGATATTGATGAAATTTTTTTACACTATTTCTTTGTAGTTTTTATCAACATACAACAGTCGGTTTTTACAACATCATGTCAAAAATATAGGCAAACTTGCAAAGGGATAATTACATAATTATAAAGATTAGTATTTCAGATAAAGGCCTGTAAGGTGATTGGAATGTGAGGTGTTAAAAGTGCAACCAAAAGACAAGCAAATTGGGAAGATGTTTGTTGGAGTTAACTCTCCTTTTACTGCACCTTCGGTAGATATATCGACAGACGAGACAAATTATATAGAGACACATGGGCTATTGGGATCTTCAGGCTTTCAAAATCTTGCTGGATCAGGCGCGGAAGAACAACTACATGCTTCTCTTACTCTTTACACCCTTCTTTTTCTCGGAGGGCACCTTACCATTTCTGCTCAATTGCTTTATGCAGTGGCCAAAATTGGAACCTTCAGAATGGCAAGCGTAAAAAACTGTCTGTGCTGTGTACCTTGGCTTCATTATCTGTTGGTTTTAATTAAGGATGCAATCACAAAGACATACACAAAGGTAAACGGTAAATATTTATTTTTCGAAAGTAACATGTCACTGAAGAGATACTGAAAGCGTCTTAAACTGTCTTTATTGATGCACAAAGTACTCACATGACTGCGAGAGCATGTCAGAAAAGCACATACTATCTGGACTTGCTCTCGTTTTCGCTTTGGCAACAAGGGCGTAAAAGAGAAAACATGATTGTGGACAATTTACATGCACAGTGCAGTGAAGCTACATTGGCAAAAACAACAGCAGCATTTCAGCACATTGTCGAGACATTTGTTGACAGCTACAGCTGTAGTGGTAGATCGAAGCTGTATAAATTATGATCGAAGTTTATACACGGTAGCAAGCAACTGACATGAACATCATGAGTCGTGCTGGCAGCAGCGTTTAACTCTATAACATTGCAACTGGAGAATTCCGGGCACAACAAGGAAAGCGTCGTCCTGGAGTTAACAGCTCAACAAGAGGACTATTTTTTATCAGGGCCTTGTCAAAGACAAGTGACCTTGTTGAAATGTAGGGTCAAGGCTCAGGCTGCTCTCACTCACCAGCTGTTATCCAAGTAATCTTCTACGGCAGTCTGCGTTTTCTAAAGTGCAGCTAAAAAGAGGACTTAAAGGAGGCTACGTGCACCATGACCGATGTGATGGCTTTACGAATATGAAACAAGAAGTGCCTCAACAAGCATATTGAACTGAACAAATTGATTCATTTGTAGACACAAAGAAAACCGTGCGAACATTGGATAAAACACTAACAACCAATTTCTATTTGTACCCTTTTATATTGACGATAGAGAGAACCGATACACAAAAAATAGAACAGTGAGCACACACAACTGCTATGGGTGTGACGCAATCAATTGGTTGAATGATTGTCTACATTTTTGCGCTGCTTTAGCAAAGAAAACCAGCACAAATAACAACACCTCAGAGCGTGACAAAGGCTTTAAAACCGGGAAGATGTGGGAACTCTTCCGCAAGATCTCTGCCCCACGGCTGTTTGGCTGAATGCACGAAACACCTAAAAATGCAATGACTGAATGCACATTCAAAGCATACAGTTCGGCAACGCAAACTAGAGTTTTGAAAGTGTGAGACTCAGACTTGATTCGATTTCTTCGGTTTCCTTGGTGTATTGCCACGAACAATGAGAACGAATACGTTAAGAAAGAATTGCCAATAAATGCCGAGAACGTGCATATTTTTCATCTGGCAAATCTCGATAATAGCCTGGTTTTGCAGCAAATGACTAGCACCTTTGTACACACGTGTAGTCTCCACTGGTAACTCGAGTTCTACAAGATGGAAGCCACAGATACCTGAACAAGACTAAAATACAATTCAGAAGGATTTCACTTCTTCTTTAATGTTTTCATGCATTGAATTAGGACCCAACTACGTAATAACATAAGGTACCTCCTGCAAAGCATTCCATCGCTATGCCTCTATCCACAAAAGACACGTCATTGCCTTCTGAGCTCGCAGCTGCTCCCTCGCAATACGGGGCTTCCTCTGGGTTCTCAGGTGCACCTTGGTTGTCTGTAGATTGTGGAGCTTCAAGTGCATTGCCTGGGTTGTCTGGCGTTGGCTGCTGGCATCCTGGTTGTGGGACCGGACGAGAAAATGGAGGCTTTCTGGGTTTGTTCTGTGGTCTATGCAGGAAAACGCTTGGCACTGCCATCCGCTTCAACTTCTTTTTGCCATCCACTCTAGGTTTTTCAAAATCATCCGGAAGGAAGTGGTCCTGTCGATTGTCCGTCAGGAAAAAAATGTGATTGACGTTACTTTGGCCTATAGCTTCAAAATGTTTTAATAGTCATGAGAAATAGTTGCTGCTAACATCTTGAAAATATCGCTTTTCGTCGTTAGGGCCACAACTATGTTCCTAAATCATCAGAAGCGTTTTCATGTATGCTTGCTCACTATTCCCTAGTTTCGAATGCAAAACAGGAAGAAAAGGGTTTTATCTAGGGGTGTGCGAATATTCGACAGTTTCGAATATTCGTCGAATATTGCATTCGAAATATTCGTATTCGATTCGAAAATCGTGTATTCGAAAAGTTTCGAATATTCGATAACTTCGAATAATCGAAAAATTGGAATATGCGGTTCGATTAACATGCATAAAATAACTCGTCTCCCACATTTCTGCTGCGTTCGTATCGCTACAAGCGTTGCCGAGAGGAGCGACAAACATCGTAAGTACACGGAGGCACGATATCTGCCTGCGACGAGCGCCCCAATACGTATGATTTATTGCTGGTGCATCTCCGACGTGCAGCGCTGTTGGCTGTCATGTAACCGTACATTTTCAATATTATGCGGCCGTAACGTACCGCACTACCACTCGATCACTGTGCGGGACCACATCTGAAGAAATACAGTGACCCACGTGACTGGTGGCGGACTGTAGGCGCCTTCAGATACCACACTCTGGCAAAGCTTTGCCCCATGTACCAACCACTTCTGTTCCAAGCGAGCGCGCCTTTTCATTTTCAGGGGCGGGGGGGGGGGGGGGGAGTTGTCTCTGTTACAAGGGAGCGCCTGCTGCCTGATCATGTGGAGCAACTCATATTTCTTCATGATAACATGTATTCATTACTTTCATTGTGCCGTGATATTTGCTTGTGTTGTGATGTGCATTGTGCTAGCCTGGACATTGTGTAGCAGTGTATGTTGTGTTGCCAGTCAGGCTGTTAATGTTTTTTTTTTCAAATAGCTACATGTTAAATGGAATATTGTTACTGTGGAGGCATTTTTCCTTTGATATTCGATATTCGATTCGATATTCGAAGGTGGATATTCGTATTCGATTCGTATTCGAAAAAATTGATATTCGCACACCCCTAGTTTTATCCCAGAAGAAACGGGGGGGGGGGGGGGGCGAGTTGTGTAGTACGACAGTGACAGAAAGAAGAGCACAGTTGAAGCAACACTGTATAAAAATTGACTAGGCACTTTCATTTAAAATAAATTTATGCGAACGGGCAGTCCGCATTTATTGTCTGATCAGTTGGAACATGAAGGCGACAACATGCATTGACGGAAAAGGAGGAAACCACTCGCACATTTCCGTGCAAGCTTTGTATGTACAACTAAACCAACTTTCCCGAAGCGCACTCCGCAGATACACTGGCACTTTTTCGCCATTCTCGGTCAGTTAACCGTCGTCACAAAGTTATCGAATAAATACGCGCCATGCGATCGCGTAAATCGCAAATCAATCATATTTCATGCGTACTCTCAGTCGTATTTCTGTTCCGTTAATCGGAGGCTTGTCTTGCCGCCGACTGGTTAAACGCTTCACGCAGTAAATCTCTCTTCGTATGAGCGTAACACGCAATTGCTCGAACAAGCCTCGCCAACGGAACAGGTAAATATTTCAACCGCATTTGAGCATGCCCAGCGAACCGCCTCATCTCTTATAGTACAGTGCTAAGACGCAATGGACCTTTTTCAAACAATCCCAGAGCGCCCCGCGGGCGCGCGGAGCATTATGAGAAAAGTGTGTACGCCGAGAGAGCCGGCTGCTCGGTCGGCTGCTGCTCGCGGCGCCGCGGGAGCGGTAAATACTGCACACATCCGAACTCATCTGCATGTATTTCTACGCATGAAACGTGAAAAGATTAACGCTGTGCAGTGCAAGTATTACCGAGCGGATATGTATCGGATGTAGCGATTAAGCGGCATGCACATTACCGCACGCCGATGCTTCGACACGTACTTTAACATGAGCTGGAACAGTGAATTCATGTTTATTCGACGATTACTTGTAATGCACGTAATTATACGAATGTGAGGTATCGAACTGCCCCATGTAGCTTTCCGCTTGAGCGCTTCCCGCTTGAAGCGCGGGAATGTCATGAACACTCCCGCGCTTTCAAAGTGCGTTTAGCCGCTATGGCCTTTCAAAGGTAATCTGATGTTGCTCACGAGTAACGCTATATACATATCTACCGTGTGGTCACGTGAGCCAACACCTGAAAACACAACCGGCGTTTGTCAAATGTAATGTCTGCCCGTTAGTGACAGCGAACGGTGATAAAAAGCTAATCTTTTGTTACTTGCGGCGCGACGACGCGCACGCTGTCTAATCACTGTCTTATTTTACTAAATGCCAGCTCTCTCGATCTGGCGTGATCTTTAAATCTTAGAGCCTCGCGCTGTGCTCGTTAACAGTGTCGGTGAACGTTGATTACAAATGAATCCGCGAATTGCAGTGGCCGCTCGTGGAATTCGTCTAGGAAACCGAATGAAATCATTCTGCTAAATTTATGCCATAGAGCATACCGGCGCAAAAAAAAAAAAGAAAGGAAAAGCAATGACGCTTCGGAACCGCTCAGCTGGTCCAACAGTGGCAGCTAAACACAAAAGAAGTTCATGAATGACGTACTGTGCGTCCCTGTCTTAGCATGCGCTAAAAGGTTCTCAAGATGAATATGTACCAATGTACCAACTAGCTCGACTTTCGGTCTCAACGCAGTAATATGTTACACTTTCTCATATTCACTTGGTCTGAGAAGTGCTGGCACGGCCCAGGCGGAAGGCTAAAACGAGAGTGCGACGCGCTCGTTGCGACGACTAAGCGCTTGTGCGCGCGTTGGTGGCGCTCATGTGCTTGAAAAAGGTCTATTGCACAAGCGAACACACAGGAGCTGTAGTACTATCTAGCTCACCTGTTTGTTATTGTAACCTTTAGCGCGAAATTAATTATCGCCAACTCGTCCAACCAGCAACGCTACTTTGATTACACTTGGAGACTGCAGCAACTTACCTCGCACAAGCGGGTGTTCTTCGAAGACGCGAAGTTCTTGCGGCCGATTCTGTGCAGCCATGCCGCACGTCGTTGCTGGTCGTCTTTCCCGGTCGGAATACAAAAAAATGCCTTCCCAGACTCTGTTCGGTTGCTGCACCCGAAGGCGCAGCAGCCAGGCATGGCTCTGGCACGTACGCTAGCTGATGGTCCGTCCACGATACGTAGCTAGGACGTTGAAATCAGCCCGTAATGCTCGTTCAACACGGATGAACAGTGCGCGGAGGCGCCCAACGTGCTTGGAAGGGATATGGCGACGGGAGGTCACGTGACACAAATAAACCGATCACCGCGCCTTTACGGCGGTGGTGCTGATGCTGCACGTTTGCCATTGGTGAACGTAATGATAACTAAAATAGCTATATTTGCTGGGAAAATGCAAATAAGGCCCCCCCCCCCCCAAAAAAAAAGAAAAAAAAAAAACGAAAAGCGACCTGGAAAATCCGTCGTAGCCGCTGTTTTGATGACGCGTCTTCTAACCCTTCTCGACGTTTGCTTCACCTTGCTTGACTAAATGGTATAGTTTGGCGTCGGTGGGAACCTGGACCACAGAACCTATCGTCGCTTTGTCAAAATTAAAGTCCTCTCTCTCGGGGTGGGAGCGGGAGAGACATATGATACGCGGCTTTTATATGAACTATTACCTGAAAAAGTAATTTGTTTACGGCAATTTCATTACTGCCAAGGCTGCGTCTGAGCTCCTCTCTCTCCTCACCGGGCAAAAGACAAAGCTACACCTCTGTGAATTTCCGCGCTCTTGTGTGTACATTACAATGGACATGAAAAATTTTTGTGTACGAGAGCGTTACGGTTTCACTGTGCAACTCCAAAACCCCTGGCGATGCCCATGCAGGCGCTTAATCCTGAACTGACAGCCAGCGCTTACTCACTCTGTTGTTTCGAAAAAATATGCTCTACTAGTCACCTCAATCTGTCTCCATGTCGCATATTTATTTTACGAAAGATTCTGACTTCGCACGAAGTACCGAAACGAATAGAAGCACTCCGAGCCCCAAATCCAGCAAAATGAAAATCTGCTAAGGCCTAAGGTGCGTGCCGCCATCTATCGTGCATTGGTGGAATGAATTTCTTGCGGCCTCCGTGACCGCGAATACAGTTAGCCTCCGAGATTCAAGAGACCAAGCACTACCTTCACACGGTAATATAGAAGGACACGTACATCTAATAAAAACGTTGGTTCTTCTGAAAAGCTCAAAGGTTCGCGACGCGAAACGAATCTAAACGTAGCGAGCTTCAAGGCAACGCCTAGGAGGAGCAAGTTTTGTCGAATGCAAGCCAGGTGCCGCCACCGATCAATACGTTCGATTATAGCATTATGGATCGTGAATGCGGTTTACTCACTGGTGAACATAAATTTGCAACTCCCACAATGCGTGAATGAACGCAAATCGGAGCTTTGCTCCTACAGTACCTTCAAGAGAACACTGTACTTCAAGGAAAGCGCACTTAGCCGATTAACTGCTGTTATTGCTGACCGCAACACTCGACCGCGGGCGCGGGCTGGCAGCCTCGTTCAGATGAAGTCCCTTTACGTACGTTTGTGACATTTATAAACAATGACCTTGATGATTGCGACGTCAGAAGACATGTATGCACACATATTGATCGCAGCTGCTGTACTGCAAAACTATTCAGCCCTCATCCCAAGACCCGCCGAAATAGCTCAGTTGGGAGAGCGTTAGACTGAAGATCTAAAGGTCCCTGGTTCGATCCCGGGTTTCGGCAGTTCTTTTTGCTCACTAATTTTTTTTTTCTTTTTTTGCGGAACAAATTTTCGCGACATTCTCAATTATACTTCAGAGAAATCAAACTGTCGCAGGGTAGATCCTTAGGGCTCTTGTGACAAGGATGTAACCGTGTGACTGATTTCTTTGCAATGAAATTCGTAATGACAGGGCCAGTGTCGCACTATCATGTGGTCATACCTGGACATTATCGGTGGAATGATCGTTTTTTATTAGCAGCATTGACGAAACGCCACATTCATGTTCTAGTAACACACAGTTCGGTAATTAATTAAACACTACAGTGAGGTTCTCGCTCTTGAAGTTATGCCGCTGAGTCAGGGGGTGTATACAGCGCCTTCGTAAAAAAAAAAAAAATCTAAGCGCTGAGCAAATGGATCCAAAGCAATAACATTGACTGTTTTCTTTCGCAAGGCTACTTTTTACCTCTGCCTTCTTTAAGTGCATAAATGTATGTTTATCTACGTCATTTACTAAGAGGGATGCCTACCCAGGAAAAGGAAATTAAACAAATAAGGATGGGCTGGAGCGCATGCGTCAGGCACACCCATAGCATGGTATACAATTCGCTGCGTTCCCTAAAGCAAGAAGTGTACAATGATTGCATATTGCCAGGAAGTTGAGCAGACAAAACTTAAGAACGTTGCAGCCAAGAACAGAGCATCATTATACATATATGAATACACCACACTGTCCCTCATTCTTAATCGCAGATAATGGCTACTTTTAGTGCGTTACACGCAGTGAATATTTTTTTGTCTCTTTGCATCTTGAGTAGCACTGTTACCCTGAAGAAAAAAGTGAGAGCGCCACAATGGCTGAAATTACCTTTAAAAGAAGTCTATTCGGCGTGATAAGCAGCTATGTGGGTCATCTATGTAGTCGAAGAAGGTTAATGTGTAGTCGAATGCATGAGTTGGGACACAATAAGACTTTCTGAGATCCTCCGGCATTCTAACAGCTTAATAATAATTCATGATAAACCTCTAACCGGCTGTATATATATATATATATATATTGTGACGCAACGGTTAGCGCGACCTTTATTAGGCCCCGAAGGCACGGTGAAGCGACCACACCCGAGGCACAGATCACAATCAAGCCGAGTTCCCACTATAGATGAAGACGACGAACACCCATGATGATGACCATGTACGAGGAGGGTAGATGTGTCCCACAGTGTGGGCATTCATTGGACACAATATATATATATATATATATTATATATATATATATATATATATATATATATATATATATATATATATATATATATATATATATATATATATATATATATATATATATATATATACATATATATATATGCGCATCCTATATGTATGGCCCTCTCTGCGACTACTGACAAAAGGCAGAATTCCAGTTCTTAAGATTCTTAAGATGGTTCCCAAAAGAGGGAGTCCTTCATTGCACGAGAAATCGGAATGCATAAATTACCATGGGCGTCAGGAGGAGGGGGCAGGAGTAGTAGCTGCTAACACCCTCCCCCCACCCCCTCCCAGGAAATTTCGGATAATTTTCTATCCAGTGAGAATAAGCTACCCAGCTCGATTAGCACTTCAGGTCCCTCATATCCTTGCCTTTTGGATCACCAGCCAACTTTGGACGTTACATCTTACAACTTTGCACGTTATTGCAGTGGTTCTCAGCCATGGATGTTTCGGGGACCCCCTGTGAACCTGTGGAAGAGTGATGAGGGACACCTTGCAGTGAGAGAGAAAAAAAAAGGGGGGGGGGGCGGTAGCGGGGGAGGAGGGGGTCATAAATAGACCCAATATGCAGCGTGAAATAGACGCCTTTCATTTCTCTCTGGCAGATAATGGTCAAGCCGAAGTACCACGCCAATTCGATCTCAATAGTTTGCCACTAAGTTATGCGGTCTGCAGCCACATTCAACCTTTTTCTAGCTATGTTTGCTTTTCAAATATGCAAGCCTAGAAAAGGTATGCTAGCTTGCATATTTTTATTTTATTTATTTATTTTATTTATAAATACTGCTGTCTCGATTTCGAGACATAGTAAGAGTGGGTACATATATTAGTACAAACAGCAAATTAAAGAAACGCTAAGATTATACAAACAGATAAGGATACGATATGCTTACATAGCTGTACAACAAAATCTTTCATCAGGTGCGAGTACAAACGTTGATGGGAATACAGAAAAAGACAACCGCTAAGACAATGCAGACAGATAAAAGCTAGATGTGTATTCGTAGTTTCTCAACGAACTCATCATGAGTCAATGCGCGAAGCGAACCATCCAAGTTGTTCCAGATTTCAACAGTGAATGGAAAAAACGAAAATTTAAAACAGTCAATGTGTATCCTGAAAGGAATAATGTTTAGTCTGTGGGTTTGCCTAGTGGCACGTGTATTAGCGGGTACAAAAGAGAATGGTGCGTGAATACCGGATGGCGTGTGGACGATCTTGTGCAGTAAAATTACGCGTTTGCGTTTGCGCCTATGCTCCAAAGTCTGCAACAATAAGATGTGAGCATGTGATGAAGGTGAGAAGCTGCGATCATAGCGACCGAAGATGAATCTGATAGCTTTTTTCTGGATTGATTCTAGCTGCGTTATGTCACACGTGAGGTGAGGAGACCATTTGAAGCGTAATCTAGTATCGGATGAACTAGTGATTTGTAGGCAGTCAGCTTACATTTCAACGTTGCATTTTTTAAAGTTCGCTTTAAGTAACCGAGTTTTCGAAGCGCTTTTGCAGAGATATGATTGATATGGGCGTGTCATTTGAGGTTATGTGAAAAAATGACACCCAAATATTTGTACTCACTAACTTGCGACAAGTAACTACCATTGGCATTGTAAGAGTAATTCAGCGGCTTCTTTTTGTTACCGAAAGTCATGGCGACTGTTTTGGTAAAATTCCTTTTCATTTGTCACCTATCACTCCATTCGCAGAACATTGAAAATACCTTGTTTAATTCGTGTTGATCACTAGCATCAGTAACAGTGCTGCAGAGGACAGTCATCTGCATATAGACGCAAAATAACACTTACTACATCATTAATGAAAATGACAAATAACAGAGGTCCGAGCACTGAACCCTGAGGTACTCCAGATGTGACTGTTACCGATGAAGAATGCGTGCGATTAAAAGTAACGAACTGAGATCTTAAGTGTAGATAGTCAGTGATCCAGTCTATTAATTTAGACCCTTTTAATATTGCTCGCAGTTTACATAGAAGCTTTGCGTGGCAGACCATGTCAAAAGCTTTCGAATAATCAATGAAAATAGCGTCTAGTTGATCGTGACTATTGAGTGCAGAAGCTATGCCGTGTGTAAACTCAATGAGTTGCGTGACGGTGGAGAAACCAGAGCGAAAGCCGTGCTGGCTTTGTGAGAGAAGATTGTGGAAAGTTAAATACTGTACAATATACTTGTGAATAATGTGTTCAAGAAGCTTACAGCAAGTCGAAATGAGAGATATTGCTCTATAATTTGCTATAAGATCACCAGATTTAAATACTGGAACGACGCTGGCGATTTTCCATGCTTTGGGAACAGTTGAAGTGTCCAGAGATTTATTGAAGATCACTGTAAGATAATGGGCATTCCATTCTGAGTATCTCTTCAAAAACATGTTGGGTATGGCATCAGGTCCCGCACTTTTAGTCGTGTCAATTTTCAGCAACAGGTTAAGAACCCCAGAGTGAGTTACCTCGAGACCCGGCAACGCGTGTTCCGAACTATGCATAAATGGAGGACGAGAACCATCATCTTGGCTGAAGACAGAGTGAAAATACCTATTGAAGCCTTCAGAAATGGTGACAGGATCAGTGCAAGTTTGATCGTTGATAATGAATGCTGTAGAGTCATGAGAAGAGGGAAGTATTGTTTTCCAAAATTTTGATGGGTTATCCTTGATGAACGTTGTTAACGTTGTGTTGTAATAAAAGTTTTTCGCTTCTGTCATTTTTGTCCTTAGCTCAGACTTTAGTGAAAAAAGAAATGGATCGAGGCGGTTTCGCTTGCCTATGCGCTTAATGCGCCGTATGAGATGGATTATGTCACGTGTGTACCAAGGGTGCTTCGGGTTATGTTTTACATATTTTTGAGGGACGAACTGTGTCACACAGGTGCGCACCAAATTATAAAACTGCTGTAACAATGCATCAACACTGCATGATCCACTACCTGCCACGAAACTACCGAAAGAGGATTCTAACAGCTCTACAATCGCACGATCGTTTGCATGCGTGAAATCAGTAACGGTGCTGAATCTCGGTTTACAAGGTGCGTGAGTCACGTTCAGTTGCAACAACACACCCTTGTGCTCAGATAAACCATCTATTATATCACACTCAAAGCCATGTTGCAGCAGTTCTTCATTAATGAACACAAGGTCCAGAACAGAGTTATCTCTGGTTGGACCTTCAACCACTTGCGTTAAGTCAAAAGAAACAGCCATATTAATCAGGGAGTCGCATATTGCCTTATCACGACCTGTTGAAGTTAGCAAGTCCCAATCAATACAAGGAGCATTGAAATCACTGTGATGATCATTTTAAAACTATTAATTCAGTTACGGGCTATATATTCTGTAATATGGAAAAATACATCTTCAGAACTGAGTGGACGATAAACAGCACCAATTACCGTCACAAAACCAGAAAGTTTTATACGACACCAAACAGACTCAGTATTCGGAAGTTCAGGTAGTACTGAAAATTCGATGCCTTTCCTAATGAAGACAGCAACACCACCGCCTTTGCTGAATTGTCTGTCATTTCTTATGACAGAATAAGCTGGCGGCAAAAATTCAGAATCCGATATTGCGTTGTTTAGCCATGTCTCTGTAGCACAAATAACTGATGGGTGGTGACACTCTAATAGCCAATTGAAATCCTGAACCTTGTTAAGCAGACTGCGAGCATTTATGTTCAAAAGGGTTAGTTTCCGTTCACTACTGAGTCACTCTGTGTCCCTAGGAACGGTGGCACGAGGAGCCTGAACAAGTGTTTTGCGAACACTGTCCCACGTGTAGCGAACGCTGTCTACTATCAAAGAATCGTAATGTAATCTGTATTTAGATGCCTGTTTACGGATATCAGCCGAATGACCCCACAAGTCTTTGCGGATTTGCCGTACGCGTGCAGAAAAATCTTCATTGATGTATATATTGGTTCCTTTCAGCTTTCCGGCATTCTTAAGAATTTCAAGCTTGGTTCTGAAATCCAGCAACTTAAAGATTACAGCGCGCTTCTTTTCACTTCCTCGCGTGCCGAGTCTATGGCAGCGTTCAATGCCATCACATTGAATTCCAATCTTGCAAGACAGCAATTTCGTCACAGAAACCAGCAATGTTTCGGAAGTTTCATCCATTGGTTCATTCAGGCCATATATAATCAAGTTATTCCTGCGGGATCGATTTTCAAGATCATCATTTCTGCGCTCAAGTTTGTCGATTGTATCTTTGAGGTTTACACCCGTTACTTCTAGTTCGTGAATGCGTTGAAGGGCATCATTTACAGTCTAAGACAACGTTTCAATGTTTTCAAGACGCTGTTCAAAAGAAGTCATTCTTGAACTGAGCGTAGAAAGCTCTTCACCAATTCGCTTCTGTCCGGCTATCAGTTCAATGCGCGTGGAACAATCGATCGCAGAACACTGCAACAAAAGCTTTACAGCCATCTCATGCAGAAGGGGAAACATATTTCAGCTCCGTCGAAATTCAACACGTTATGCGGTGAACCATACCAAAAATCAAAAGGGCCCGCTGCCACGGGATACAGTGTGCCTCCAAAAAAGTTTTGTTTTTTGTTTTTCAAGGATGGGTTTCGCGGACCCCTAAAAATGGCTTCGCAGAACTCCTGGTGTCCGCGGGTTACCATTGGAGAACCACTACTGCACTATTGACTTATCTGCTTTATTTACTGTATGTCACCTTACCTACCATATTTTATGATTACTGTATGTGTGTATATACATTCCACCTTTGTTGTGTGTATTGCAATGCATGGCGATTTGTTTTGCCTTTTTGTTGTTGTTGCACGGATCTGTGTAGAATGTATAATGTTCAGTTGAATGTAATATTGTAACCACTCCTGCTTGGGCCGCTCAATGGGCCTGCAGTATCTTATAAATAAATAAATAAATAAATAAAATAAATAATAAAAAAATCTTACCGGTCATGTCACGGCAGTGAAAGAAAGGCTGGCTGTGCTGGATGCTGCTCTCCCTCCCCCCCCCCCCCCTTCCCCCATGCGGATGCGCCCTCCGGAAAAGGTTCTGCGGACGTCATTCACTCCAATCCACTAATTAAGTTTTCCCAATATATACCTGGCGGTATATTTATATAAGAGCTTAGAAATTTTACCTGAGGGCAATTAAAGGGACACTAAAGAGAAACAATGAATTGGTTTAGATTGATAAAGTGTGCTCGGAGAACTCTTGTGTAGTTTATTTCACCACCATAGGTTTATTATTAGAGGAGAAAAGCAAGTTTAAAGTTTCATTTTTAAATTTCGCGCCAGACTTTGTAATTGGTGACGTAAAAGACTTCAAAGAGCATTTAACGTATTTTGGCGCCACTGGCTCGACGAAATTTACACAAACTCGTTATGTCAAGTCTTTGGCCCCCTCAGAGGACGATGTACTTCGATTTAACCAATTAGGAACCACATAGGCCAAAGCAGGCGCCGTCAAAAATAGGTGACGTCACGGCAAATGGTGCGGGAACTACAAGGTGGCGTCGCCACCTGTATTTTCTTTTCGCGCGTTTTCTCGCAGCAAGCGTGCTGTTTTTGGTATCGTGGAAGACTACTTTACTAATGCGAGAAAAATCGTTTTGCTCTTTAGTGTCCCTTTAAAATAGACGCCGACCCCGTATGTTCACATAAAAGCAAGACGTTTCGGCTCCCGCACGAGAGCCTTCTTCATAAACGTCTTGCTTTTATGTGAACATTCGTGGTCGGTGCGCATTTTAATTGTCCTCATGTCTTTTCCCGTCTACACGGGTTTCCGTCCGATTCCCGACTTCATTAATGGTATCTGGTGAAACTTTAACCGATAGCAAATAGTTCTGAGATGAAACCGTTTTCGAAAGATACCCTACCACAGTTGGGGTGAAATGCACTGTCATCCCACCTAATAAGATAAGAGCGCCGTTTGCAGCGCTGAAGCAAGAAGGCAACTCGGCCAAAGACCAACAATGATTCTTTTGCTAGATGAAGGAATTATGATGCATGAAACTTATGTCTTCTCTATAATTCATTCAAAGGAGCTTCCCGACTTTAATATATATAGAAGTACGAGCAAAACAGGCACGTCTAAAATTTATTTATCAACTCCTGCACAATTATTTTAAAATAGACATTTCAAATTACGTGTGTTATTCACAAACACGAGCCACAAGACACAAACATACACACACATTAGTACAATACAAATGCAACACTGATGTGTTTAAATATTCTTTTTTTCCGGTTGCCATTCGCGAATGGAACATGTTGGCCCCTCACATCACTAACACTGAGTCACTGTCTCAGTTTGAGTTAGAAATTGAAACCAATTCTTAGCTTCTTTAAATACCCAATGACAATGGTAATGAAACCAGTATGTACTACTTGTATATTCTGTAAACAGCCATGTGCGCGGCCTTATTGTTAAACTTGCCATTTTGTATGCACTTGTATTTTGTTTGTTATGTTGTGTAAATATTGCTTATGTACAAAGTGCCAGGTTGATGTTACTTTTATGTTCTGTATTACAGTTTTTTTTTACTATGATGAGCAATGATAGCATCTGTACAGAGTGCCCACCTGCTACGGTCTCAGTAGAGACTGGCAGTATTGCAAATAAATATGTAATCAATATATGCCGGACGACTATAGAAAGATGTGTGACTTTCCGTTGCACACATACAATCGATCTCTAAGCCTGGCATTCTCTGCAAGATCCACCATGGTGTGTGTTAGAAGTGGACTTCACTGAAATGTTTTAGCGCATCTCATGTGACGCGTCATCTTGCCTTGCTAACTCGTGAAGGCTTCGTGTTCTCCAGCACGTGTGACTACGTATGCATACAAAGGAATCCAACAAACAATTAGGCCAAGGAAAACACAGCGGTCTTTAACTGTGGCCTGATAATCATAGCGTAAGTTGAAATGAATTAAAGTGGACGAAAACTCACCCTTTCCGTGGGTCGGATCCAAACCCGCAACCTTCGAATTACGTGGCCGATGCTCTACCGAAGGTTGCGGGTTTTGATCCCACCGACGGAAATGGGGGTGTTTTGTCCACTTTAATTTATTTCAAGTTACGCCATAATTAATACACTGCAGCTAAAGAGAACAATTAATATCCCGTACGCCTTCCTTAGCCTAATTGTCTGTTAGATTCGTGGTTGTGTCTAACAAAAAAACGCCCTCCCCAGCACAAAATGGCCATCTTTCGTTCATATATGCATCACAAGGTTTTTAGGTGGAATAAAAATGTTTTTAACCAATCAATAAATTAAATCAATCAATCAATAAACCGTGTTTTAAATGCGTAAGCATTTCTATGCAGAATAAACAAGAAAACTGAACGTCCTTCTGCCTGTCACATAAGGTGATCGCCGCTATGAAGAAATAAGTCAATGAAAATATGTAAGTTTTCCCTCTGGTGCTTGGGTTTGAACCCGAGCCTCGCGCTGCGAATGCGAGCGTCTTAACCACTTGGCTATGCAGCCATTTTTTTATTGCAACATGTAACACTAGCAAAACCGAATGCATCCCCACTAAGCTTCAAGCTTAGTGTTGTGGCTTTCAGAAATATCACACAGGTCGTCCATAACGTTGAGCACTTCATCGTCGTAGCGGTGCTTCGCAAGTACTTCGCGCAACTTGCACGTTTGTTCAATAAAGTAAATATCCATGGACGGCCCGAGTATCTAAATCACAATTCCTAACCACCATGTGGCTTCGCCATATACTGTGCAAGCCAAGGAGAAAGAACATATACTTTAATGTATATGCGTCCCTGCAAGCAATAAAGACATGCTCTACCGGCTCTGATTTTCTACAGAGTAAGTTATTCGAGCTCCACGGTTAGAAGCAGCATCTTTGTTCTAGCCACGTTAGTGTAGCTTAAAAAAGAAAGTTTTAACTCCGGCTGGAGCGGGCATTCTTTTACCTCTCTTCAAAACGTCTTCTCCTTTGCCTCCATATAGATAGGTCGATACAAAGGCGCAGGAAAAATGCCTTCAATGAAATCTTTCGTCAAACGTTTACGAGTGACATTAATGTTCATTTAGACAGATATTCCAAACTAAATTTGGCATTGAGAAAGCGAAACGCAGGAACAACTTGACGCAATAAGCCATTGACGCCATAACGAAGCTCATGATTTGAGGCAACAATGAAGTTTGGCAAAGCTGATGCAAGCCTGATTTGAAGGAACATCCTCAAAAATGGTTCGCACTGGTCACGTAGAAAGAAAAACCTTGAAACAATAAGTCCAAAGCTCCTCTTTTTAGTCTTAAGAAAAGATTGTTACGGTCAATGATTAAAAAATGTGAACAGATGTCACTCACATGAATGCTTTGTACCGACTGTGCCAAAGAAATGTTGCAACATAACGCTCTCTGTGAAGGCTTCGTTGGTTTTCCTGGAAGTGGAATAAAAACTCTCTGCAGGACGAGATGTACAGCCGCCATAGCGGACGTTCACTGTACGTATCAGGAAAATTCACACTTTGCGAAATTTTAATGCAAAACATGCCTTTCAGTGGTCGCCGGATGCGCGTGCCGTGGGACAGCGTTCTATGGTGTGAGAACGAGTTCTAGAGAGATGATGAAAGGCGCCATGAAGATGCAACCCGAAAACGGCGTTCCAGGGATGGCCCCCTTCCATGCAATGGAACGAAACGTTTACGCGTCACTCAGACAACTTCCAGAGGGGCTTCGGCGTGAATTTTTATCGCGGAGCTGGCTAAGCTCGGAGAAACTCCTTCAGTCATGAACAGAAATTATCATCATCATGAACCGGCACGCGCTTCCTTCGTCGTCTTCTTCCTCTTCGTCCTCTTCTTGATCTCCGGTTTCGCTTCCAGAACACGTGCGCCGATTCGAACGGCGTATGATGCAATAGCTCTGATGGGCGGTGAACGAGTAGAGGAGAAAAAAAGAGAGGTAGAAAGAAATAGAGAAATTCTTGGCGAGCCGGAACTCGAACCAGCGTACCCACGATCCGAAAGCGAGCGCCGTAACCACTCAGTTATCCAGGCACGCTAGTAGCATAGTATAGCAAGGGGGTGGGAAAGGGAAGTGAGGGCGACGAGGAGGGAAAGGAGGAGGGAAGAGAGTAAAGCACAGCATAACCTTGTATAGTGTAGTATAACAAAGGTATGGGAAAAGGAATTGAGTTTGAGTAGGAGAGAAACGAGAAGGGAACGCTTCCAGCTTTTCCTCAGTATTGCACCACTAGCGTGTAGCTGCCCCATTTTATTTTTGTACGATTTTAACAGAGCAACGCTCGTTCAGCTGTGCTAAATTCTTTTTAAAATCTAAAGATAGCACCTCCTGCTCAAGCATACAGTTTATGCGCAAGAACACATTGTTTTTTTTCGTAAACCCGTGGAATAGAATAACTAGGACCTTCGGGGCGTGAACTATATAGCACGTAGCCGGCCTCTCCGACGTCGGGACAGAGAGGCAGTTTCTGCGCGAAAATGACTTGCGGAATCCGTAACCTAGATCACTAATTGTTAAAAAAATGGTGTCGGCTGATTAATAAATCGTACTGCGACCTTCTCTATGGTGATGCACATATCTTTAGGAAGGTTCGTACTGTTAGGGTGTGCAATTGCGTAAGAAGAGAAGGCAGGCGCGATTCTTTATATAAAATAGTATTTACGACAAATTTAGGAAATAATATATTTCTTTCCATGGAGCGGGAGGCGCGCGCACTTCTTTCGTCTCTTCGCATTCCTGCGCTGTTGCTCTTGACCCATTACTATAGGTAGAATTATCCCGGCTTCCTCGAAAAAAAAAAAAAGAAATCATGACCTCGAGGCTTGAGATAAGCTGTAAGGACTGATTAAACTACACAACAATTTCGTCTCCCCACCTAACCCTTTGCTATCCACGGCCCGCTTCCCATCTCTTTGTATCCATTCCGATGTTCTGAGTGCCCATCTGTTATCTGCCCTTCTCCTGACATGACCTGCGCAGGTCCACTTCTTCCTCTTAATATCTACCGAGATATCGACTACCCGTATTTACTCTATGATCTACTCTTTTGCTTTCCTGTCTTTTAGAGGTCACCCCTATCATTTTTCGTTCCATTGCGCGCTGGCTAGTCCTTAGTGTCTTCCTTGGTGGGTTGAAGAACATTGGGAGAGGCCTTCGTTCTGCAGCGGACATAAGACAGGCTGATGATTAAGATAGATTTACCAGCGCAAAAAAGACGGGACATTTAGGAAGGACACACACTTAATTATGAACCAACTCGCCCAAGCAGCCGTTTTAGCAAGGCTGATGATGATGATAATACAACAACGTAGACAACGTAGACAAAACGGAACTACAAAAAAGAGTGAAACTTAATGTGGCACAGTCAGTGAAAAAAGAGGCACTCAAACTAAGACGAATGAAAATCCAAATAAGCTAGAAGTTCAGGGCATGGAATCTTGAAGGGCAATCTTGAAGACGCAGATCGCCGGTCAATTTTCGCATTTGATGAGGCTTGTAAGGATTTTTACCTTAATAAATAATACCCAGAAGACTACAGAAAGACGTGGGACTTGCCAATACACTCATGCAATCGATCACAGGCCTGGCTTTCTCTGCAAGACCCACCATGGTGGTTGTGGGAAGACAAATTCATTGAAATGTTACAGCGTATCACACGTAATGCGCCCTTTGCCTACGTGACTCGTGAATGCATCGTGCACCCCAGCACGTGTGAGGTATGTACACAACCAAACAAATCCGACAGACAATTAGGGTAAGGAAACATAGCAGAAATTAATTGTTTCCTTTAACTGCATGTAGTGTAGTAGTTATGGAGTAAGTTGAAATGAATTGAAGTGGACGAAAACTCGCCCTTTCCATCAGTTGGATACGAACACACAACCTTCGATAAAGCATCGGACGCGTAAGTGGAAGTATAGTGCCTAGAATATTCTAGGCACTATAGTGGAAGGTTTGGGTTTGGATCCCACTGTCACATTTTCTCGGGAGCGCTTGCGAGAGATGGAAATTGAGAGAAAGACTGGAGTCGGAGGTGGCACGGCAAACACACTTTATCTTAAACAACACGGCCAAACCTCACACAAAATTCACACACTCAACAAATACTTGCGAATAAAATTCGTCAAGCTAATTCTTTAGCTAATATCAGTCCCTGACTACTATAGCAGTCTGGCCACACTGGTCCTGCAGTAGAGTCCGAAGAGTAGCGTAATTACTTGTTGCACAGTCGGCGCGCCGTCAAAGTCGACCTCTTGTCGTCCATGTTGCGTCGTGCTCGCCGTCGATGCTCTTGCTCAGTTCCTGCGGCCGTCGCTGCTCAGCAGCAACTGGACGAACCACTTGATGCCGGTTTCCCGGTCGTCGTCATGGCCAACACGGAAGCGGACGGGTTAGGCCTAGCTGCCTCCTCGGTCCCTTGTTCCAAGTGCGTCTGTGGCCCATCTGACGACGTGGCACCCTGGGGTCTGCCTTGTAGGTCCGAGTCGTTCTGCCAGCGAAGGTGAAGCGTTGCAGGTGCTTCGGGAACCCGCTGTGACGAGAATGCTGCGAGTCCGTGGTAGCCCCGGTCGTAGCCGAGGACGACAGAGACTCTTAGTGCTGCATCTCCGGACCCGCCTCCCGGCGCTTTCTTCACCCGTGAGACGCTGGCTTCTTCGACCTGCTTCGAACGGTGTTCCACAGACAATCCCCGTTCTTTCTTGCTGGGTTTTTCTCCACTGCTCGGGTAGCGTGCCGCGAGCCCTCCTCCGGCCAATCGCGTGTGTCGACGTGGCGGAGGTGCTTACCCTCGAGGAATTTCCCACTTCTCGCGTCATCGAAACTTTCCGTCGTTGGGCGCGTGCCTCGTGCCCTTTACTCATGCACCTACCGACGAAAATGGTGGGTGTTCGCTAACTTTAATTCACTTCATATTACGCCGTAGGTACTAGACTGCAGTTAAATACAATTCATGTCCCCTCTGCTTTCCTTATTCTGTTGGATTCGTTTGGCTGTATCCAACAAAGAATCGAGTTCCTCGAAACAATTCCCCTTCTTGAGTTCACGTATACATCGTAAAATTTCGATGTTGAATAAAACTATTTTCATCCTGTCAACTAAATCAATCAATCAATCAATCAATCAATCAATCAATCAATCAATCAATCAATCAATCAATCAATCAATCAATCAATCAATCAATCAATCAATCAATCAATGTTTTCCTTCTGTTCTGAAAACCACGCCAGTATGCTCGTGAACCGAAGAAGAAGAAGAAGAAAGGAAACGCCATGGCGACGCAGGCTCCAAGTGCCGTTCCTGCAGGGCTTCCTTCCAGGTCGCCGGGCGATAAAGGCGCGACTGTTCCGGCCACGCCCTGCAACTCTCCGCATCAGGCCGCCCAGACTCCTGCAGAGCCTGCAGCTGATCCAGCGGTCGTCCCGCTCCATGGCACTCCGGGAATCGCCGTCCCGCCATCGAGCCCCGCAGTAGGAGCCCAAGATGACGGCGCCAGGCCGTCCATACACTGTGCTGAGCGGGCTCCAGGATGGAGGGGATCTGCGGACTCCAACAGGACGCGATTCAACGTCGTCTTGCTAGCCTCAGTGCTCCTCGTCTGGGCCGTGGTCAGTGTCGCGTTCGTGTTACGGACCAGCCACGCGATTCGCCGCGCCGCCTGGGAGCGCGCACGCAACGCCACCGCGTCCCTGCCGACGGCCCATCAGTGCTCGGCCGCCAACGCCACCTGCGCTACTACCAACACCACGACGACTTCAACCGCTGTATGGAAGCCGAGATCTTCCAACGACTCCACGAGCAGGCCAGGACGCCGGCGTCGCAGGATGACCGGCGGTCCCCGGCGCCCTCGTAGGCCAGCTGCATGGGACTCGGATGAAGTGCCGGACGGTGTGTGGATGTTGGTGGGAAAAGATGGGACATAACGTGTCTCACGCTATGGAATGTCGATGTGCCGACGCAAGCTTCAATATAAAGGTTGCTGCAGTACACTTTCACCTTGCTTAATGTTGTTACCGTCCATGTGCCGTGCAGTTATCTAGTGCTGAATCCACGGAGCAAGAATTCTTGAGGAGGCGAAACTGCGCTCGCTCGGGCGTCCTATTAAAGTCACGGAATCGGGCACTTTATCGGGCACAGCACTGACGCGCCCTCTGTCGTGAGAGTTCGCTAGCGGAGAGGGGAAAACGCGCGCCAGGCCAGTGAAAGAAACCCACGTGACTGGTATGGCAAATTGAGGCGCCATCCATGGACTGGGTCAGAGTTAAAAGCTGCGTTCCCTCTCTTTTCTCCCAACTCTCTCCAACCTCTGGCGGGATCAACTCCCTCTCCTCCGGGAGGCGCGCTTTCCGCCGCCTTGCTGGCGCCGCCGACTTTGGAAACCGTTAGCAAGTTCTGTGTCTGGCGTTGGTAAGGCGTGCGTTAGCCGGCGTCGCTCGTCCGTTTCATGGTGCTCGCTCGCTGTGTGCTTGTGCGACGCGACGTTTTACGACTCGCGCTGTTCGTGCATAGTGCTTCGTTGCTCGAATACTTCAAGAACAAGTCCCGGAATATATGTGCTGGCCCCCAAAAGAACGACAGGTGAGCGTGCCCTTTGAGTCGCGGTTTTCATTGTGAATTTGAATTCACGTCCATACCGAGTAGATGTTCTCTGCAGTGGGGCTACAGTTAATGTTTTCAAAAATAACTCATTTGAAAAGGGCACGATGCTGCGTTTAAATCGTTATACGAACAAGCAGCGGACATGAAGCCCATGCGACGTAACTATAGTTACAGGTTTACAACTCTCACAGAAGCGCGTGCTTGAGTGTGTGCTTTGGATTTCTCTCCGGCTAATTAGTGGCCATCGCCTATAACCACGTTTGTGAGACATTAGGTAGATGTATGAAAACTTTTGCTGCTCTGAGACGAACAAACGAGTTCACTTTTGCACGAGTCGACGGCGCTCTTTATCTGATTGGAACTTGTTCCTTTTCTCCAGGGTGGAAGCGTTTTTAAAGTATTCCGGAACGCCACACAGCTGATCGGTGCGCCCAGAGAAAAGCTGAATTGCAGCATTGGCGTATTTCAAGAAGAGATGCCATGAATCCTCCGATATCATCCGTTCATTTTCTCCGCGTTTATCATCACCAGTTTTATGAAAATCAACGTTTTTGGAAATGTAGTCAATAAAGTGCGGCCGATATTAGTTGTACTATATGTGAAGTTCATTTTGACATCTTTAAAATGATCTTTACATTATTATTCTATTTTTAGGTGTTTCAGCTGCTTTCATTGTTTTTGTATTGCAGTGCATGTTCAATTTTGTTAGTTATGATAATTTTGAGCAATATCGTGCGCATATATCAGAAGCTCTTCTGCATTTTTGTCAGTATAAAAATTGTGTTTTTTGATATGTGCCCTAGTGTTATGTTATTTTTTATCCCACTGTTCTTTAAGTTCTTAACTTTGCCGAGAACTTCGTGTTGTTTAGTAATCATGAAAACGTGTATGTTAATCTCCTGTTGATCACTTCTGTTAACCTACTGAGCCTGTATCGCACCACATTTGATGAAAATGTTTATTTTCGAAAACGAGGACAATAAAATGAGACCAAAGATATTTTCTGTTGTGAGTGCAATTCATTCTTTTGCGTTCTGGCACATGCTGCACGACTGCAGTATTTGCAGAATGCCTGATTGCAAATTGCGTGCATTCAAACGCACGGCGCAGCACGCGCAGCGGAGAGAGAGAGAGAACAACTTTATGAAATGCCTGCAGAGATGATGAGGCTCCCTCCACGCAGGGAGGACGAGCTTTCATCGCGACGCGGCCGTCAGTCTCGTGCGTTGTGCTCTTCGAGGCCTTGCTCCCGAGCTACTCCGCGGGTCCGAGAGGGCCGCGGCCCCCTTCCATGGGGCGCTGCCCCCCTTCTCCTCGGTTTCGCTCGGTCGCTGTCTCTCTAGAGCTGCCGAGACCTGCTGGACGGCCTTGAGTTGTGTGTCTTGATCGTAGATCCTCGTTGCAGCCTCTAGCTGCGGCGGGATCGTCGTCTTCTCACTAGCTTCTCTCGGATTTACTCTACAGTCCCAAAGGATGTGAGCCACGGTAGCTCTCTCCTTCACGCAGTCTACACACGTCACTGGCGTACACACTCGGACACACGTACTTAGCTAGCACCGGGGTGAGCAAGGACCCCGTCTGTAATTGTCTGTATAACACTGCCTTCCTCTGGGCAAGCCCCGGGTGAGGTGGCGGCATAGTCTGCCTGTTCCGTCTGTACCATTTGACTATTTTATTGAAAGTGGTCATCCTGTCATAATCATTGTACCGCGACCAACACTCCGAGTCGGCCGTGCTTGCAGCCGCGCGGTTGGTTAGTCCTCGCGCGGCCACATTGGCCGTCTCATTGTGGTTCGCGTTCCCACGTTCCGACACATCACTGCCCACGTGGGTCGGAAACCACTTGATCACTGCAGCACTTTTGCGTCCGATGTCTTCGACCTTGCGCAGTATGCGCGCGGCCTCACTACATACCCTACCCTTGGCGTAGTTCTTCACTGCCGTTCTAGAGTCACACAGCATTGTAGTGCATTCGGGGTCGGAGACGGCCAAGGCAATGGCCACCTCCTCCGCACTGTGCGCTTCTCGAGTCCGGACGCTCGCTGCGGTCTTCGTTGCACCCGTCGATGCTCCGACGACCACCGCCGCGTATGCGTCGCTGCTCCCTTGGTACTCTGCCGCGTCCACGTAGACGGCGCCTTCTTCTCTGGCGTGGAGGTCCACGAGAGCCCTGGCCCTTGCCAACCTCCGCTCCTTGTTGTGCTCGGGGTTCATGTTCTTCGGGATCGGGCAGACCCTGAGTTTTCTGTTGATGCTATCCGGTATAGGTACGTACGTCGTTCTGCTGCTCGCCTTCCCTCTGCTCGAGGCCAAGGTCCCGCAGTATCTGTCTCCCGGTTCTCGTTTCAGAGACGCTCGAGTTGCACCGTTCTCTGTGCCTCGGCTATTTTGTCCAGCGTGTTGTGGACTCCCAGAGCCATGAATTTTTTGGTGCTCGTGCTCCCGAGGAGACCGAGTGCCGCCTTATACACCATGCGTATGGTGGCGTCTATCTTGTTACGTTCACTCGGCCTCCAGTTGTGGAAGGCCGCCACGTACGTTATGTGGCTAACTGCAAAGGATTGAACGAGCCTAGTCAGGCTCTCCTCCTTCATTCCCGCTCTTCTGTTGGACACCCTCTTGATGAGCCTCATTGCCGCGGCCGCTTTACCCGCGAGCTTGTTCACCGTTGACTCGGTTTCGCTCGATGAGCAGCCCGAGCACTCGAATCCTCTCGACCTCCGGTATTACTTGTCCTCCCGCCGTCTTGATCGTTATCCTGGGACGCTCGCACTTGACTTCCACACGCTTTCTTTTCCTGCCCGCTCCTTTCGGTGGAATCACCAGCAGCTCTGCAAAAAAAAAAAGAAAAAAAAAGGAAAGCGCCCGGCGCACTGCACGGCGCAGCACGAGGACGAAGGGGTCATAAAAAAAAAGAAGTGGGAGAGGAAGCCCGCTCACGCCAAAAAAAAAGAAAAATGAAAAAAAAAACGGCGCGCGCGCGAGAGCTATTCGCGAATAATTTGAGTCAATACGCCACATAGCGGAGAGAGCGCGAACCAGCCTATTGAGGTCCATGCTATATCCATGCTACAGACAACACTCATTTTCGCACGTGCGGGAGCATTTGCGTCCGATGGCCTCGTCGTCAGCCGAGAATAAAAGAACTGCGAAGCAGTTTTGCTGCGTCCCGCAATGCACGTCGGCGAGGTGGAAAGATAGGACAGTGTCTTTTCATAAGTTTCCCTCTTTTCCGAGTGAACGGCGAAGAAGAGCGGCGTGGATAGCCAACCTACGCATCGGCAAAGAAGTGACTCCGACGATGATCGTTTGTTCACGGCACTTCACGAAAGGCGACTTCTTTTTTCCAGGTGAGTAGGCGTATTTCGCTGCGCTGCATATCCGTTACTCTACTCAAACGACATCAACTGTCTTATAGATAAAAAAGCTGGAATAAATGGGAACCGTTGCAGGGTTACTGTGAGCGTGCTTGCAGCGTGGCGTCGGAGCCTGTATTTTGTAGTGCTAGATATACTCACGCAGTCTGTGTTCTGAGGTCGGCGAAATAAAAGGCGTTCTGTACAAGCAACTGAGTTTATTCGCTCGTCGTTCGAGGGTCTAGCTGGGGTATGGCGAGCGGAATGAAGGGCGAATGGTCGGTCGTTGCCCTTCGAGACACTGCGGACATGCCGGCCCCATTCTGTTCCGTTATGTTCGCGGTGTCTGGAGGATACAGCATCCTGCGATCGCATCTGACTTTCGCCGATAGCGGCTGTGCGACACTGGTGTTCAAAGCTAGCTAGTGGCACGTGTGCTCGCAAGTGATAATTGCCCATGAATTGGATGGTGCAGGTGAAATGCGCGATACTGGTTAACACTTGAGAAAACCACTCTACGATATGCTTGGCAAAAGGATTCTGTGAAATGACAAGATGTTGTCAACGCATTTACGAACAAATGCTTGAGTGAAATAATATTGTTCAAGGTAACGTCGAAGCAAAAAAAAAAGAAAAAAAAACGCCCTGACAGTTCACATGTTAAAATTTATATCTTGATTGAAACGTTTACACAGAAAAGGATACCTAGAAAACGATTTTATTTCATAAATTTCAAGTGCAAGAGGAGGAGACTTAAAGGGACAGCTGTGCCGTCAGAAAACCTACCTAAGTCTTCAACGTACGACGAAAACAAAGCCATTCGGCTGAAAGACTTGGCCACCGGCAGGCAGCACAGACATGCCCAACGTTCAGCGAAGGTAAGTTTCACTCGTAGAAATGTGGCGTAAAAATAAAATTATGCGATGCTGTTTATTCCAGAATGAAGAAAGCCAGCAGTATGGGCATTCACTGTCAAATAAAATGAAAAGTGCCGACAACAGCATACCAGTAATTAGAGTTCTGGCTATCTGATGCCACTGCCACAACCATCATTCTTTTGAGCGTGTCTTGATTTTTTTTCAGGAAAGCTATGAACAGATGGATGTCAATGCAAATGAAGCTACCAATGCAATCACCCATGAAGATGCCGAATCGTGCATGGTAAGTTAGTTTTGTGGTTTTTGCCTGTACGGGGATCATGATTTGATCCATATTCATAGACAGGCTGCACACACACAGCACACACACGTTGCAGCTTCCTAATGTGCATGAGGTGGGTGGTCACCTTGGTAAAACTTGCCATCTCTAAGAGACAGTTGCTATATTATAATGAAAAGTCTGCTCGGATGATCAGGCATATGCACTTTGTTATCTTTATCTTTCTACAGGAATTTTCCAGAGGGCCTTCGGCACAACACATCAGTGAAGAGACTACAACGTTGTATTCTACACAAGAAAGAGAAGCTGTGGATGCCCTCATTGAACTAGCATCAGGGTTTCGCAACACCAAATCGGCAGCAGTGCAAGTTCAATCAGGAGAATTGGGCCATAAATTTATAGACACAGTTAACAACACAAACGTCAACACATTCACAGGCCTGTCATCAATCGAAATATTGACTGCTCTTGAAGGCTGTTTCACGAAAGTGCGACCTCTGTCTCAAAAGCACCATATGAAAAGCAAGGAAAGGGTTGTGCTCACACTTTTGAAGCTCAAGCACAACGTCTCAAATGCATTCTTGGCGCATTTGTTTAATTGCTCGCCACAGCAGTGTGGAAGCATCATTGCGGACACTATAAAGTGTTGGCTGGTATTCTTAAAGGAGTTGTGTGCCTGCCACCAAAAGAGGAGATTGTTGAACATATGCCGAAATCCTTCAGGAATTTTAGTAACGTCAGAGTGGTGGTTGACTGTACTGAAATTCCCGTAGGTCAGCCAAGCTGTCTCCGGTGTGCAATTCAGTCCTATTCTTATTATAGGAAAACTTTTACGGCTAAATACATGATTTCTGTGACACCAGCTGGGCTGATCGCTCATATCAGTGATGGTTATGGGGGAAGGGCATCAGATAAATCAATTTTTGAGCAGAGTGGGCTTATTAGCCTCTTGGATCCAATATCCGATGCAGTAATGGCTGATCGCGGCTTTTTGATCGACAGCATTTGTGCAGACCACCTTGTTGAACTCATCAGGCCACCATTAAAAAAAAAGCAAAAGCAGCTGTCCAAAGGCGATGCACTGCGCACACAAAAAATTGCGTCTGCCGGTGTACACGTTGAAAGAGTGATCCAGCGGCTCAAGCTTTTCAAGATACTAACCACCAGAGTTCCTTGGGGCATGATAGGACAGCTGGATGATATAATGGTGGTAGTCGCAGGAATTACTAACCTCTCACCGCCCATAATTGCAGAGCATAGATTTTTGTGAGGAAATGTCTACATACCCTGCATAAATGAAAAACCATTAGACATGGGTGTCGTTGGAGCCAACACTTCGACAGGTGGTCTTGTCTTTTTCGAGGCAGCAACCGCCTGCATTAGAGCGTTCTTGTGTATGCTTCATACACACTAAGGTAGGCGGTAGCTGCCTTGAAAAAGACAACACCACTTGTCGAAGTGTGTGCTCCAGCGACACTCCTTGTCCAATGATTTTTCATCTTGTCAAGCTTCCACCTTCCTTTGAGCTTCTGCCTTATCAACTATAGTGCATGCTATGGTCATTGTTTATGTACAGCGTATTCTGAATGTGACTGAATTAATAAACAGCATGCCTCAGTCAAGCGAGTTTCAAGTGTGATTTGCACCACCATAGGCCATATGACAATAAGCTGATAGAAAATATATGCTAGGGTGGACAACTGGGCGTGTTGGTATTGCATGATCCAAGGTAAAAGGTGCGAAGATGACGACGGACAAGAGAGAGACACACACAGGGTGTCACTTCCCGGAGTAAACATTGTTGGAAGTGGCGTCCTGTGTGTGCGTCTCTTTTCCATTGTCATCTTTGCACCTTTTACCTCAGATCAGAAAATAAATGTTACATCCATACAGGCAGAAATGCTGATATTTTGCATAGCAGTGATACACTTGGTGCAGTTGTGGCTACAGCATTGCTTTATTGAGTGTCACTTTCTAACTAACATTCAAGTATAGCAGCCAGACTGTGACAGCAGAATGACAAGCATCCATGTAGTAAAACTTGTACATTGGCACTTCTATTGAATCACACTTTGTTTCAAGGCGTTTCTTTCAAGTGCAAATCAAAGGTGTTGGCAGTGAACACTTTTAAGCAGGCACGTAGGCAAAGGAAGCCCCCCCCCCCCTCGAAATTCGTCCAGGCTTCGATATTTGTGGGCAACTTTTTTTTTCTTTTTGCCATGGAAAGACTTTCTTTCGAACAATTAGGCCTTGCCCCCCCCCCCCCCCCCGAAAAAACATCCTGGCTACGTGCCTGCTTTTAAGAGTACCTAAAATAGCAGACACCATACCATGTCACTCATCATTTCAAAAGCAACATAGATTGTTTTACGTCGTAGCACAATGGCGTAGCCGGGGGGGGGGGCACCCCCCCCCCGAAATTTTTTTTGCCTTGAAATAGAGCTCAAAATGACACTCGATCACATTTGCCTGCCCGACCCCCACTTCAGATCAAGGAGGTGCCCCCCTCCGAAAAAAATTTCTGGCTACACCCCTGTCGTAGCAGATACCAATCGCTGAGGGAGTGTTTTGTTCCTGTGGCCTCTTGCCCACTCAGCATTTTTCACATTTTTACAGCAAGCACACAATGCAACTACTAAATTGGTGCACTTGACTGCGCAGAGCACTTCTACTATCAGAAGTCCTCACAGCCATTCGCAGTAGAGGAGGCCGTGCTATTTGTCAACATATGCCGACATTTGGCACCATGTGCTTTTATGTCTGAGTGAATGTGAGGCAGCCACTGTTGCTGCCCAAAGACTCTATACTGACCGTATTCACCAAAATTTCTACCTGTTACACAGCATAACTTTTATATATACTGGCTGCTGCACTTGGGACCCACCCGTCACAGTTCTCAGTCTCATTCACGATCACTACCCATTTACATTTGCATGCTTCCATTCTGTGAAATGCAAAGCATTTTCTATCCATTTGCAAAAGAATTTAAGAACGCGATCACTGGACAACTGATAAGAAACATGACACAAAAGGGTACAATTCTTCCCCGATCACACTGCACAGCAGGCTGCAAGGAGCAGCAAAGGCCCTGGACTGGAAGTGCTGTATCAGGCGCCATGCCATTTTGATACCCACCTGCTCATTGCTATGTCTACCTACAACTACTACAAGCATGTACTTAGCCTTTCAGCCTGCGAAGCAGCTCTGGAATTATGTGTACCTTATACAAATCTACCATTAGATCCTTAAATGTTTGAAATGCATTGTCATCATACTGCACTGTTGTGCAGCAGAATTCCCTCTCACTGCAAAAAACAAAAAAATGGGCCTCTGGAGCCTTACAAATGCCCATCTGCACATTGAGCTGAGTTAAATATTCCAACTTGGGCCTTAACTGCTCAAAGTTACTGTATGAATTCTGAAGTCTTAGAGGACATTTGATCTCTAACAAAAGTTCCTTTCTTTGACAACAACAACATAAAAATAAAACTCGTGCATCAGGCGAACACCCAATGAATGGAATTTGCTCATACAGGATGAGCCCTGTCGGCTCAACTTTCACTTGATGCCCGAGAGCCTCTTGGTACCTTTCGTACATCAGGCGAGCACTATTCTCCTTTGAAATGCCCATCCGCATTGCTGCTGTGGCTACATTGCGGGGCCTAAAAATTTGGGCCATGAAAGGCTCAATGTCAACAGGGCCTTTCATTTTCAAAAGTGCTCTAGCCTTATTCATGCACAAATGTGCGATACTGGCAGTAACTAAGCCTTTGCGGTATTTGTGCCAGAATGGAGAATCTGCCTGCTTACGTGTGAGTGCTTTATTTTGTTTCTGGAACTCTCTGCACTGTATGCACTGCATATAAACACGAGCACATCTTCTGGTGCTTGGGTTTCAAGATCTCTGATCGTCTTCCTGAGCAGCTCCAGGAGTGGTGGAGGAACGCTTGAACTGCAGTTTTTTGCTGGAAAATCAAAGTAGGTTCTGTCAAAGCTCAATAGAACTTTCACTGTGGCTGAAGGCCACAAATGAACAGGCGATAAGCCCGATAAACATTACATGGCAAACAGCACCACACAACCACATGACAGAAGCACAACTGATGACAATAGAGGCAAAACTACAGTCATCATGTGCCCAATTACATTTACAACATGAATGCAGGCCATGAAAAAATTCTGAGGTTACCTGCACTTCCACCAAGCATCGCGCTGCTGTAGAGACAAAGCATTATTCAACCTGAATTTTATATTTTGCACAGTATTCTATTTACATTACGACAACATTCTTCCAGTGTGCAGATTCGAACTATTTTATGATAACAGCTCAAAAAGCACTTTGCCACTTGCTCTATGCATGACATTTTCAATTTCTTTTTATTACTCGGTCAAGCCAGTTAATTCAGATGCGAAATGTTTAAGCAAGAGTACTATTTTTGTCCAGTCAAAAAGTGAATGAAATTTTAGAGTGAATTAAATTAAGGGCACACAGGTAACTGAAATCTGAATAACCAATAGTTCAAATGCAATTTGATAAGCCTCATGAGAGCACAGAGTTTTGCCTATGATTTCTTAAGCATTAGCTAAAGGGACCAAATTTTTTCATTTCTATGGACACTCAAGCGAAAGCTTGTCAAAATCTGTGCCATGGTGTTCCATACAAGGTCTAAGTGTGACAAGCATGTAACAGCGTGACGTCTTTAAAAGGACCGACAATCAATTTTTATGGTGCCCATTTTCTTTAGTGCAATGGAAAGCTTACCGGTGAGAGTGACTCATCACAGAACGGTAACGTGGAAAATGCCGTGGAACATTTGTAATCAGAATTTTTTAATCTGCGGCGAATATGAAGTCGTTAACACAAGTGACAACCCATGCTGCAAACAGTGAGCGTGAGAGAGGTTCGCATTGGAGCGTGGTGGTTTGCTGCGCATGCGCCGCGGCTGGACATGTTCCACCGGTTACCGCGAAGGCAGCGCCGCTTCTCACCATGCAACTCCTTTTACCTCGTAAGCAGTGCAAAATAGAGCAGGGATAGATAATAATATACACACTCCCATTTTCAGGACTCATTGTGGCGCGCATGACAGCATGAGACTACGTGACTACGCACAGCAAAAAGTGATCGACTCCATAATCCAGCTTCAAGGCTCTTCCGCTAGGCTGTGCAACATACCGGTTTTTGTTACTTTTAAACACGATTTGAAAATATAAATCCTACTGACAACGCGAAAAGAATGCTGGAATCTGTAACTATATTTTACTGTCTTTTCATTTTTACCAGGATCTAATCACACGTTGGGAACAGTTGTCGGTCCCTTTAAAGGGACTGACAACCAATCTTTGTGGTACCTGTTTTCTTTAGCGCAACTGAAAGCTCATCAGTCAGACTGTGTAATCATTAAATGGTGCCGCGGAAAACGCTGTGAAGCAGTCATAATCAAATTTTTTTGGTCTGTGGCAACTATGAAGTCGCAAACACAACACATGCCGCAAACAGTGTGGGGTGAGCACGAGAATGGTTCGTGTTTGCGCAGAGGCTTGCTGCGTGTGCGTACACTCTGCGCCACGGCTCTGCATGTTCCACTGTTCCACGAGTTGCCATGAAGGCAGAGCCACTTAGAATTGAACTCCTTTTTACCTCATAATGAGTACAGAATAGAGGGGAGATGGATAATAATAATAATTTTGAGCATTAATTACGGTGCACATTAAAGCATCAAACTACGTACAGCAAAGTGAACAACTCCACAATCAAGCTTCAATGCTCTTCCACCAGGCTGTGCAACATACCTGCTTTGTTGACTTTTAAACCTGATTTAAAAACATAAACCTACTGAGATTGCAGAAAGAATGCTTGACTCTGTCACTAGAATTCACGGTCTTTTCATTTCCACCAAGATCTGATCACATGTTCTGACCAGTTGTCTGTCCCTTTAATCATACACACAGCGAGGGAAGGGGGGCATCATCGAGATGTTTGTTGATAAAGCTTGCGCCTCTTGTCGTCAGGCTGTTCAAATGGTAGCGCATGCAAATTACCCAATCTTGCAGGTAATCTGCTGGTCGTTGCTTCGTGTGGTAGTCTGCGCTGACATCACAGATCTCTATATGGCAATGTTGCTGCTGCACATCCCGTCATCTTAAAGAAGCTTGAAGTGACCCAGCACATTTGCACACTTTTCCTTGCAATGCCCATCATGCTAGCATTGTCAAAATCTGCGTTCACAGTCGTCAAGTGGGATGCATTCCCCAGTGTGTGCATACATCATGCTTGCTAATTTAACAAGTACAGGAACTGCAACTATGGCATAAAAGGGTGAATAAAACTGTAAATCTTTTTATGGTTGTTAGGTGGTTGGTATTGTGTACAGAGCTTTTTATTTGGATAAAACTGATTTTTTTCGGCGAAACCTTTAAGTGTCTCACCAACTGCTGGTCTTGAAAAACGCGTGCAGTACAAGAACCCACATGACCTTCATAAAGGGTAGATAAAAAATCAAGGTTAGAGTTGAAATCCAACCCAGGTATTTACATTTGGCACCGCTCTCCAAGACAATCACGCATCACTACGAAGTCTGTGCCACGTACTTGGGTATAGTACTAGTAGTTCAGCACCTGCCATGTGCCTAAGCTTGACGTTCGGTAACTTGTTACAGTGATTAAAAAGATACATTTCATAGAGGAGTAGGAGTACATATGTAGGAGTACATATGTAGTGTTTATTGCTTTCTTGTAAAATTAGATAGCCAGCACCACAAACACAATTGACGTTGAACCGACATTACGCCTACAGAGGCTGTTTTTCCAAACCACTTTATAGACCTGTCGTGGCTCTGTGGTAGAATAACTGATTGCCACGCAGAATGCTTGGGTTCGATCCCTGCTGGGATCCAAATTCTTATTCTTTCCATTCGTCGGGTCAGCGCTGCCGATGTCGGTTTTTCTTAAACTCTCGCATTGAAATTACCAATGTGTGTGCTCGCCGTTCCTGGGTAGACAAACTATCGATCACCTGTGGCGCATACCCGTACACCGCGGCCCGTGGTAAACGGGTATGTGCCACACGTGTCTAGAGGAAAGGGTTTGACGACGTACGCGCGAGAGGATTTTCACATTATTCATGTCAAGACCCGGCTGTCATATTCGTCAAATCGTCTTACCCTCCCATGCCAATTTGGTCTACACCAATAAGGAGGCGATCATGAGAGCACCCAGACGTAGGCGGCTAGATAGATAGATAGATAGATAGATAGATAGATAGATAGATGATAGATAGATAGATAGATAGATAGATAGATAGATAGGTACAAACGCTCAAAGTACCAAAGTTCGCCAAGAAATGCTTCGCATTTAATACACCACGATCAACATCAAGGCTGAGACCAGTGTATGGGCGCATGGGGATTTAATGTAAAGGGATCGCCTAATCATCAACGAAAACGTGGCATCCCATGCTGGACAAATCGGCGCAGCGGGAGAGCGCGCGCCAGGACCACATGTTCGGGGAGCGAAGCCGAAGATGAAGAAGAGCACGAAGACAGCGCGCGTCGGCCTATAGTTATTGCGTTGCACGCGCTAAGCTCAGCTATGCCAAGTGCTAGGCGGCACGAGATGCCATGTAAGGTAGAGGCCGTTCATGATGACGATACATGTCGAGGTGAACCGGAGGATTGCTGAGGATTGCGCAAGCGACAGTCAGGCGTGTAAGCTCGCCATTTTTTTTCGTTCATTTTCTGCCCTGCTTTTTTCTTTCTCCAGATTTCCGTTCGCATGAACCGCCGGCTCCCTGGCCAATCCCCCCGTAGTGGGCAGTTACCATTTATTGTGGGGCGAGCAAGCTCGTGGCTTTCGGTACGCCGCACGGTCTCAACTAGTGCTGCCAGCCAGGTCAAGGCGTCTACGTGGTTCAGCCTGAGGAACCGGACGGACTGAGCCAGGGCTTTCAGACGAGACGGGACGAACCAGGTGTGTTCCTGTGTTAAACGAGTCTTCGGAGTCAGGGCTAATATATACAGAGCAGCTCGAACTGTAACGTGCTCTTACTGCAGTCATCGAGTGTCCTGGCCCAGGATTATTGCAGCCGATCTATAGTGAACAGCGGAGTGTTCCGTTCAAGCCGCGGGAACAAATTCAGCCTAACCAGCCTGCTCAGGTCGTGGCCACGGTGTTGCGCCTGCTGATAGCGGGGTTCCCTGTGCTGCTGCGCGAGCAGTATCATGGCCTTCTCTACTGCTACCCCGCCTGTTTTACTTGGTCCTGCAAACAGCGCTGCTGGCTTGTGAGCGCCAGGGCCTCCGACATCTCAACCACCTCACACTGTAAGTGGCTATCATCTCATGAGGAACTTCGTAGACATTGGTGGTGACGTCAGTGAGAACACGCCATAACTTGCGTGAGCCGTTGTAGGCAACAGTGGTTGTAGCGGTTGTTTATCCGAAGCCAAACACTTGGGCAGGTTTACGACTGCCCTTCTGCCCTGCCGAAGGGTACAGGCGTCCCCCTCAAGATGACGGATGTTACCGTTGCGGGCCCACAATCCCCTCTTCTAAAGATGACTATAGTTTATATATATAATAGTTACATATAGTATAGTTATATACAATAATATAGTTATATATATTATAATATAGTTATATATATTATAATATAGTTATATATAATAGTGGCTGCAGCTGCCTAAACAATGACCAAATCTTGGCTAACTAATAAGAGCAGACGATGCTACAGTGACCTAGCATGATGCCTAGAGTTGCCTAATGTGCGCTACATGATGGCTCATGTCAGCTCATAATATCGACTAATTGGTCACTAACAGGTGGTCGCGAGAAATTTTTTCGGGGGGGGGGGGGGGGTTTCAACCATACTTTATGTATGTTCGTGCGTTCGCTTGTATGTCTGCGTGTATATAAACGCAAGCAAAATTGAAAATTATCGAAGGAGGTTTGAACCCCCCAACGCCCCTCTTGGCTACGCCCCTGGCCACTAAGATCCTCGAACATTGCCTTTTGTTGGCTAATGATCCAATATAAATGATGTTTAAGCTCCACGTGTGCATCCGCAATATTGAGATTCTGCATCGATGTTTGTGTGCATAGCCCATTAGGGGCTCGGCTTGTCGTCCATCCACTGTCGCATGGTCACGGAGTGGGCAATGGTCGCATGGTCACAGAATGGTCACAGAGTGGCCAGCAATGCTGAAAATCAGTGCAAAATAAACTAAAAACGTCTAAAGTAGTATCAACCAAAGATTATTCACAATATTTACCTAAAATCTCGAAAAACGCTTCTGAAGCATACGGCTGAGACCCGCGCCGCTAGAGAGCGTGCCACCACCTCGGCAAGCGCGCGGTATCCGAGGGACACACTGCGTTGCCCGTGCTAAGCACTTCCTCAGGCTTTACGGTAGTGAATCTGCATTAGGCGCAGGATTTATAACTACACCAAGACCTACACAATTTGCTTTGTGATTCCATCTAAGAGCCTTTTTTCTTCTCCGTCGATGTACTGATCCTCTCCCACCCCTCTGAAATCTTTCTAAACTTAACGTGTTTTTGCTCTGTCTCCAGGATCAGAGGCATAGCAAGCGTTCTCACCTCACGTGGTCCTGCACAGCCTCCGTGATAGGCCCACATTTAACAAAGCGACGATGTCCTGTGATGATGCCACCACGTAACGTCAGCATGACATCGTAATGATGTGACTACGACGTCACAAATACTGGCTATCTATGACGTCATGGTGACGTTCATGATGACGTCATTTATGGCGTTGTGTTATATTGAGGTCACGTGACTTTTAGTAGGCCGATTGCACACACACCTTAGCTTGACTATTACGCTACTTTGTTGTGCTAGTACTTCCATTACTTGTAAACATTCCAATCGCATTTGCGTACGTCGGAACCTGAGCAGGCATAGAACATACCGCTTATCCTCTTGCGCAGGCTGAATCTGATAGCCGGCTTGGGAAATCCCTCAGAGGAAGACAATGGAAAGCATTTATGCCAAAGGCAAGCAACAGTTGCTACCAGCATCTGCAGAAAGGGTGGACAGGTTTTTTCGTGACCACGGAGCGGAGCATTTCCCGTTGAAATGTGCAGCTAAAAATCCAACAGCAATGCGCAACGATCAAGTCTGTCTCATTAACGATTACCTTCCCATCTGCAATGAGCTGCTCTTCGATATCGGCATGGAGCTTCGGCAAAAACGCGGAGGCTCGTTGTCCTTGGTTTGCTTTCGGCCAGGCGAACCCGATGTGATGCCGTCTCCAGACGCAGACTTGGACCGGTCAAACACGTTCCTCCGGTGGCTGCTTAGAACCCACGCCTGCATCGACGGCCTCAAACTGCAATATAAATGGGTGACGGTACACACCCAGGTATTCTTGGAAGAACTGCCCGAGAACTGCCGCCTGAAAAAGCTCAAAGTACAGTTTTCTAGTGCAGACACTGTGCAGCCCCATTTCGCAGCACTACTCCCAAGGCTTCGCTGTCTGGAAGAGCTGAACTGCTATATGTCGCCGAGTACAGACGCTCTTGTGGCCGCCGTGTCAACACTGCTAAGAACAACGACATGCCTTACTTCCTTGGTTTTTCACGCATGTTTCGAAAACTGCCAGCCGCCGCAGAACTTCGTTGACGCTCTATCCGCGAACACGACGCTCACGTCTCTTGAACTGTGGGCAAACTGGAATACAGACGAGCCACCAGGTACTCTCGGAGAATACGTGAGCATCAACCGATTGGTCACGAATCTGAACCTTTTCGGCGAAGGAACGGATCACGAAGAGCTGCTACTCGAGGAGGCCCTTGTTCGTAACTCCACGCTCACCACGCTTAGAATTGGTAGGCTTTGCGGTGGTGAAAGAACTGTGCGTTTCCTCACCAGGATACTCGCAGAATGTACCGGCCTAAAGAATCTCTCACTTGGTGGCTTGCGGGACGAGTTTGTTAATATACCAGAGGCAACATTGACCTCCTGCGTAGACGCACTGGCGGTTAACGAAATATTGGAAGAACTCACACTTCCGTATTCCTTGTGGCATTCGAACAACTGGATCACTTTCTTCGCGTTCCTACCAAGAAATAAGTGTCTAAGGAAGCTAGAAGTTTCCAATGTGTTCCAAAGATATTATGAAACACATCCGCCTGTCCTTGAAGCACTGGCACACACAGATGCACCGCGACGCGTTTCTTTCGGGTCCTACACACACAGAACTGCACAAGTAGACCTGATGCATTTCAGTGCCTTTTCAGGTATGAATATTCATGGAGGCACGAGCGCTCAAGTAAACGCTTTACAGCGACTGCCTTCGTTGAATCACTTCACTTCCCTCTCAATAGGTTTACAGGAGCCCGATCAACGTTTGTTTTACTCTGCCGCCAATTACTTCCGTGCGACAGCCGTGCTTCGCAGACTGAGTCTGTTCGTCGGGGACGCAGCGGAAGATGCGCCCTCATCGTGCTGGACGCTTCTCATCGAATCCATCTCGGCCAACACCAGCATCGCAGATCTCTGGATTTACAGCAGTGACACTTTCTCGTATACTGGCCACCTCGCTAGAACTGTCACGCTCAGTAGGTGCATCACGCGAGTGTCCTATTCAGGAAAAAGAGAAGGATGGAAACCCAATGGGTTTGTTTTGCCGATGTCGTATGCAATCGGTGACAACTATAATCTCCTGAAAGTCAAGCTTTCCTGCTACCCTAGAATGGACGCCGAAGCGAGGCGCTGCTGGTTCACCATCAGGGAAACGACGCGGAGGAACTCTGGCCTAGTTGAACGTGCAGCTGCCTTCAACCAGGCCACACAACTCGATTGGTATGTCGCCTACATTTCTGTTTTGCAGGACTGACTAGGGTGCCTTTTTCTTCAAAGAATACCTCTCCGTGAAAATGTATCTTGTGCTGAGTTAAAGTCGAGCTCCATGCATAAGGCCGACTTGTTCGAACCAAGCAAGCTCGCTAGACGAAACTTATTTTAACTCCAAGGGAAACTGCGCCTACCTAACGTGATCTTGCAGAGCGGTGACGTCTCATCGTGGGGCACGTCACTGCCACAACTGTGTGCTGCAGTATATATCTCCATATAAAAGAATAGTACACTTCGGTTAACGCACTTGAGTGTGACTGAACATTTTATCAACAAAGTAGTGGTGCCCACAATGAATGCTTGTGTGAAACCGGTGCCCGCAAGCGAAGCATCGTAGATATGCTATTTAGTAATCAGAATACGTGTTATTACGGTCTTTTCAAATATTTAGCTTACAGGCGAGAGAGATCTGTAGACTAAGGTATATTAAGCGGCCTGGAAACCATGCTGCACGACATACAAAATTTAATGTGATTCATCAATTTTGGCCAGCATCTGCACCTCACAAATGAAGCTTCCGAGTTCCTGCAGCAGTTCGGTGGTAAGCGTAACGACTCTTCCTTCCCTGACAAAGCTTAGCGTGACATCGTAATATGCAGTTTAGGACAACATTGACTGCAATACGAATTCGCCTATTCGCCTCGTTTGACGACACGTAGCTCGAAACTCGTGACTTCATCAAGGCTTTCAAATGGCATATAATTCGCAGTAATCCGAGGCTCACATTTCTGAATTACTGCACGTCCCGAATTTCTTACAACGAACGTGTTAAGTGAACTTTCGTAATCTCACCACGTGAGCTTTTGCAGCTACCATAATGGGCAATCCATTCTTTATACGGTAATCTAACTCGATGAGTAACAGCCTGCAATCCGGCCACAACAGCATCCTCAGCTGAATCAATACGGTTTCAACAGTGTCCAAATGTCTGCTTAGCATTGGCGATTCGCGTCCGTATGATGCGAAACTAGCATTTCCTTGTTGCTTTAGAAAAGAATTGGCGATTAGCTTCTCCCTCTTTCTTTTGCATTTTGGGGTTCAATTTATACTCATGTCACCTGTTCTCTGTATACTCACTATTTATTATTTTCATCTCTCATATCATCGCAAACAGGTACACCGCCACCGCGTTAGAGAAGGTCTCACGATCTTCAGGCCTAATCAGAGAGCTCGCGGAGAAGGATGGCATCGCCGTATCCGATGTGGCCAGGATGGTGCGAAGTCGTCTCAGGAGCGTCGAAGGGCTGCACGACTTCATGCGACTCACCGGAGTGGTCAAGGAATGTGTGACGTGTGCGCCACCTGTCCGCAGTTGCGGCATGCAACTGCAGGACTTGAACGACGACTGCTGGCGCCTGGTGAGGCGATACCTGAGCTTCGACGATGTGAAGTGTTTCACCATTGCCAAGTTGCGTCACTTCACGTCTAGCTGAGCATCGGAAACAAAAGAGCATATCGAGCCAGAGAAACTGAACAGCTTTAGCTGAACATTGGAAATAAAATTTCAGCGCGCTGGAGGACCTCAACTATACGTACGCCTATATACTCCCTCATTATCATCAATTGATTTTGTAAATTGTTTTTATCGGCCAATCATGCGGGTAATCCGCTCTCAGAGAGCAGCTCTTGTGCGCCCGTTTGTGACTTTAGCTTTGTGTTAGTGCGTAACCGAATGAACGATTAGCACCGAGAAGGATGGAATAATCCCCGCCTTTGCACACCGTACAAATGGTAAACCATTGAAGGTGAAACGTGCATGCGCGATGTTTATCACTGGGTTGATCCTGGCAGGTCAATAAGGTCTCTGAATTATTAACGCGATGGTGTTAAAAGCGCTCGTTTCGCAGAAATTCTGGTTTCGGCGTCGGCGTCGCTGGTTGTGTTCGGAAAATCGGAATCGAACCCAAGCGTTCTGCGTGTCAAACAGATGTTTTACCTCAGGGCCACGCCAGTGATTGAAACCGTTTAAAAAAAAAGGTCACAGTTTCGCCTCAAGGGCGACGAAATGAATGCGTTAGCAAGAAATTGGAATGTCACAGGAAGAACGGCAAGCAGCTAGAAACTTGCAGCGCGCTACCCAAACACAAAGAAGGACGCACGAAGAGAACGCACAGATATACGCAGGACGAACGCGAAGTATCACAGTTGTTACTTCAACTAGCGCCTATTTTGGCTCTTCTAGTTACCATCTCTATCCATTCGCAAACGCGGCTGGCACGAGCAAAGTGACCTTCGTGCGGTCTATAGCTTCAACGCAAACTTTGCCGTGAAAGCAAAAGACGTACAAAACTCTCTCTCAAAAGATAAGCGCGCTAACACGGTCGACTGCGCCCTGTATGTCAAAGTACAGGTTGGAGGCGTAGATCCCAACTCCGACGAAACACTAGAGAGTTTTATAATTGAGGACCCAAGAAACTTCCGAGCCGCCAGGGTGCATGCGCAGAACGCAAGCCCCTCTCGGACTCTTGCACTCACGTTGTCCCAAGGCCCTGTAGTGCCTTCCTTTGGGAGGCCAACAAAACCGGAGCGCGGGCGACCTCAAGAAAATAAAAAACGCCAGGCCTGCGCTGAAACCGCAGCGCAGTCACAGCGAAAGCTGGAAGAGCGGCGTTTCTAGAGGCCGTTGTAAGCTCTCTTGGGGCTACAATACAAGTACACTGGAAAGGTACCCACTACGCCAGAAATCACAATTTTTGTGAAGTTGGGAAGCACCTACTAAGCCATTATTCTTCATTCTGCGGAGAAACGAGGCACCAGCTACACGTCTGTAAGACATTATGTGCACTTTGTTGACGCGACGACTGATGACGATGAAGAATTATGGCTCAGCCCTTTGTAATGGGTTGGAAGCTTTAAACGGCCCACCAGTTATGTAATTTGCATTGGGTGACGCCCGGTCGCTATTTCTCTCTCCCGTCATGCTGTATAACATACGTTGACGTGGGAGAGAGACGGGGGAGGGGGCGAAGAACTTTACTGAGACCAAGAGGAAATGGATCATGCGCTTATGGGCTTCCTTGGCAGCCAATACAAGTGCACTTGCGAGGAACCCACTACGCTATAAATCATTGTAATTTAACTGAGACCCCGAGGAAATGGATCATGCGCTTATGGGCTTCCTTGGTAACCAATACAAGTGCACTTGCGAGGGACCCACTCCGCTATAAATCATTGTAATTTTACTGAGACCCCGGGGAAATGGATCATGCGCTTATGGGCTTCCTTGGCAACCAATACAAGTGCACTTGCGAGGAACCCACTACGCTATAAATCATTGTAATTTTTGAGAAGTAGGGCAGCAGGCACTGTGTCATTTTTCGTCATTCTACGGCGACCTGTGGAACCTGCTAAACGCATGTAAGGCATTATGCGCACTTTGTTGATGCTGTGCCTGATGACGACGAAGAATTATGGCAGAGCCCTTTGTAATGGGTTGGAAGCATTCAACAACCTAGTCATTGCGTAATTCGCATTGTGTGACGCCTGGTTACAGAATTCGCGTTGTGCGACGCTTGGTGCTTATTTTACTCTTCTACAACGCTATATTGCATATGCTAATGTGGTTCCTTCCCGACATGAAGCCTGTATAGGACCTTTTTGAAAAGCAGTTTCAAGCGCCGGCATGGCTCAGAGGTTGAATACTGGGCTCCCACACAGAGGGCCCAGGTTCGAACCTCGTTCCATCCTGGAATTTTTTTCTTATTTCGTTTTTTTTTCTTATTTCGAGCGATACTGGTTACGGACACCGGCGGCGGCGGCGGCGGACAACTACGGCGCCAAAAACGGCCGGTGAAATGATCTCATAACAGCTTTCGCTGTAATAAAGACGATGCATGGCAGTCGCACGTGAAGCCACGGCTCGTGTTCCCTACTGTGGTCGATTCTGGTCACTAAAATAAAACTTCATTTGGGTCTAGTTGGCACATATTTCTCTGGCTAAAATTAAAGCGCAAACGCACTTCTTTGTCCTTTTTACTTCTTCACTTCTTTGTCCCTGCACCCATCTGAAATGATTTCATGTCTTGGCGCATGTAATACACTATCATCCTTGTTACACGTTTTGGTTTAGAGCTATTGTTGTGTGCGCATGTGCACATGTGAGGTAAGGTTGCCTTGGGCTTATATATGCAATGGCATTTGAAAGAATAAAGCAGTTGTTAGTCAGCGCTTGTGTCCTGCGTTTGTTTTCTTCGTAGGTGCCTTGTGCGTCTGTGCTGTAATTTTAGCGTCAGTGTCCTTGGTGACGGTGTAAGTGAACCGTGATTCTGGTTCGCCGTCTCGTTTCTGCGCTCCTGTGGCAAAAATTGACTACTAAATGTGCCAAGACAAAAGTTCAAACTACTAAAAAGTAGCCATGGCATCAACCTGAAGTTTTCCTAGCCAGACGGGGTCCTAAAGTAGCCACTTTGGCGCAAAGTAACCACCAAAGGCAACCCTGCCTAATTCGCGGAATGATCTACAGCGTAGTTGGATCTTCGCAACATTACTTGCACTAGGCATTTTAGGATATATAACTTGTTAGGATATGCAGTTCGGCGTGTTAGTACGCCGAACTTAAAACGCGAATATTACGCGTACGGGCGTTCACTTCCACACGACACGGTTGAGGTGGCCACAAAGAAGTGAAGCCTGGCTTGCGAATCCCGTTGTACTGCCGAAGGCCAAACTCAAGCATCCTCCAAGTTCTTGGTTACGTCTGTCCGGAAATCTTCACTGGTTTGTGCCGCCCGTGTGTTCCGTTCTTCATCGTTAGTGAACCAGTGGTGTGTAGTGGGGCCTGCACAGTTTCTCTGGCGCAGACGCGCTAGGCGTTCCTGTGCACGCAGGACGGATGAATCTTGTTTTCGCCTGACCACGTACGACTTCGCTGGAAAAGGAAAGTGTGCGGGGTGATTCACCTCAACAATGATATTTTTTTTCTGATCGGTCTTTCTCCCTCCCCGCCTAGTGGAGCTTCGATCTCAACTCACGTGACCCCATTGTTACTCGCTAGACCATGTTTCTTGCGAACCTTTATATCGTAATGTTTATATCCGAAAGCATCATCATCATCGTCATCATCATGAAGATCCTTCTTCTTTGGCTACAGTATGACCTAGAATATACTGGCTAGTGTGCCGTGCAGCCCCTCTTTTCAATGGAGGAGGGTGGCACCGGTTTCGATGAATGCCCGTGGTGGCCGCCAGGGGCGCTGCCACGCGGGTGGGTGCTTTTTTTTTTCGAGCCTGGTGGCACACTTGTCACCGCCCCGTTATAAAGGGGACGCTCATAGCATCCATCCATCCATCCGTGCTAACCACGCGTGTCGTCTGACGCACAGCAGATTTGCAGCGGTTGCGTCGATTTCTGTGTTCGTGTTTTCAGTGTTATTACCGGGTTGCGTGTTTGTTGTTCGTACCGTCTAAGGGTGAATGAGTGGTTGTCGCGTTTCTGTGCCTGTCATTACGGGAACTATGAGGTGAATATAAGGGAATGTCGAAGCCAAAGCGCCATAAGGAAATGACTCGTTTCGTAGTACCGTTCTGCACACCTGGTTGCTGTTCGAACAAACAGCGCATATCATTATTCACGGCCACATCTGATGAAGACCGTCTCGAAGATTGGGGCAGAAGAATAAAGAGGGTGGACAGGAGATTGACTTGACGAGTTTCATCGAGCGCGCGTTCGCCATCACCGTGAACGGCGTTGTCTACGAGATTACCCGCTACAAACCAAGCCTCAAACCTTATGCGGTACCCACAATATTCCCTGAATATTCTTAGCAAATTGTGGCCAATGTACCAGCAAGACGACAAAAAAGAAATTTGTCCATGTAGACATTTCAGCAAAGCGCCGCAGGAGCGCCGAGTCGGTTGCCTCCGAAGCGAGCTCGGCCGTTGAAGGACCTTGTGTCCTGTACCTGAAGAGTGCACCACATCCTGTAGATCCTAACTAACAACTGCTCAAAATTCTGGCTTAACGCCCAATGCACGACTGAAAGTCGTCATCAATTCTTTGACCTCACTATTCCTATCGCTTGGCTGCAATTGATGCCGTCTCTGCCAGCAGGAAACAGTAGCTTACGCTTATAGTAAGTGATGTGAATAAAATCGCCACCATATTCACTGACAAAATGGTGTACTTCGAGAAGCATTTGCCTAACGGCAATCGTAGCTACGGCATTCTAGCCACCATATATCTACGGTGTACTGCAGAGGACGAGAAAAATGAAGGCAAGCCCTCACGCGTATTGATGAAGCTAGTAGGGATGTTTCAATAACAGTTCTTTGTGGTGGCTGTGGCTTCATCGAAACACAACCGACACTACGTACTCTTTGAAAACCATGTTTTCTTTTTTTCTGGAAAAACAAAATTATAGCGCTTGCTTGCATCCAGATGCGCAGTGCTAAAGAAACAGCAGAGCTGACGGGCACCTATGTATTCCTGGATGTTGCTGTTTTGCAAAGTTTTGCAATTTTTTCCTTCTTTCTTCGTCTATTTCTTTATTTTAACACGAAAGTGTTTCATGCCGGGGTCAACCAAGACTTTCATGACGTATTTCCGTCACGGAAGTACGTCAGCAAAATTAACGTCATCAGATGGCAAAGAAAAGAACTATAAGAAAAAGTTCCGTTGCCAGGAGTCGAACCCATGACCTCTCGGTCCGCGGCGATGGCTGGCGGGCATTTAGCCCACTGAGCTACCGCCAAACACATTGCGGAGGCTGCATGAACGCGCCTTTTATCTTTCACACTTTCATCTCACAGTGCTTTTGGATTCATGGATGGATGCTATGAGCGTCCCCTTTATAACGAGGTGGTGACATCTGTGCCACCAGGCTCGAAAAAAAAAAAAAAACGCGCCGGTGCTACGACCGTCCCATTCGGCGCGTTTCCAATACAAGTTTAATTTCGTCAACGCTTTAACACAGCGTGAGGTGGCACCTTTAGCTCAAGCCTCGCTCATAGCTCTGGGATGCTCGCCTGGCTGCGGCACCGCGTTCCCCGGTCGCCCTGTGAGAAGCAACGGCCTGGCTAGAGGGAATACACGACTTCGCATTTCACGACGCTTTCAAGGAGTACATATCGAGTATCACTGTTTATTTTGTGCTTGTTGATGCCATCTTTGCGCGGGATTCCCCCATATGCGGTGTCCACCTATATGTTAAGAACTTCAGCTACCACAAGGGTTAAATCATGATCATCGGCGTTAGTCGTCGGTACGGAGATGTGCCACTAGTAGTGATGCAGAACTATCGATGCTACTATCGATACTATCGATAGCTGAGTCACTATCGAACTATCGATGGTGAAAAATACTATCGATAGCGCTATCGATACTATCGATAGTAAAAAATTCGATGGTACTATCGATAGTATAAAATCAACAGCGCGGACTCACTGCAGAATAAACTCGGTTTTCCGCGCGCAGTGGAGCTGGAGGAGCAGGCTGAAGGGCAAGAAAGTTGACATCATTGCGTTCTTCACTGGAGTGCTTTGCTGACACGTGATCATAAAGTCAAACGGTTCAGCTGTCGCGGAAAGGAAGCCTTCACATGTGGTAGGATTGCGCGGCTTCAAATTGATGTTGCCTTTTATGATTTCAAAATAAAAAAAATACCAAGAGCTTAATTGTAAGGTCTAACTGGTTGTTTTGGATACGAATTTTTATTGATGGACATATTCCGCCATTTTGACTGCGTAAATAATTATTTTTTCTCTGCCAAAAATTGCTCATAAATTAAGGAAAGCTGGTAGTAGGCTATCGCAAATATTTTGGCAATGGCCGGCCAGTAACCGCATCATTATTCACACCACTATCGATAGTATTGTCACGTGGTTGTGACGGTGAAGAATGCTGCAGCAAGACTGGGAAATACGGAGCTCTATTTATTTGGGCGAACTTGTCTCCAGAAAATCAAAACTCAAAATAGAAGCGATACATGCTGCGCACTGATAGCGGCGGGAGCAGTCGTCAGCCGTTGAGTAAAGCCGTGTTCAGACTACGCGCGCAACAGGGGCGTAGCCAAGGGGGGCTTCAAACCTTCCCGAAATTTTTCAGTTTTGCTTGCGTATATATACACGCACACATACGAACGCACGCATGAACATACATAAAGTATGGTTGAACCCCCCCGAAAAAAATTTCTGTCTACGCCCCTGGTGCGCAACGTACCGATCTTCAGTAAGGATCGTGACCGTAAACGTAATCAAGGTAATGAGCTTGTTCAGACGTTGTTGTATTTAGCGTAAAGTACGTAACGTTTGAGGCGTAAGTGTTGGCGGGCCCGCGACTTTTGCGACAACTACTGTTGGGACCGTTACGTACGACCAATGGGCAAAGCAATTTCGGTTTTCATTTTTCGTTCACGGGGCTTCCGTCCTCCCCAGATTCCGCGTCTTATGCGCGTCTAGCAAGTCATGCAGCAGCGTGTCTGCGCAGTTGGTTTGCCGGTGTTAATTGCATTGCGTGCCCGTGATAACCATGACCCGTAGGGGACCCGTACCCAGGAATTTCTTGCGGGGGGTGTTTGTGTGTAGAACGGCTAACTTTGGCAACTAGTGGTCGCTGTGAAGGCGTGAAAGTACGTTGGTGAAACCCGAAAAGTTAAAACATGACAAAATTTCGGGGGGTGTCAGGACCCCCTCAACCCCCCTTTAGTTACGGCCGTGCGCGTAGCCCAGCCAGCCCAGCAATGGCCAAACACGCGAACCTTGCTAGGCTGCAATAATTGTAGCGAGGACGCAACGCATTTTCAGAACGGTGATTGGCTCGTCGTAAAAAACGTACCTTACCCAAAAGCTCAATGTGAACATACTAGGTCGTTAGCAACGCAAACGGACGATGCAGCTGTTACGCGATACGACATTTGTGACAGATGTGACTGTAGTCTAAACACGGCTTAATCTGATCATCGGTGGAACGCGTCGTCCTTTATACATCAGTAATCAAATCTTCCAGCGTTATCGCTGGTGCTCGCGTAAGTTCTCGAATAAGCTTGACAATTCGCGTCCGGCGCGTAATCTTAACAGAATGATCTCCAACAATTGTGAAGCTTTTCACACATTAAGGCGCGGTCTGTGTCAAACGTTGCTGACAGTCTTTGTGGGTGAAACCCGAATACGTCAAAACAAAGCAATAAACACGCGTGGCAGTAATATAGTAATATCGCTATAGAAATATTAACGATGGTACTACCGACTGCACTGTCGATAGTGTCGATAGTAACACTATCGATAGTTTGCTTACACTATCGATAGTTTCAAAAAAAACTATCGATACTATCGATAGTCAATTTATCGATAGTATCGATGCGTCCACATCAAGCGGTGCTATATCTGCCAAGCAACAGTAGACACTGTACAAGCCGTCGTATATCAATGCACTGTAAACAATAAACAACTTCTGTGACGACACGTTTCACTTTCGTGTTATACCGATTCCTATGGTTGAGGGATCAGCCAACATTTTTTTTCTCTCTCTCCTTTGTGTATGTAGCTTTTTTTTTCTCTATTTAATTGTATTGCTTACTTTCTCGCTGTCTCTCTATTTCTTTGTTTATCTCGGTATTTTTCTCTTACTCACTTTCTTTCTTGCTTTCTCTCTTTGTTTTTGGTCCTCTTTATTTCTCTATTTTTCCTCCTGCTCACCCTCCCTTCCCTTTCCCACCCTATTTTCATAGAATAGCCTAGAATTTATGTTTCCATTTATTTCTTTCCCTTTTCTTTCTCTTTCTCTCCCTCTGTACCCATCGTCTCACGTCCATCAGAGTTATCCGCGCACGTGGTTTGGGATCGAGCGAAGCAGAAGACGACGACGAGAGGACGAAGAGAGCGCGTGCATCCTCGTGGTGATCATTTCTGTTACTACCATAGAATAACAGCCGCCTTAAACAGGTCCGCTGTTAAAACAAGCTACGTGATGAATTTTCAGGACAGCTGCAGACATTGATTGGCCTTTCCTCAGCAAGGAGGCCCACAGCATGAAAAGGAAGCTTTGGTAGCTGTTGTCAAGCTCTATGTTCTCTTGAGGTTTCACTCGTTATGTAGAAGGCATCATCTAAGAGAAGCGCAAGGGACCCGCAAAATTTCCTTAAACTGCGCCGCTGCTATATTAGATCTATGTTATAATTATTCTTCAGGTGTATTTTATTTCATCTAGATGTAGTGTTGTCTTATGTCTACGTCTTGGTGTTGTTACGTTTTAATAAAATATTTATTACCTCTAAAAATAAAAGCTATGTTTCCTACATGTTGGTAATTAAGAAAGAAGCTGCGTGAGTTTACCCAGAGCCTGTTTACCATATGTACACGGAACACCAGCAGCCGGCTTTACAGCTAGAACAATAGAACATTGGCATGAGCGTCACAGCAGCTGTGGTAGGGTGGCAAGAAGTTTCTAGCCACCCTAGCGGGGGTGCAAAATGGCTACTGTCCCCCCCTGTCATCCTAAAGCCACAACAGCACTTCCCCCTCCCCCACATGTTAACACGGGTTTGCGTCCTCCAAGACAAAATCCTGCCGATGCCTATGTACATCGGCGTTATTGTATTTCATTAAAATAAAGCAGCCAAAGTTTGCTTCACCGAAGAAAAAAAAGGTCAGCTGCAAGCATCGTACAATACAAGTTACATTTTCCCTTTGCTAGCGTTGACCCAGCGGCGACGCTCGAAGATGTGCCGAGCTAGTACAAGCTTTTGCACTGAAGCGAAAAGCTCTAAGTAAGCGTAAACAAGCCCTTCAACTTCTGGTGACTTGTCAACACGAGTACTGAGCGACCGCTGCGGCTTAATAAAAACAAAATCTGCAGCGGCCCCCTCACCGATGCTGTGGAAACACGGCGGTCTATGAGGAGCGGGCGGCGCCGCGGCACGGATGGATGGATGGATGCTATGAGCGTCCCATTTATAACGGGGCGGTGACATGTCTGTCACCATGCTCGAAGAAAAAAGAAAAAACTTCCTTGTTTCATGCTGGCCTAATACCTTATCTGCATTGATTAAATCTATGTTATTATTCCAAAAAAATTATAAATTCACGGTCCATCTCTCTGCCTCTTAAGGCAGAATGACCTCATTTTTTTCCCCGGATGGATGGATGCTATGAGCGTCCCCTTTATAACGGGGCGGTGACATGTCTGCCACCAGGCTCGAAGAAGAAAAAAAAAAAGAAAGAAAAAAAACTTCCTTGTTTCATGTTGTCCTAATGCCTTATCTACATTGATTAAATCTATGTCATTATACCAAAAAATATAAATTCACGGTCCATCTCTCTGCCTCTTAAGGCAGAATGACCTTTTTTTTTTGTCCCCCAATTATTTATTTTTGTTCTTTATCTCTACTTTTCTGCCACCAATACAACCGTCTCTTACTTATTTCTATCGCGGGCGTGTGCAGCTTTCCATTGTTGTCCCTAAAACCCAAGGCTTCATGTAGACTCGTGCCCACACGCATACCTGGGTGAATATCGCCATATTCAATCAGTACATGTTCCATCGTTTCCTTAGTTCCCCCGCAGCATGTGCATTGTTCTTCTTGGTTACTGAATCTCGCTTTATAACTACGCGTTCTAAGGCAGCCCGACCTTGCTTCAAACAGTAAAGCGCTTCCCCTTGAATTATCATAAAACCTTTCCCTCCTTATTTCGTTTTTTCCCCACTGCCGCGCTGCAGCGCTCCAAGCGGCAGCCGCCGGCATTCACCCCATCTGGTGCGACCTGGAAGGCCGCGGACGGCACACTAGCCAGTATATTCTAGGCACTATAGCTACAGCATTCAGTCACGTTGTCCGCCATTGCATCTAGCGCTTCGACGACGAGGTAGATGATATCCCTCTACAAGAAAACATTAAATCATTTTCTGACATTTATATCTATAAACCATACTTTGCACTAGGTGGCGCAGCAACTATATCGGTACCTATTTTAGGCAGGTACCTAAAGGTAGCATATACAGTAACTCTAATCGGGTTGGTCAGTATCGGTTCAGTGCGCCTGTATTAGTCATGCAGGATAGAGTTCTTGCTAGAGACGGAGTAACGTTAGAAGATTCCAGCCATCAATTTGATGGAAATATTAAACGTTGGAGCAGTTTTTCCGTGAAGCCGCACATCGAAATTGATTATTAGATTAACCATAAGAACAGACCAGATTAATTTTGGTGCGGAGCATTGCTTTTTGTAAAGTTCGCACAAGAACACGCGCTGCACTATCAGCATTAGAAGCTGACGTCAGAACAGATAGCGGGCAGCGTGAGTCGAGCGCTAGCCACGCGTTTGGCAACATGACCACAACTTCGTCACTCTGCCTTTCCAGGTGCCCCGTACGTTCAGTGGGGTTACCTCGATGCGCACCAGCCTGCGGCATGGGTGAGGACATGCCCGCGCATGCGCTGACGTCAGTGGCGTAGGCAGAAATTTTTTAACACGAAAGTGTTTTATGCCGGGGTCCACCACGGCTCCATGGGCACTGACGCATTTTCGTCACGGATATTACGTTGTAAAATATAAAGACTAACAAGTGGCAAAGAAAAAACTAGAATAAAAGTTCAATCACCGGGAGACGAACTTACGACCCCTCGATCTCCAGCGCGCAGCGCGAAACGACTCCGCCACAGACGGCACGTTCTTCGTCGTACTAACGGCGTGCTATTTATATACATCATTTGTCGGTGGCGGTACTCGGAGATCGGTGGGACATCAGCGTGTTTTCGTTATCACTAGCGAGATGGCGCGAAGGGCTCGAAGAGCGTAGGGTGCCTTGATGCGCGTTTTGTTGCTAGAAGAGCGCGTTTTAAAGGTCGTCGCCCAACGCGTTGAGACCAGATTCAGCGTTGAGATGAGCGTGCGCCTCAACAGGGCGTGGTCGCTCGTGCGGGCGCGCTTATCTTTTACGTCTTGCGCTCTCACCGCAAGATTGCGTTGACGTTACAGAGAGCAAGAAGGCCACTTCGCTCACTGCAACGGCCGCTTTTACGAAAGGAGCGCGCTGCTCACAAACAAACAAGTTACAACTGTGACAGTTCACACTCATCCTGTGTATACTTGTGCGTTCGTTTCGTGCGTCCTCCTTTGTATTTGACCAGCGCGCTTTAACTGTCGAGCTGTGGCATTTGTTAGTTCGCGCTCATCCTGTGTATGTTAGTTCCGTGCGTCCTTCCTGTTTGTTCCGTGCACGTTGTATGTTTCGAGCTGCTTGCCGTTATTCGCGTGGCATTGCAACTTGTTGCTATAGCATCATTCCTTCGCCCTCAGGGCGAAACAACGCACAACAAACGCTCAACTACGTGTGTGAAGACACGTTTTACTTTCGCGTTATACCGATTCCTATAACAGAAGGATGAGTCATGTTTTTTTGTGGGGGGGGGGGGGGGGCACGCCCTTCATCGACGTGGGGTCCGGGCAGGTAAGTGTGGTCGAGTGTCATTTCGTGCTCTGTAACACATGGCAGAAAAAAAATTCGGGGAGGGGGCACGGGCCCGGTGTGCGCCCCCCTGGCTACGCCACTGGCTGACGAGACAGAAAAGGTTGAAAAGAGTGGGTGGTCTTTAGGCTTTGTTGTTCTTTTACCTCCAAATAAATTGACTACTAAATGCGCCAAGACAAAAGTCCAAACTAGTCAAAAGTATCCATGGCACAAAACTGAAATTTTCCTAGCCAGGCGGGGTCCTAAAGTAGCCACTTTGGTGCAAAGTAACCACCAACGGCAACCCTGTTTGGGTCTTCTCTGCTAGGACACTCCGACGGGAATATATACAGTGCTCTAGGGAAATTCATGTGTGTGAGTCAAACTGATTTAATAGATACATCACTCGGTAATAATGCATAGCTTATGCCTCTGTGAATGATTTATTGTTTGTTTGTTGGCATTATATGTTACGTAAAACGGTCAATTTAATAGTCTAAACCTCTGAATCATTAGACATGAATAGGTTTTACTAGTAGAGCTTGCAATATGGAATGGTCTTCACGATAATTTTCCCAACATTCGTGACCCTGTATTGCAGGGTGACGGAGTAACCCCGATTTTTTAGATGTGAAGCATCTTATAGCGGAGTTCAATCCGGTGGTGGTGGTTGTGTGCGGCGTGACCACCCTTACTGCCACCCTTACTCCACTTCCGCTCTCCACTTCCCCTCTCTCCTTTCCCTCTCCACATCACCTCTCCCCTTCCATTTCTCCCTCTCATTTCCCTTTCCCACACCCCTCTCCACTTCCCCTCTCCACTCCCATCTCTCCTCCCCTCCCCTTTCCCCTCCCCTCTCCCCTTTCCCCCTCACCACTCCACCTCTGAAACGCGGGCTCTACATGCCGAAACACAGCTTCGCATCGCCTCATGGTCCCCTTTAGCGGGAGATGGTGTGATTTTTCAGGACTAGTTGCTTCCGCTTTCCCTGAAAGCATCTAGAAGCTCTTCCCTAACTACTGTATATGTTATAGTTATGCGATGCAAGTGAGTATATCTGCATTCTGTTTATTAATTAGTAGGGGTGTGCGAATATTCGAGTTTCGAATTCGAATCGAATAGTTACTAATCGAATAATTCGATTCGACTTTCGAATAGCAAGTATTCTAAGTTTCGAATAATTCGACAGGACGAATATCTAAAACGCGACAAAGGCCAATGGTGCAACTTGATTAGAGTGGTGACTAAAAATAACGCTAACATCGTTACAGTAGGCCTTTTGTTAAAACTTTCACCAACATCCTGGTTCAAAAGCGACCGCATGCTGATCTTAAAGGAGATTATGTCATTTCCGCTCGTAGAAAAACACACGCGAAAACTGTCAAGCCCTTCACAAACAACTTCGTTCCCAAAACGAAGGCTACGGACTTCTTGCGTAATTCGATCGTGTAATCCGCAAGCGCCGTAAAACGTCCCGACTTTGGCCTGCGATACCGTCAGTCATTGACTTTGCATGTAAAAATTTGTTCACTCTGGGTAGTCGCCACTGCCGCACCGAATCACTCGTTCAGAAACCCCCATCGTTCCGGCACGCAAATAAAACGCGGCTGTGAACTGGAACCCGAAGATTTTTGGGCCCGGAGCGCCCATGGCGATGAAACACAGCATTGCCGTTGTCAGATGAGCCGTATTGCGCGACCATGGGGAAAAAAACTAGCTACCGTACCCCCCTCTGCTTGTCGTTAGGAGGTTAGGAGTGGCGCTGCTGACTGGAATGGCGGCTCTTCTATCATCATGCTTGCATGCCCATAAAAGCTGAAACAAAAGCCACTCCCGAACAAGTGCGTAATAAAACTGTCGGCACGCCGTAGCCCCTTTGATTTTTCCTTTGTGTTGCCGTAGCCGGCGGTACACACTTCGTATAAATATACTATTCGATATTGCCACGCCCACTTCTTGTCTTGATTTGATGTATTCGGGTTTGACCGGCAGGGACGGTTATCAACGCTCGACGCTGTCCGCGAAGTAGTGTTCTAGAAGCGTCGCGATTGTAGTAGATCGGTTTGTTAAGATTGCGCCCCGCACGCGAATGTTCCAGTTTTGTCTAGAGATAACGCCGCCACCAGCGATATTGCTGGAAAGTTCGATAGCGCCTGTATAAAAGCCTACGCGCTTGATCGCTTGTCAGTTGATCGACGGACGACGCCCTGTTCGCCGCTATCATTGTACAGCGTGCATTGTTGTAGTTCTAGTTCTAATTTTCCGGCCACAAGTTCGGCCAAATAAACAGTTTCAATCTGCAAACGCCGTCTGCTGTCTTCGTCGACGTCACGACCACGTGACATCTGGTGGAGGTGCTGCTTCTTCCATGATCCGGACGCCCCCGCGAAGCGCTGACCCAAGCCCGAGCCGCGAGGAGGACGACGGCAAAGAAAACCCGGATCGTCGAACAAGCCGCAGGCAGAAGGGACTGCAGCCAGAGTACGGGCTCCTTCCCGAAAACACCAGGCAGCCCCAGGTCCCAACACCGACCGCAGCGACGATGACCGACCCCGTGCAGCCTGCGCCGATACTTCTCCGGCAGCCCAAGGAGCCGCCAACTTTCCGCGGTTCGTCATTCGAAGACCCGGAAACCTGGCTCGAGACCTTCGAAAGGGTCTCAGCGTTCAACAACTGGGACTCCGAGGACAAGCTGCGCCACGTCTACTTTTACCTGGAAGATGCAGCAAGGACCTGGTTCGAGAATCGGGAGTCCACTCTTCGAACCTGGGACGCCTTTCGCAGCGCTTTCCTGGAGACGTTCACAAGCGTCGTCCGAAAGGAAAGGGCCGCAGCCTTGCTGGAGACACGGGTCCAACTTCCAAATGAAAGCGTGGCCATCTTTGCAGAGGAAATGACCCGGCTATTTCGCCACGCTGACCCTGCCATGCCCGAGGACAAGAAAGTCCGCTTCCTCATGCGAGGAGTAAAGGAACAGCTCTTCGCTGGACTTATGAGGAATCCGCCGAATACCGTCGAAGAACTTGTCTCCGAAGCAACAGCAATCGAGAAAACGCTTGAGATATGAACACGGCAATACAACCGCAGCTTCTCGACCACAAGCTTCGCCGACGTTCAAGCACTAGGATCCGCCGACCTGCGTGAGACGATTCGAGCAATCGTGCAAGAGGAGCTGCGAAAAATTCTACCTTCGTCGCAACCTCAAGTGGATTCCATCGCCGACGTCGTGCGCCAGGAGATCCAGCATTCACTCGGTGCGCCTCAGCTAGCAGAGCCGCAGCCGCAAGCTATGAGCTATGCTGCTGTAGCCCGCCGTCATGCTCCTCCTCCACGCCCACGCCAAGACGACACACCGCCGCAGTACCGTCGCCAGACGCCGCCAGCGACGCCCTACCGTCCACCTGTCGGCCAGACGCCGCCGCCGCCACCGACGCCCTACCGCCCACCTGTCGGCCAGCGCTACACCCCGAGGAAGACCGATGTCTGGCGTGCCCCTGACAACCGCCCGCTCTGCTACCACTGCGGGGAGGCCGGCCACACGTACCGCCGCTGCCAGTACCGTCAGATGGGGCTACGCGGATTCGCCGTCAACGCGCCGCGCCCGCAGCCAGGCGAACGGCCTCGCGACATCGACGACTACCTCACAAGCACACAGTGGCAAGAACGACGACCTTCCCGCTCACCGTCGCCCGGCCGCTACATGTCACCGCACCGCCGGCAGTACACTGGCCCAAACCGGGGCCGGTCGCCTAGCCCGTATCCGGAAAACTAAGGGCAGCAACCGATGGAGGTGCAGTTGCTGAACGACGAAATGCTGAAGATCCTCCGCCGTCGACGACGACACCGCGACGAAGTTCTGAGCCCCCGCCGCACGCCGAACGACGCCGACGTCCCGAAGACGAAACTTTGCGACCGGAAGCAGACCTGACGACGCAACGCGGAAGCAGCAGTGCAAACCGACGTAGCCGTGACCCGACGCCGCGACGCAACCGCGACGCAACCGCAACGCGAGACGGCGGACTAGCGACCTTGACGTTCTGATCGACGGCCACAACGTCACCGCTCTCGTCGATACTGGAGCCGACTATTCCGTCATCAGTGGGCCGTTCGCAGCAAAGTTGAAGAAAGTTAGGACTGCTTGGGAAGGCCCCGAGATCCGTACCGCTGGAGGCCATCTAATAACGCCGATTGGTGTCTGCACGGCGAGAGTCACTATCAACAACCGGACTTATCCTGCGAGCTTTGTAATCCTACAAAACTGCTCCAGGGATGTGATACTTGGAATGGACTTCCAAAGTGACCACGGCGCCGTCATCGACTTAAGAACCAAGTCGATAACCCTATCGTCGGAGAAAGCGACACCACCGGATACGAACCCATGTCAACATGCCCTCAACGTGCTCGAGGATGAAGTCACCATTCCTCCTAGATCCAGCATCATAATTCCCGTCGGCACCGAAACGGCTGAATGCATCGAAGGTGTCATCGAGAGCGATCAGGGTTTGCTGCTAGACCGTGACATTTGTGTCGCAAGAGGCATTGCTCGGCTGTATGAAGGGAAAGGAAGCGTGATGCTAACGAATTTCAGCCAGGAATACAGACTCCTGAGCAGGGGCACGACGATTGAAATTCATCGAAGAAATCTTGGCCGTCAGCGATACGTTTGCCTTTTCAGATTCTGACGAAGCTACGACGACGATCCCTGAGCCACCCTTCGACGTAAACCCAAGACTTCCTGCTCGCCAACAGCAACAGCTTCGAAGCCTTCTGCAGGAATACAGGGACTGTTTCTCGTCGTCGTCGCGGGTCCGACAAACGCCCCTTGCTAAGCACCGCATCATAACAGAAGAAAATGCTCGACCACTCCGTCAGAGTCCCTACCGGGTTTCGACGCGGGAACGGGAGGCCGTTAAGAAACAAGTCGATGAAATGCTACGCGACGACATCATCCAGCCGTCCAACAGCCCGTGGGCGTCTCCCGTGGTGTTAGTGAAGAAGAAGGATGGGACCCTACGTTTCTGCGTCGATTATCGTCGCCTGAACAAAATCACAAAGAAGGACGTATACCCTCTCCCACGGATAGATGACACCCTGGATCGACTCCACAACGCGAATTACTTTTCGTCGATGAACCTCAAGACCGGCTACTGGCAAATTGAAGTCGACGAGAGAGACCGAGAAAAGACCGCCTTTATAACGCCGGACGGCCTGTTCGAGTTCAAGGTCATGCCCTTCGGTCTTTGCTCGGCACCTGCGACTTTCCAACGAGTCATGGATACTGTATTAGCTGGCTTGAAGTGGCAGACTTGCCTTGTTTACTTAGACGACGTCGTTGTGTATTCCTCGAACTTCGATGAACACCTCCAGCGACTTCAATCCGTACTTCAAGCAATCAAGAACTCCGGGCTCACCCTGAAGCCAGAAAAGTGCCGCTTCGCGTACGAGGAGCTCTTGTTTCTGGGTCACGTGATCAGCAAGACTGGAGTGCTCCCAGACCCGCAGACAACAGCTGCCATCGCCGCTTTCCCGCCACCCACCGATAAGAAGGCCGTGCGCCGATTTCTCGGCTTGTGCGCCTATTACAGACGCTTTGTCAAAGACTTTTCACGGATCGCCGAGCCACTAACGCAGCTCACGAATACCGACGTCGAATTCAGGTGGCAAACAGCGCAAGTCGAAGCATTTCATGAACTGAAACGACGCCTGCAGACACCTCCGATACTTGCGCATTTCGACGAATACGCCGATACGGAGATTCACACCGATGCAAGCAGCATAGGACTCGGCGCCGTCCTTGTGCAGCGGGCGGGCGGACTGGAAAGGGTTATCAGTTATGCTAGCCGGTCGCTGTCTAAAGCAGAGGTCAACTATTCCACAACAGAAAAGGAGTGCCTCGCCATCATCTGGGCTACGTCAAAGTTTCGCCCCTATCTCTACGGCAGGCCCTTCAAAGTTGTGAGCGACCATCACGCCTTGTGTTGGCTAGCTAACTTGAAGGACCCTTCAGGTCGCCTCGCACGGTGGAGCCTGAGACTTCAAGAATTTGACATTACTGTCGTGTACAAGTCCGGAAGAAAACACTCCGACGCCGACTGCTTGTCTCGTGCCCCCGTCGACCCACCAACGCCCGACGACCAGGATGATGACAGCTTCTTGGGAGCCATAAGTACCGAAGACTTCGCCGAACGACAGCGAGCCGACCCTGAACTGAAGGGTCTAGCGGAATACCTAGACGGCAGGACCCTCGTTGTCCCAAAAGTATTCAGGCGAGGATTGAGATCATTTTCTTTGAAAAACAACGTCCTCGTCAAGAAGAACTTCTCTCCGGCCCGAGCCAGCTACCTTATCGTTGTACCTTCGGGACTGCGACCAGAAATTTTGCATGCCCTACACGACGACCCGACGGCTGGACACCTCGGGCTTTCCCGAACGCTCGCACGAGTACACGAAAAGTACTACTGGCCGCGCCTTGCCGCCGACGTCACTCGCTACGTAAGGACGTGCCGAGACTGTCAGCGACGGAAGACACCGCCCACAAGACCAGCAGGCTTCCTTCAGCCGATCGAGCCTCCTCGGCGACCATTCCAGCAGATCGGAATGGACCTCCTGGGGCCGTTCCCAACGTCGACTTGCGGAAATAAATGGATCGTCGTGGCTACCGACTACCTCACCCGCTACGCCGAAACAAAAGCCCTGCCCAAAGGCAGTGCCGCTGAGGTAGCCAAGTTCTTCGTTGAGAGCATCGTCCTTCGACACGGCGCCCCAGAGGTTCTCATCACCGACAGAGGTACGGCGTTCACGGCTGACCTAACTCAGGCGATCTTGGAATACAGCCACACAAGCCATCGCCGCACCACCGCGTACCACCCACAGACCAACGGCCTCACCGAGCGTCTAAATAAGACCATCGCCGACATGCTGGCCATGTACGTCGACGTCGAACACAAGACGTGGGACGCCATCCTTCCGTACGTGACCTTCGCGTACAACACGGCCGTACAGGAAACGACGCAGATGACGCCATACAAGTTGGTGTACGGACGGAGCCCGGCAACGACGCTCGACGCCATGCTAGCAAACGTGACCGACGAGGAAAACATCGACGTGACCACCTACCTACAGCGCGCCGAAGAAGCACGACAGCTCGCCCGCCTACGGATAAAGAACCAGCAGACGACTGACAGCCGCCGCTACAACCTTCGACGACGCCACATGGAATACCAACCCGGTGACCGTGTATGGGTATGGACGCCAATACGCCGACGAGGACTTAGTGAGAAGCTTCTTCGACGATACTTCAGACCGTACAGGGTACTTCGACGCCTCGGCGCACTCGACTATGAGGTTGCCCCTCACGGCATTACGAACTCTCAGCGGCGCCGTGCGCGACCTGAAGTCGTCCATGTCGTGCGCCTTAAGCCGTTTTTTGCGCGTTAGCGAGCCTGGGGACTCTATTTTTCCTTCGTTATTGTAATTTACTTGTATATGCACTTGCTTTGTTTTGTTTTTTTCCTCTTCTATGTTCTTTCATAAGCATCGGGACGATGCTTTTTCAGAGGGGGGAATGCCACGCCCACTTCTTGTCTTGTTTTGATGTATTCGGGTTTGACCGGCAGGGACGGTTATCAACGCTCGACGCTGTCCGCGAAGTAGTGTTCTAGAAGCGTCGCGATTGTAGTAGATCGGTTTGTTAAGATTGCGCCCCGCACGCGAATGTTCCAGTTTTGTCTAGAGATAACGCCGCCACCAGCGATATTGCTGGAAAGTTCGATAGCGCCTGTATAAAAGCCGACGCGCTTGATCGCTTGTCAGTTGATCGACGGACGACGCCCTGTTCGCCGCTATCATTGTACAGCGTGCATTGTTGTAGTTCTAGTTCTAATTTTCCGGCCACAAATTCGGCCAAATAAACAGTTTTATCTTGCAAACGCCGACTGCTGTCTTCGTCGACGTCACGACCACGTGACAATATTCGATTCGATATTCGATAATTTTGGCTACTATTCGGCACTATTCGATTCGATTCGAGGTGAAATTTCACTATTCGCACACCCCTAGCTATTTATTAGATGTCACGTTTGCTTTCGCTAACAATTACACAACGTGATTTCATATTCTTCATGTGCCATAACAAGGTGCTTATAATCACCCTTTAATACTTTCACTTGTGTGAGTTTATACATCGTACGATTCCCCATCACAATATATCACTACTAGTGGAGCCTGTGAAGGCTTTGTAAATAAATAAATCAACAAGTAAATCCTTAATTTGAAAAATGGATAAATAAATCTTCTTTCAATTTGACGCCATAACCTCTAGTAGGATTTGAAATAAATTTAAGACCACATGATCTGCCCGACTTTCGGCCGATCCCGCTGAGTGGGCAGGTACCGGTCCTACCGCGAGCATCATCACCTGCATGCTTGTGACGATGGTCAACATGATCATCGTCAGCATCCTTCGCTCTCTTGCGACGACGTTCGATCGTCACGTTTCGCCACGGCAACTTTTCGACGACGTCGTCCTCGGCTTCTCTCTACACGTAAGCAGATACGTTTGTTAGTTCACCTAGGTTGATGTGCTGTGCCATGTTCCGCAAGATAAGCCCCACTTGCGTTTATATAGACCACGAGTAAATCAACTGCGATCAGTCTCGTAATTAGAGGTGAATCGGCTTCTGTATTACCCATGGATGAGTGAAAATCAAGGTACATTACGTCTCATGCTTCTACGATCGGTAATTAAGAAAGCGTTTCGCAGGTTAAACCCACCTTCGCGCTTCTTACCTCACCTCAATTAAGTTTGCTAATTTTCGTGAAGTTAAGCATCCTTGCGCACGTAACATCATTCATTTTCTTCTTGCAGAAAGACCACGCGGTCGCTTATGCATTCGCCTAAGACGACTTGAAGGCGCGAAAGCTTTTTTTCCTCAGTCAGTGTATTGATTCTACCACGCACCCCTCCGAGATATTTCTGCACCTAACGTACTTTTCCACTGCCTCCATGATCGTAGGCATTGCAACATTCCTGCACCTCACCTGGTTTTCCTCGGCCTCCGTGATCTGCCCACCTTTGACCAAGCGAATATGTCATGTGATGACGTCATGCTAAACCTCAGAACGCTAATTCGGTACGGGACATAGAACTTGTGCTCTGAAGTTTAACATTATGAACCATCTAGCCCCGCAACAAGTTCCATATACGGACGTCATAATGTGACATAATAGTGGTGTCAAGATAATGTAATAATGACGTCACAGGTTTTGAACATCTATGACGTCATGATGATGTCGTATAGTGACGTCACCGCGTGATGATTATTATTTGCATCGCTCGTGTTCACGCCGACGTCGACGGTGAATTTTGGCCTCTGATGAGGCATATAAGGCTGCCGCCTTAATATTTGCTTGTCTCGTTGGTCTTGGGTTGAAAAGTTGAACGTCCCGGGAAACTTTGTCAGAGATCATTTTTTTAGAAAGGAAAGAAGAACTTTTACTTTCTGATATGGCTATTTCTTATATCAGCACATAGACACTATTTACGCCTGCAACTAGAACCAGTTTGCTCGACAATCGCAGACCGAGGCAAAAGACAGGCGCAGCTCGGTCCTCTTGATGAAGCTCTCACTCATTTCTTCGGATGCAGATGGCTCTAGGACTTCTGGGAAACGCGTGTTACCTTGTGTGCATAGTTCGTGAACACAGGGTGTCGCTGTAGCCGACGTTTCGATCAGAGGAGTTTTGTCAAGTCGGCTACAGCGGCACTCCGTGTTCTCGGCTCGGCGAGAACACGGAGGGTCTCTGCTTGTCGGCGTGCAATGTCGTCGTCACGGTCGGCGTGTCATGTACCGTGACGGTCCACAAAAATGGGGTCAATCCCACTACTCGCAACCGTGCCATACTATGCGTATTATGAGTTAAAGGTTCTTCGTTACTAGCTGAATCATTGTTTGGACGAGCAGCGGTTTCAGAATCCCCGACGTAATTTACCAAGGCGCTCCAGTTGCTTATCCAAGACCAGAGACATAAACGTGGATCTCTACGGTAAAGTCATCTATTTCTAACAATAATTCTTGAAACATATCTACAAAGTCCACTAAAAGTACAAAGTCCACAGTCCACCAGTCCACTAAAAATGAAGAGGGTGTAGTGGGGAAGAGAGACAGCGAGACAGCATCGAGTAGGAGTGGAAGAAGACCAAGACGAAGGGCCGATTGAGAGCGCGCGTGACAGTTTTTCAGCCGCTGAACCAAGGCTTTGGTTTTGTGAATAAACCCCCTTCTAATTTGGTGGAGTCGCTGGGTAGTCTTCGAAGCTGGATCTACGAAGCCGCACCTTACCTCCAGTGTCAGCAATGCCGGAAGAATCCGCCAACCAAGGTACCTCCCAGATTCCCGCCGCTGCATGTCCTGGCGTGTTGCCACTGCGTCACCCGCCGATCTTCAGCGGCACTGACGACCAAGACGTTGAGGAGTGGTTGGCTACATACCACAAGGTGGGCGCAGCGAACAAGTGGGACGATGCGGCTAAGCTGACTTATGTCAGCTTTTACTTGGCCGGCGTCGCTAGTCTCTGGTTGCGGAATCACGAAGCTGATATTACCAACTGGGCTTCGTTCAACACAGCCTTTTCAGAAGTCTTCGACCGCCCCGCTGCACGAAAGCTCCGCGCAGAACAGCGACTTCGTGAGCGCGCTCAACAGCCAGGAGAGAACTTCACCAGCTACATCGAAGACGTTGTTGACTTGTGCAAGCGGGTGAAACCATCGATGCTCGAAGCAGACAAGATCAAGCAGATACTCAAGGGAATAACCGATGACGCATTTCAGATGTTGTTAGCCAAGGACCCACAAACCGTAGCCGAACTGGTCAGTTTGTGCCAGAGTTTCGACGAGTTGCGCAAGCAGCGCGCCCAGACACGACGCTCTCTGGAACAGCGTGACTCGATCGCAGCTTTGACTCTCGGAGACCAGAATTCCATGTTGGTTCAGATAAAACAGTTTGTGCGTGAGGAGGTCGCTCGGCAGCTCTCCATATTATCAAGCACTCCCGAACCAGCACAGACACATCATCTGACCCCAGCCATACGACAAGCTATCCAAGAAGAGGTAAATGGCGCTTTGCCTTTCCCTCGTTCACCACCTCTGGAGGCTGCACCCTTGACGTACGCACAGGTCGTCGCAGCCAGAGCGCCCCGTCAGCCAACTTATTCTCCCTCGCCGGTGCCTGTTCAGTCGTCACCAGTTCCGTTCGGACGACCAGTCGCTACGTTTCCTAACCCGTGGCGCACCGCAGACAACCGCCCTATCTGCTATTCTTGCGGCTATGCCGGACATGTGGCACGTTTCTGCCGCCGCCGCCCTCTCGTCCACACAGATACCATGCCACGATTTTCGCACGACCCTCGACGGTTTAGCGGCACATCAAGGCCACAAGAATCTTCTTCACCCGACCGCCTCCCCTCAGTTAGCCGCCGATCTCCATCGCCCCGACGTCGCTCCTTGTCACCTATGCGCCGTCGACCGTACCCTTCAGACACGGAAAACTAGATGCCGCAGTTCCCGAGGCACGAACTGCGTCGTCGTCGAAAGAATCAAGTCCTCGCATTTCTCCGGCAAACCTCATCGAAGTTTTTGTGGATGGCTTTCGTACCCTTGCGCTTGTGGACACTGGTGCTGCTGTTTCAGTGATTTAAAACTTTGCCGATTGCTTCGGAAGGTCACCACGACGTCAGAGGGATTGTCGCTCCGTACCGCCAGTGCTCACCATATTCAGCCATCAGCCGCCTGCACAGCCCGCGTTCTAATCCAAGGTGTTTTGTATACTGTCGAATTTCTTGTGCTCCCTGCGTGTTCGCATGATGTGATCCTCGGCTGGGATTTTCTCTCTCGTAATCATGCGGTTATCGACTGTGCTCGCGCCGAAGTTGCCTTCTCTGCGTTGTGTTCCTCATCGCCTGAAGCTACGTTGAACAAGCTCTTTGTCGCCGACGATATCGACATACCACCCAATAGCGCAGCCTTTGTTCCCGTGTCCTGTGCCGATGTGTCCGAGTCTCCAGTTTTGTTTACTCCCTCCCAAACCTTCCAACGTCGCAGGAGCCTCGCGTTGCCATTCGCTATTATCGACGTAGCCACCGGCGTTACGAACCTATTCGTCACGAATCCCTTGCCGTCTACATCAACCATACTCCGCGGAGAATGCATTGGCACATATCAAGAGTTGGACGCTTCCTCCATCTTCGGCCTTGGCGGCGCGAGTGATTTGCTCCTTAATGCACTGACACCATCTGCCTGTACGCCTGATCGCCCGACTATTAATGCGTTTGGACCCTCAATTGATGGCGACCTTGAAGGGGAACACCGAGAGCAACTCGTCGAACTTCTGCACCAGTTTCGCGGCTCGTTTGACTGCTAGCAGACGTCGTTAGGTCGAACACACACCGTTGTCCATCACATTAACACCGGCTCACAAGCGCCTCTGCGACAGCGTCCCTACCGCGTGTCTCCTGCTGAGCGACGTGTGATCCCCGACCAAGTAGACGACATGCTTCAACGCGGCGTCATTCGGCCGTCCAGCAGTCCCTGGTCATCACCTGTTGTCCTCGTGAAGAAGAAAGACGGCTCGATTCGCTTCTGCGTCGATTACCGCCGTTTAAACAAAGTTACGCGCAAAGATGTGTACCCTTTGCCACGCATCGATGACGCCCTGGACTGCTTGCAAGGCGCCGAATTCTTCTCATCACTAGACTTACGGTCTGGCTATTGGCAGGTCCCCATGGCACCCTCAGATCGCCCGAAAACTGCTTTTGTGACACCTGATGGTCTATACGAATTCAATGTTATGGCCTTCGGCCTTTGTAATGCGCCAGCAACATTCGAAAGGATGATGGATAGCGTCTTGCGTGGGTTAAAATGGAAGACATGCCTTTGTTACTTGGATGATGTCGTTGTCTTCTCCCCCGATTTCGACAGTCACCTGCGTCGTCTCAAAGAAGTCTTGAGCTGCCTCACGCGTGCAGGCCTTCAGCTCAACATCAAGAAGTGCCGCTTTGGAGCTCGCAAGCTTACAATACTGGGCCACGTTGTCTCAAAGGAGGGCGTCCTCCCTGACCCGGAGAAGCTTCGGGCAGTTGCTGAGTTCCCGAAGCCTACGAACGTGAAAGCGCTTCGCAGCTTCGTCGGTCTTTGCTCATACTTTCGCCGCTTTGTGAAGAACTTCGCTTCTGTAATCGCACCGCTCACAAAGCTGCTCACCTGTGATGGACACCTCTCCGATTGGTCGCCAGCATGCGATGAAGCTTTCGCAACATTACGCCATCTCCTGACTTCGCCACCCATTTTACGCCACTTCGACCCTACTGCTCCAACCGAAGTGCACACGGATGCCAGTGGCATAGGCCTTGGCGCTGTCCTTGCTCAACGCAAGCCAGGCTTCTCCGAGTATGTCGTTGCATATGCTAGTCGCGCCCTCACCAAGACAGAGTGCAAATACTCAGTTACCGAAAAGGAATGTTTGGCCATTGTTTGGGCATTACAAAAATTTCGCCCGTACGTTTACGGCCATCAGTTTGATGTCGTTACCGATCATTATTCCCTTTGTTGGCTTGCTTCATTGAAGGATCCTTCGGGCCGGCTTGGGCGTTGGGCGCTACGTTTACAGGAATTTGATATTCGCGTCATTTACCGCTCAGGACGCAAGCATACCGACGCCGACGCACTTTCTCGTTCGCCCCTGCCTTCCGTTGCACCCGTTTCCATTGCCGACGCTACTATCGCCAACATTGATCTCGCTGACATGCCTTCGGAACAGCGCAAAGACCCTTGGATAGCGTCGCTCATAGACGTTCTCTCCACGTCTTCGGCGACACCATGCCAACGGCTACCTCGTGCACTACGCCGACAAGCCCCTCATTATGCCGTACGGGATGCCATGTTGTATCGCCGCAACTATCAGCCAGATGGTAGAAAGTGGCTTCTTGTTATACCTCGCCATTTGCGCTCCGACCTGTGCACGTACTTCCACGCAGACCCACAAAGCGCCCACGCTGGCGTTTTGAAAACTTACGACCGACTTCGCCAGCGATTCTTCTGGCGTGGAATGTACAAATACGTTCGCAAGTACATACGTTCCTGCACTGAGTGTCAGCGGCGGAAAACAACTTGCCATGCGTCTGGCGAATTGCAACCTTTGCCGTGTCCAGCTAGCCCGTTTGATAGAATTGGCATAGACCTCTACGGCCCCCTTCCTTGCACACCTGCTGGCAATCGATGGATTATTGTGGCCGTTGACCACCTTACCCGTTATGCCGAAACCGCCGCTCTGCCAGCCGCTGCAGCTCGTGATGTTGCCTTGTCCATCTTGCGCAGCTTCGTCCTTCGCCATGGCGCGCCACGTGAGCTGCTTAGTGATCGAGGACGTGTCTTTCTTTCGCAAGTCGTCCAGGAGCTTCTCACTGAGTGCAATATTATTCATCGCTCCACTACGACCTATCACCCGCAGACGAACGGTTTGACGGAGCGCTTTAACCGCACTCTCGGTGATATGCTCTCCATGTACATATCATCCGACCATTCCAACTGGGACTTGGTGCTTCCGTTCGCGACGTACGCGTATAACACGGCCACACAAGCCACTACTGGGTTTTCGCCTTTCTTTCTACTATACGGACGTGAGCCCTCTTCGATGCTTGACACAATCCTTACATACCGGCCGGATGCTTCTGAATACCGCCCGGCCTCCGAACTCGTTCAATGTGCCGAAGAGTGCCGCCAATTAGCACGGTCATTTACATCCGTCGCACAAGGTTTTCAAAAAGAACGACTTGACCAGGACAAGCCTTCCCACACCTTCTCCGTCGGCTCGTTCGTGTGGCTTTCTATTCCGTTCCAGTCTCCTGGCCTCTCCCGAAAGTTCGCACCCAAGTACACTGGTCCGTACCGCATCGTTCAATGCACGTCGCCGGTCAACTACGTCGTCGAACCAGTGACACCTCCCACCGACAGACGATGTCGTGGTCGTGAAACAGTCCACGTCAGCCGCTTAAAGCCCTATTATAATCCGCTTGTGCTTGCTTCGCCTTGAGTCGCCAGGATGGCTCCTCTTCGACACCGGAGCAAGTGTAGTGGGGAAGAGAGACAGCGAGACAGCATCGAGTAGGAGTGGAAGAAGACCAAGACGAAGGGCCGATTGAGAGCGCGCGTGACAGTTTTTCAGCCGCTGAACCCAGGCTTTGGTTTTGTGAATAAACCCCCTTATAAGGGCAACAGTTAGCCCAACTTATAGCCACCGATGTTAGTGCAGCTGAAGCACCCTCCCATCCATGCCGTAGGGAACTGAAACCAGGCATGTAGGGAAGGAGAAGGAGCACCTTAGGGTAAGCTGCATTCCGACGCAGTTTTCCGGCGACGTTAGTGGAGCTGAAACACCCTTCCCTACATGCCCGGTCTCAGGCTTGGAACCACTATTGCCTCCTCCGTGAAATCTCTCTCAAAAGAATGTGGCTAACTACCTCGGCCAGGCCCTTCTCATTCTATCTCTTATTGCCTAATAGCAGCGATTTTGCTGTGGGAAACACCGGCGCACACATGCTTCGACCACCCCCCCCCTCTGGGTTTCTCGTTAGTGGAGCTGAAACACCCTTCCATACATGCTTTGCCCCTCCCCAGTTTTTCTTGTCCCACCTTTTCAAGCTTCCATCCTCCCCAGAACTTTTGCCTTGTGTGTAGTTGTGAGTAGGTGAGAAAATAAATACTTCACAAAAATTGATTTGGAGGCGACCCTGCTGTTTAGCTCAGGTGTCTGGCAGTGGCCAGACAACTGAGCATGTCGGCGCGTGTCGGCGTTCGTCGTCTGCCCTGGTGTATTCCTTGGGTGAACTTGCTTAACCGAAATTATGGTGCGGCCATAATTTTTGGTTAATTGAATATTATGGCCGCACCGCCGAAACCGGTTGCCGTCCCCCTCGAATATATCAAGTGGCCGTCGCGCGCTCTCTAGCTCGTTAGCTCCAAACTGATGGCTTGTATTTGCTTCAGGTTCATGCGCTGAAACTTAGAGAGTAAAGCATCGTGTCCATTCGACACCGTTTCTGACAGCCCTACTGAAATAATCGACGCTGCAGGCTTAGCGATTTGCAATGCGCACTTCCGGAATCTCGCAGGACAGAGATTATACGCATTTGCTGGTTACTTTATCCTTTATTCCTCATTTCAAGAGACAACACAATGCGAATAAAGAAGCAAAAAGTTAGGTTCGCCAGACAAACACGCATTCGCACTGTCTGCAATGTTCCAGTTTGCGGCAGCGATGGCGAGCTTATTATATTTGTCATCGTGCATACGTGGATGCGGTTACGGGCACCTTTGCGGACATTGCTGCTGTACTTTGGGCGTACTGTTTTGTAATGTAGATGCGCTGAGCGAAATGCACAAACGAGAAACGTAACAAGAGGACATGCGTACGTACGCTAAGGCTCGTTTGCGAGGCTAGCTACATTATGTGGCACACGCTATCTGGTATTCCGCTACGCCTTTGCGTATAGCGGAATGGTGGACCGACTGAAACGTTCTAATCTGTCCATTGTGGCGTCTGCGTCAATCAGCCTCCGCTCGCGTATCTCGTTTATTAGCAGCCGGCGAATCACTTCCTCCAGTTCTGTCGCTCACTGTGGAAGAAACGATGCGAACAGAGCGACTGATGCGTCCGCTTTCTCATTCTCCATTGTGCCAACAAATCGTTGACTCGGCTGAGGAGAACCCTGTCTGTGGCGTGGCTGGTGCGCTCGCTGTTTTTCATCACCGGTGTAATCGGACAAACTGTCGTTGAATTACACCGAAAACACCATTGCCGAGAAAACAGCAAGGCCGGCGCTTAGGAGTTACGCTCTAGACAAATGGGAGCAGGTAGATAATATGCCACGTGCGCTTCTTTTCGTCATTTTTATGTAACTTTTTCGTCATTTTTATGCAAGCCGCGCCCTTATGTCTGGGAACCTTCCAGATTATCTTAGAATCTTCCTATGGCTTAAGCGCGCAAACGCGAACAGTTGAGATTATTCTCGAACTAACGCGGCCACACGCGATAAGGCACGAATGTTTGATGCTGCATGTATAAATGCCGACGCGCCTTACCGCAGAGCAGTTTATCGACGGCCGACGCTCTGTTCGCCGCTATCAGTGTACAGTGTGTATCGCTGTAGTCTGACTTTCCGTTTCCAGGCCGCAACTTCGGCCAAATAAAGAGTTTCATCGTCGACCCGCCGACTGCCGCCTTCGTCGACGTCACGACCCCGCGACAATATTGACACATTACGTGAAACCAATGTCCTGACTCGCGTATTTACACGCATGCTACCAGCACCTGGCCTACTGCAACTACTCGCATACTACCAGAAGTAGTTAGAACTGGTTAATAGACGCAATGGTCGCCTACATTACGTCTTATATCAAATATTGTTGGTTAAATGATGGCGTATGCTCAGCAGCGTCGCCTGATTCGTGGCACGATGGAGAGTGAGCGAGAAAAAAAACAAATTTTCAATACCAATGCCCGGGTCCGAGCTCGGGTGAGGTTTCACTGACCTCCCCCAAAATGAAGAGTATGTTGTGCAGCATAGTTGCCCAGGAGAAGGTTGTATGATGTCCATAAGAAGCGTGCAAAGCCAGTACGTTTGGAGAGAGCTGGTTGCGGAGGAAGGCCCGTAGGGCTGCCTGTGAGTCTGTTCTGACCGTTATTTCTCGAGAGGCGCGCTCATGCTGCGTGATGGCTTGCGTTATGAAGGCTATTGTCTCGTGGTGTTTGGTGAGTGATGACTAATTCAGCCTGGTGTTAATTAATGTAAACTGGTGCTCGCTAAACGAAAACTATCGTCGACTAGTGATGGTTAAATATTTCCTAGTGTCGGTTTGTTCTGTCAAGACAACGCTACATTACGCCTTATATCAGTTAGCGGTAGCCTGCACAATGTCGACTAAATATTGCATACGGTGACCTACTTCGCCATATGTTATGATTTAACTTACATAACGCTTAGAAATTGCATGACAATCCGTAGTAGTGAGGTTCAGATTCAGTTCCTTACTGTATTTGCCTAAGCCACATCCAACTATCACTGATAGCAGTTTCATATTTGGAAACCTGAGCAGGCACCGAATATTGCGTTATGACTTGTGCGCAGGTTCTAACTCAGAGCACCTACAGGTGATCCTTCAGAGGAATGCGATGGAAAACCTTTCTGCAGAAAGAGAACAACCGTCGGTTCCGGTGTTCACAGAAAGGGTCGACACCACCAGCGCTACTAGTGATCCTAGAGCACTGCACGGGCCCGGGCCGGCCCGAAAGCCCGGGCCCGACCCGGCCCGCAGGCCGGGCCGGGCCGGGTAAGGGATTGTTGGAACGGGCCCGGGCCGGGCTCGGGCCCGTGATCTTCGGGCTCGGGTAGGGCTCGGGCCTGAGCCAGGCCCGTATTAGGCCCGGGTCTCATACGTATCTGTATAATTGCGTGTGTACGTTGTTTGGCTTTCTTTTTGTTGTTTTGTGGGGTTTAACTCTCCGAAGTGACCCAGGCTATATGAGACGCCGGGTCTCATATAGCCTGAGGTCTCCGGGTAATTTAAACCACCTGGAGTGCATTGGCGTGCACAGAAATTGCACAGTACAAGACGTCTACAATTTTGCTCCATCGGTATGCTACACGTAATTTCAAGAAATGCCTAATATAAGTTTTCTTTATTATAATGAGTGAAAGACGTTCTTGGGTACCGTGTAAGGAAACGGTAAAGTGCCCAGATTAGTGTATATAAGATGTGTTCACTTCGGCGCTCTAATAGACCGTTGTTTTGGAAGCCCTTAGTCCGCTCTTGCTTTAAGGCGTAACATTTTCAAAGATCGAAGGCGGTCACACGAAGGCGACGAGAAAGCCACCTTTAGGGAACAGCGAGGACGGTGGCTCGCTCACTAACGGATGTGCCTCGCTTTGACAGATCTATGGCACTGCGGTGGCGGTGATTCGGGGAAGAAGGGTGGGACAAAGAACCTTCTTGTTTTGAAAACGAAAACGTAGTGTACGTTGGGTGCAGTTTCCTGCCGAGGAGTCAACACGACAGCTTTAATTTATGTAACGCTGCCCAGCCTGGTGTATTCCTCCCAGAAGCAGCTAGAGCACGTTTTTTTTTCATTGCATTGTGCAATAGATGAAGTTTGCAGGAGACTTGCTACTTTTACTCAACAGCCCTAGATCGTACGCAGTTGATGTAGACTCAAACTAAAAATGTCTGTCATGTTTATTTCTCCCACTTTATGGAGGTATTTTGTAGTTGTTCTTTGAAATACAAAAATAAGATTGCGGGGTTAGCACTGTGTGCGTACATGAAACAGCCAGCTATGACTCCAATTATATTTTATATTGCCCTGCAATTATTTCGCAAGAGTGTTACGGGCGTAATTAACCGAAATCATACATAGTACCAGTGAAAGTCGTGACACTGAAAGAAGTTCCTCAAACAGACAGACAGATAGACAGAGAACTTTATTCAGGTCCTGAGGAACTGCGTTGTAACGCCCCCTTTCAGGGGGAATCCGTAGCAGTCGCGGGCCCTTCCGGTCCCTACGCTCCCACGTAGGGACCGGAAGACCATGGCCCTCCGCCCTCTCGCAGGCCCTCTGGACAGCCCGAAGTTGAACCTAGAGGTCGCCGCTGTTAAGGGCTTCCTCCCAGTCCTCTTCTTTGTTGAAATCTGCGTCACGTAACGCAGGACATTGCCAGAGCATATGAGGTAATGAGAAATACGCCTCTCCGCAGTCCGGACAATGCAGTTCGATGTTGGGCGAGAAGTGACTGAACCTGACCCTCGAAGGGAAAGACTCCGTTTGGAGCATCCTGAAGGCCGATGATTGCGGTCGAGTAAGTTTACGATGAGGAAGTGGAAAAGCCCTCCGAGATAGATGATAATGAGTCATGATCTCGTGGAAAGTGAGTAGCGAGTCTCTGTATCTTCCGGCGTCCCCGCCTGCGAATTCACCGGGACCGCCGCGGTGAGCGATACCTCGCGCACGGTCATGGGCAAACTCATTGGTGTTGGGGACATTGGGATGTACGTTGGCCCCCATGTGGGCCGGGAACCATGTTATGGTGTGAAACCCGACAGCTCCCTCACAGCCGAGGATGGCCGCTGCCTCACACGAGATCGAGCCAGAGGCGAAAGCCCCAGCTGCGGAACGCGAGTCTGTAAAGACATTTGGACGCGATGGGTCCTTCATTGCTATGGCGATGGCGATTTGCTCAGCCACCGTTGCCGAAACCTTTCTAACCGAGGCAGAGCATAAGAGTGTACCACTGTGATCGACCGAGACCACTGCGAAGCGATCCGAACGCCCGTACTGGGCTGCATCGACAAAGGTCGCGAGATCCGGACTGTCTGCAACCGATTTTAATAAAGAACGAGCCCGAGCTATGCGGCGCCCTACATTGCATTGTGGGTGCACATTTCTTGGAAGTGGAGCTACCAGAAACGTGCCTCTGATCAAAGGTGGTAGTGTCACATTACGCTGGCTAGTCTCCGTCGGACCGCAGCCTATGGACTCCAGGATGCGCCTACCAGCCCGCGAGGACGATAGTCGCACGACCTGAGCCATCTGCTGGGCCTCGATCACCTCCGAGAGGGAGTTATGTAGGAGCTTCTCGGTACTGGTGTGTATAGGCAAGCCTAGAACTCGCTTTATGCTTTCGCGCATTAGTGTATCAATTTTTGCCTCTTCCCTTTTGGACCAGTGCAACGCCGAAGCGACATAATTAATGTGGCTCATGAGAAATGCATGATAGAGCCGAAGGAGATTGCTCTCGCTCAGCCCACCCCTGCGGTTCAAAACCCTGAGTATGAGCCTAAGCATGTTCTCCGTCTTGGAGGTGATGCGGGCTATAGTCCGTGAGTTGCCCCCCTTGGACTCTAGCAGGAGTCCGAGGACCCTGATGGAGTCCACCCTGGGTATTTTCTGCCCTGCCCGTGTGTGTAAAGCTATGGGAATCTGTTCTAAAGGAGTGAGGTTCCTCAGCCCCTGTCGGGTGGGTCTGTATAGTAATAACTCAGACTTGGCCGATGACAGGCTCAGGCCCGAACCGACTAGAAAGTTCTCTGTGATGTCTAGTGCCTCTTGAAGGGCCTGCTCTACCCCGGCGTCGGACCCTCCCATGCACCACACGGTGATATCGTCCGCGTACAGAGCATGGTTAACTCCGCGCACCGTAGCGAGTCGCTCCGAGAGGCCCTTCATGGCAATATTGAAGAGTAGAGGAGAGATAACTGCCCCCTGTGGGGTGCCTCTCGCTCCCAAGGTAAATTCTGCGGATTGGATTTGACCGATTCTAATGGTAGTCCTGCGATCCCTGAGAAAGGAGCTAACGTATGCATGGAACCGTTGTCCTAGACGCATATCCGAAATTGCCTCAAGCACAAACTTGTGCGAGATATTATCAAAAGCTTTGGCCAGGTCTAGAGCTAGTATGCCTCTAGTATCCCTAGTGTTGTTGTCAATGATTTGTCTCTTTATAAGGAGCATGACGTCCTGTGTGGATAGTGCAGGTCTGAATCCTACCATATTCTGTGGAAATAGCTCTTTGCTTTCTATGTACTCGGATACCCGATGGTGGATTGCATGTTCGGCCACCTTGCCCACGCAGGACGTAAGCGAGATGGGTCGCATGTTCTCCAGCGCTAGAGGCTTGCCTGGCTTTGGGATGAGCGCTACCGAAGCTGTCTTCCAGGATTCGGGGACGTGCCCCGTCTCCCAGATTTTGTTGACTTCCTCGGTAAGCTTCTCGACGGATTTTCCATCCAAGTTACGTCAGAGCTTATTTGAGATTCCATCCGGGCCCGGTGCAGAGAGTCCGTTGAGCTCGTGGAGGACCGCCCAAATTTCTGCTTCAGTGAAAGGAGCGTCCAGCTCCTCCACCGTTCCACCCCTGTAATACGGATAATCCGCACTGCCGGAAGGGCCCAGCGGAAGATAGCTGTCCGCTAACCTCTTCAGGAGGGCCTTTTCGGACATTCCCTTTGCTTTTTGGTTGTGAACGATTCTGTCAATAGCCAATCTCTGATTTCCCTACGACTCTGACTCATCAAGTAAGTGTTTGAGGAGGTTCCATTTGGCCCCCACTCTCATCTGTCCGTCAACCGAAGAACATACTTCATTCTACTGCTGTTTGGAGAGTTCAATAGAGTACGCCTCGATCTCGCGATTGAGTTCCGCAATTTTCTTTCGAAGCCTGCGATTGAGCCTTTGCGTCCTCCATCGGGACAGGATGGATTTCTTTGCCTCTAAGAGATGCGCGAGATGTGCATCCATCCGATCAACCCTCAGGTCCGTTTTGACAACCTTGGTCGCAGCATTAGCATCCTCCTTGAGCCTTGCAAAGAGGCTGTCTAAGCTGTCATATTCATATTGGTCCTCCTTCCGCAATTTACGAAAGGCATCCCAGTCCGTTACTTTAAATTCCCTAGGGGGAGCTGCATTGACTGCTAGTGTAAGAGCCACTATGAAGTGGTCGCTACCTAGATTCTCTTGCAAATTTTGCCACCCTGCTCCGGCGACGTTCTTGACGAACGCCAAGTCCGGAGTTGTGTCTCGGGCAACCGATGTGCCAGTTCTCGTCGGGTATTGCAGATCCGTAATCAATACCATAAAACAGTTCGATACAGCCTTTAGAAGGTTGTTGCCCTTGGGGGATTGCCTAGGGTAGCCCCAAGCGTCGTGCGGAGCATTAAAGTCTCCCGCTACCACGATGGGGGCTACCCTGGCCAGAGCCACCGCTTTTGCCATGATCGAAGCAAACGCCTGCCGCTTGTCCGACGGCGAGCTGTAAACATTCAGGAGGAATACGCTGTTCTTGAGCCAGTTGTTGGGGATTATTTCGAGGATAATGACCTCAGCCTTGCTGTTGCCAAGCGGCAGTTTGTGTTCATGAAAGGAGCATTTTTTTGCGACCAAGGTTGCCAAACCCCGCTTTCCTTGCTCGCGCACCGAGACAACTCGATAGCCCGGGAAAGTTAGCGCACCACTGAGAGTTTCCTGTAACATAATTACGTGCGGTTTGACCGCCTGAGAAGCAACAAAGTGCAGCAGTGGGGCCCTGCGCCTTTTGAAACTGGCACAGTTCCACTGCCACACGACCAATTCATTAGTGTTGCCCGCCATGATTACTGCTCTGAGTTAGCCAATCTCCTGTCGGGTTGACTGTTACCGCGCCTACAGGCGACTGTGCCCTGTTCGGGCCCTTCGGAGGCGAGCTACCCGTAGCTAGCGCTGCCTGTGTACTTTCAAGAGACGACACCCTTTTGAGCAGGGTAGTCATGCTATCAGCCAGTTGTTTAATCGACTGCTGCATGCTTTCCAGAGCCTTGCTGTTGGATTCGGTCTCCATAGCGTCCCACTCCCCTTGGGGGGGTGAGGCCCTACGTTTACCCGAGCGCGCCTGCGCGTCCCCTGGTGGGGGCATCTGCTGTCTCTCACCCTGCGAGGAGCAATGTTTGCGGAACGACTCAAGGTCAGCCCTCAGCTGTTGAATCTCTGCCTTAAGGCACGCATTCTCTTGGATCAACTTAGCTACCCTGGGGTATTCCCTGTGCTCTGGCAATGGTACCTGCGTTACCTCTGGTGGCGGCGCCGCTGGCTTCGGCTTGGCTCGATCCGCCAAGGTAGGTACCTCCTGGAATCGCGCCCGGGAGCAAGAGCACCCTTCGGTGCGAGCGCGGCCCCTGGAGCGGCCGCGCCGGCGGCCAGCGGGCGTGACGGAACGCCCCTGCCTGGGAGCACTTGCCACGCTGGAATCCCTTGACCGATCCTCTTCGGCCAGCTGTTGCTGAGACTTTTTGGCGCGCTGTCAGCGCCGTCGTCTTCTCCGTCGCACGACGTAAGGCACTTGAAAGCGTTCTTTGCACATTCTGTCCGCCGTGGGATGTGGTCCTCCGCAAAGGGCACATTTTGGCGAGCACTGGTGATCGTCGGGTGGGGAGACGAGCCCACAGCCCCTGCACACCCTCTTGTTGGGGTTGGGGCAAACATCGGCCCTGTATCCAAGGCCTCCACACGCGTAGCACACGTCGGTTTGGCGCTTGCAGAGCGTGCAGCGCCGCAAGCTGACGCCGCACATGACGTAGTTTGGTACCTTCATGCCGTCGAAAAGCACTACCACCGTGGTGGTGTTCTTTATCCTTTTGGCTTCTAGGGCCTTCGGATTTCGCTGGTTGACGATCATTGCTTGGAGCTGGGCCTCACTAATGTCAGTGTCCACTCCTCGTATGACTCCTTCGCAGGTGTTATCGGGGGCCGCGATATATGCCGCCACATGGCACATTCCTTCGCTTATCCGAATCTGTTGGATCGCGGCGTAGGCGTTTGCGTTCTTCTTCTCCGGAGTAGAAACTACGAGAATGTTCTGTGCGATGTTTGGACAAACGATGTCCCCCACGGTCTCTGCCGGGGCAAGAGCAGCCGCCATGGCAATAGCCTGGGCGAGCCTAATTTGGCTTACTTTTCTGACGTTAAGTCCGTCCCTCGGCCTGACGATAATTCGTATGTGGTCCCTCGGCAGCCGGGGGAGCCTCGATGCAGCTGCGAGGCGCTTCATTGCACCTTGCGGGGCTGCCGTGCGGCGGCCTCCCTTCGAGCCCACATGTGATGCGTTGCCCGCCGAAACTGGCGTTTCTACACGAGCTTTCTTGTTCCTGCCCAGTGCTGTCGTCCAACCCGGGCGATTGGCTTATTCGTGAGCGATTTCCTCTCCTTCCACCGTCTCTACTTCGGGCGTGTTGCCCCTCTTCTCTCGCGCCTCGCAGTCGACGCTAGGCTGAGCCCGGTATAGGGTTAGCCGAGCCCCGGCGTGTTCCACACGAAAAGTTCCAATAATTCGGCAAAAGGACCACTCACCGAAAAAGTCCGGTATCGACGTGATCCTCAGAAGAAGCTGCGTTGAATGAAACGCAGCTTGAGCACAGGAACCACAAAAATCCTAACGAAAACATTTACAGAAACGGGAGCCGATCTTCTCGCGTCCGCACTGGTCGGCGCCCCCAGCGTCTGCCTTCCTCAAACAATCTCTAGAGTCTAGATAACATCTGGTGTGCGGCAGGTATCTTCACAATCACCGAAGGTTGGACAGCGTCTCCTTTATGCTCAAGGTATAAGTAGCTGAAACGGGCCGGGCCGGCCCAGACCTTTCGGGCCCGGGCCGGGTACGGGCCACATTTAAGAACACCGGGCCGGGCTCGGGCGGGCCGGAACATGGCGTTTTCGGGCCGGGCCGGGCCCGGGCCGGAAAAATCAGCCCGTGCAGTGCTCTAATCCTAGCACCACTAGTGATCGTGGAGGAGCGGAGCGTTTGCGACTGCCCTGCGCAGCAAACGTGCAGACCGCAACGCACAACGATCAAGTCTGTCCGATTAACTACTTCCTTCCCATCTACAATAAGCTGCTTTTCGATATTGGCGTGCAGCTTCGGGAACAACGCGGAGGCTCGTTGTCCTTAGTGAGTTTCGACCCATTTCAAGTGCGTTGTACGCCTCCTCCGGCACCAGATTTGTACCGGGCAAACAATTTCCCTCGGTGGCTGTTAAGAACCCACGTCTGCATTGCCGGCCTCGATCTTAAGTATAAATGGGTAAAAGTGCACGGCCAGGTAATTTTCGAAGAACTGCCCGTGAAGTCTCGCCTGAAGAAGCTCACATTGCTCCCATCCTTCACGCCACTCCTTCCCAGGGTTCGCTATCTGGAAGAGCCCTACTGCTATATGTCTCCAAGCACTGACGCTTACGCGGCCGCCGTGTCGACACTTCTAAGAACGACGACTTGCCCTACCTCCCTCATTTTCTGCGCTTGTTACGAACAAAGCCAGCCGCCGAAGGCATTTATTGACGCACTGGCCGCGAACTCCACACTGAAGTCGCTTGAGCTGTGGGCGAACTGGAACACCAGCTAGCCGCCAAGGTGCCTCGGGGAATACGTCAGGAGTAACCGATTGCTCACAACTCTGATGCTTTTCAGCGAAGAATCGGATCACCAAGGGCTGTTGCTCGACGAAGCCCTCGTTCGCAACTCTAGCCTCTCTGCGCTTAGAACTGGTACAGTTTGCGGCGGTGAAAGAACTGCGGCGCTGAAAGAACTCACGCCAAAAATTCGTAATTTTGCACAGGGGTGACACCTCGCCACCGAGACAGTTCAATACACCCTTTGTGTTTAGCAGTACATGTGTCGGACTAAATAAAATGTACACTTCAGCTTGAGGAGAGATTAATATACAGGCGACGAAATGATGGTGCCTAAGTAAATTTCAGCGTGGAGCCATTGAATACAAGTGAAGTTTCGTGCATGCTTCATTTATTCATTAAGAATCAAATTGGCAGTACTGGATCTTAAGAACATTGCACTAACAGATGGATAGATCTACAGGCTGCGGTATATGATTACAATAGAGTTGAATGCAACCGACCAAATTTCGGCACAAGATCGAGCCACAGTTAAAAAATAAACGTTAAAGAACCGTTGTTCCACTTACAAAGCTTAAGGTAACAGCTTAATAAGCAGTACGGAACAACTTTAACTGGTACACGAATTCAGTTTATTGTTCAGGGACTCCTATCTCGAAACTGAGCAATGCATTACTTTTTTTATTATTACACGTCGTAAGAAAAATAAATAACATCTATTTGTACCCTATGAACTATGACTTCAGTGTGGGCCTGATTCTGGGTTTATGCTTCCTGATCCAGCAGGTTCTTGACGAGCAGCCCCAAAGCGGCTACTATTGTTTTCAAATATTCGTGAGGTAGACTCCTCCAGGATGCCCGGATGCTGTTTGTGTGACAGTATGTTTTCAACATGGAGCTGGCAAGCCACTTTTAGAAGTTGTGCATATTTGATGCTCGGGCCGCTCACGGCTTACAAATGGGGAAGCCTGGGTCACTGTTAATACAGTGCGTGGACTATTGCGTGACTACATGAGGTGTATTCGTGCTTTTCGTATGATCGAGGTGCCTTCCCTTGAATGCGTAACGGATGGTATAGTCAGAAGTATTGTTTCTTCCTAGCGGAACTCCCGAATGCTTAGCTTTTTGGTCCGCTGTATATCCCTCTGCTTTTCTAGAGTTGTTGCTAGTGTCTCCAGCAGGCGAAATGATGAGAGACCTCGGATTTCCTGAGTGAGACAGCTAATGTGCTTTTACATTTCGTCGCAACTTTTGATGACCGGGAACCACTCGTATACGTACGCGTATAAAAGAGTGATCGTGCGTATACAGTTATGTCGGAATGAAACCGGGCATCAGAACAAGAACTGTTGCAAGTAATGGTGAGCAGTTGCTCGAGACGTTCACGTCACGCCACTGCGACTTTGGCCACAAAATGTGATATGGGCTTGGACAGGGGTGCAGGAGTCAGCATTACGCCGCACTTACGGGCTCCACTTCGCCTTGAATTGAGGCGCTTCATTCCGTGGGAATTGTACGTGGGGACTACGCAACGTACATGTAAACTTCCGGTCCCCAAGAGACAGAAAATATACAGAGTCATACCTTATTCACAAGTTCAATACACTCCAGCCAGCAGGCATTAACGTTTCTAAGGGGGCTCTTGAATCTATTCGGTATGGTACATACACAACGGAAACGAATGAGAGTTAATCCCTTCTTCTAGGCATTTCGAACCTACTATTATTAAAATGCCACGTGCTTCCATTGACAATCATTCAGCGAAACGTACACCCTCCCGTCTCCCGCCCCCCCCCCCCATTTTTTGTTCCTTTTTTTTTCGCGTTCCTTATGACTCACCCAGTCGTCGCGGTGGCCTCTCCCCCCCCCCTCCCCACCCCTTCTCCCTTCTTTTGGAGAGGGCACGAAGCATATACACACGATGGCTAAGGAAATCAGTTCCAGCCTTGAAGAAGAATTCACTGAGCAATTACAGGCCTTTATCGATATTGCCAGTGATATCTAAAGGTTTAGAAAAACTGGTTCAGAAACGTACGACTTCTTCTTTAGATAAGCACCATATCATCACTTCTTCGCAATTCGGTTTCACTAAAGGCCGCACAACTGAGCATGCTCTCCTAGAGCAGAGGAATTCATATTAGATGCTTTTTAACGCGAACTGCACACAATTGGTATCTTTAGAGATTACTCAAAGGCTTTCGACACCATAAATCATGTTACACTTTTACAGAAATGCAATCATTACGGCTTCCGAGGTGTCTTTCTAAAATTAATTGAATCTTATTTAAAGTATCGGCAGCAGGTGGTGGTCATCAACAATCACACCTCCAATTTACAAGCAATTTCAGCAGGTGTGCCCCAAGGTAGTATCTCGGGACCCCTTTTATTCTGCATATATATAAATGATATTGTAAACATTGACGCCTCTGTAAAGTGTGTTATATATGCGGACGACACAACCTTACTTCTCACTGCGCAACACTATAAAGATCTGATCAATGACGCGAACCAGGTATTATTAAAGTTAGCTTCTTGGACATGCATTAATTCTTTAAAATTAAACACTTCGAAAACAAAAGCTGTCTACTTTAGGCCTAGAAATAAACCTTCCCCCTTGCATGCACCGTTAATGCTAGGCACCTCGGAACTTCAGATAGTACCACGTATTAAATGTCTGGGTGTAATTTTCGATGAGCATATGTCATGGAATGCACACATTGAAAAACTGTCTTCGAGTGTGTCCCGGATAACCGGAATTTTGTCTAGGGTGCGTTTTCTGCTTCCTAAAAAAGTTAAGCTTCTCATCTATAAATCCTTGTTTTTATCGCACATAAACTATTGTCATCTGGTTTTGGGTACGACAACTTTAACGAACATTCATAAATTGCATGTAATACAGAAAAGGGCAGTTCGCGCCATTGCAGATGTTCCGTACGGAAGTCACACTTCCCCGCTCTTTGATGAAATGAACCTACTAACCCTACCAGATTACTACTACACAAGTCTTATGAAACGCTACCACAAAGGACTAAAAAGTGATAACTTTTTGGGCACACTTGCTCGAATAAACCAGCGGACCCTTCTTTACAACACTCGTCATGTTCACACGTGGTTTCTTCCATACACGCGCACTAAATATGGCAAAGAAATGCTGCGCTTTGTCTTGCCGTTTTACCTAAATCAAATGACAATATGAAAATATTGCTAAAAATATTTTTTGGCTTACATATCGTTTAATATTTTGTGTTTTTTTCGTTTGTATGGTTTCCTTGCATTTTATGTGATTATCGAATTAAAGTTGACACATTTTCTTGCCGCTTTATATCTCTCGGTTTCAGATGCATTGCTGTTGGTATGTGTATGTATGTGCGTGTACATATATATATATATATATATATATATATATATATATATATATATATATATATATATATATATATATATATATATATATATATATTATGAGGAACCGCTTTATACGAGTCTAGCTCGAGCTGTTCTACAATGATGATGATATATACAGATGAGGAAGTTGCACAAATGATGATGATATGCCGAGATGACAAAGAAGAGTCACTGATTTGCTGCGCTCATACTAATTCCCCCTCGCGCTGGAAGCGGCCGCCTGGCCGCGTGACAGTATTACGTAAGGCGTCGGGTATACGGCTTTAAGCGAGAAACATGCACTATTTCTGTCCCCCGGCAACGGTGATCGGAAGGAGTTGTAAGAGGTGAGATACGGTAATTAACTGGGGAGGTTTGCTCAACGACCGTGTAAGGTCCAAGAAAGCGCCTCATGAATTTTTCGCATAAGCCTGGAACGCGCAGCGGAGTCCATAGAAGAACTTCGTCTCCAGGGGAAAAAGTCACAGCACGGTGAGTCGAGTCGTAGCGAGACTTGCGAGCTTCCTGGGAGATGCCGGTGTTAATTCGGGCCAGATGACGGCAGTGTGCGAGGCGAGACAAAAAGACTTCCGATAAAGGACCTGCGGAGGGTGCGGGAGTCGAAAGGAACGAGACGTCCAGAGCGAAATTCGGCGAGCGGCCGTGGACTAGGAAAAAGGGAGAAAAGCCGGTGGTGCGTTGCGTAGCCGTGTTATGAGCGAATGTGACGAACGGCAGGATTGCGTCCCAGTTCGAGTGGTCGGGGTCGATGTACATGGCAATCATATCAGAGAGGGTGCGATGAAAGCGTTCTGTCAAGCCGTTGGTCTGCGGATGGTAAGCAGAAATTGTCTTGTGAATGGTGTTGGTGGCGCGCAGGACCTCGTCAAGAATAGACGAAAGGAAGTCTTTGCCACGGTCACTGAGCAGAACGCGTGGAGCTCCGTGGCGTAAAAATATGCTGCGCAGAAAAAAAATCGGCGACTTCAGTGGCAGCCCCAGATTGTAGCGAGGCTGTTTCCGCGTAGCGGGTTAGATGGTCAACAGCGGTCACAATCCACCGGTTCCCATTTGATGTCACGGGTAGGGGGCCGTACAAGTCTATCCCGACGACTTCGAAAGGCAAAGCGGGACAAGGAAGAGGTTGCAGGAGACCAGAAGGAGCAGTGGTGGGTCGTTTGCGGCTTTGACAATAGACGCAGGAAGCAACATATTTGGCAACGGCTGAAGAGAGGCCAGGCCAGGTGCAGCGGCTTCGTATTTTGTCATAGGTTTTATGATAGCCTAGATGACCGGCTGTGGGATCGTCGTGAAATGCTTGAAGAACCTCACGTTGTAGAGAACGTGGTATGATTGGTACCCATTTGTTGCCGTCGACGTGGTAAACATAGCGATGTAGAACACCACCGTGAAGCTTGAACTGGTTAAGCTGTCGACGAAGTCGGGCGTTCGGAGGAGCAGACGAACCTTCGATGCGCTCCAAAATAGTGCGGCAGTATGGGTCGGTACGTTGGTGCGACACAAGTACGGATGGGCTGCTAGATCTTAGCCAACTGAGTGCTGCGATGGGTAAAGCACTTTCAGTGGCAGGAGGCGATGGAGAGATATCATGGCTGGGCAGAGGGTAGCGAGATAGAGCATCAGCGTCTTGATGCTTCTTTCCGGATCTATAGGCGACGTCGAAATCGTACTCCTGCAAGCGAAGCACCCAGCGACCAAGGCGGCCCGATAAGTTTTTTAGCGACGAAAGCCAGCACAGTGCGTTGTGGTCAATAACGACGGTAAAGTGGCGGCCATGGAGATATGGGCGAAATTTTTGTACTGCCCAAACAACAGCTAGGCACTCCTGCTCTGTTATGGTGTAATTCTTCTCTGCAGCGGTGAGAGCACGACTGGCATAAGCAATGACTCGTTCCCGCGAGGTGTTGTCACGTTGCAGGAGAATGGCACCGAGACCATGACTGCTAGCGTCGGTGTGAAGGATGGTGGGCGCGCCTGGATCGAAGTGGCACAGTACCGGGTCGGATGTAAGGGCTTGCTTCAACGCCAGGAACGCACTTTCACAGTCTTCGGACCAAACGAAGGGCGCGTTACTTGCGAGTAGCTGGTGGAGTGGAGGCGCAAGCTCTGCGAAGTCACGGATGAAGCGCCGGAAGTAAGAAGCCAAGCCGAGAAAACTGCGGAGGTCTTTTTGACGCAGTGGACGGGGAAAGTCGAGAACGGCGGCAAGCTTCGCAGGGTCTGGTCGAATCCCTTCTTTACTGACTAAGTGCCCTAGAACCTTGATCTTCTTGCTTGCGAAGGTGCATTTTTTTGTATTTAGCTGGAGGCCAGCTTTTGCAAGGCAAGCTAGGACTTCTTCAAGACGTTGCAGATGCTGCGAGAACGTGGACGAAAAAACGACTATGTCGTCGAGATAGCACAAACAGCTTTTCCATTTTAGACCACGCAGTACACTGTCAATCATACGTTCGAAGGTAGCGGGCGCATTACATAGTCCGAAAGGCATGACATTAAATTCGTACAGCCCGTCTGGGGTGGAAAAAGCGGTCTTCTCTTTGTCAGATTCGGACATCGGTATTTGCCAGTAGCCGGATCGGAGATCAAGGCTAGAAAAATATTCGGCGCCATGTAACGAATCCAGTGCGTCCTCGATCCGTGGCAGGGGGTAAACATCTTTGCGCGTTATTTTGTTCAGCGCTCGGTAATCGACGCAAAAGCGCACTGTTCCGTCTTTTTTCTGTACCAAAACAACTGGAGAGGACCAGGGGCTCGAGGAAGGACGTACACTCTTAAAAAAAAGGGTGTCTGTACTGACTACCTTTGGGTGGTAATCGCCTCGCTACACATATGATGACCTTTTGGGGTGTCAAACGACTCCCTTCGTTCTTCAGACCAACGACTCCCTTCTTCACAATTTGGGGTGTCAAACGACTCCCTTCGTTCTTCAGACCAACGACTCCCTTCTTCACAAGCAGAGAGTCTACGTTACTCCCAACGCAGGAGTCTACATGACTACCTTTTATTTCCCGCTAGTACCTCTAGGTAGTCAGGGTGACCCCTTTGCCATGGTAACGCTGACCCCCACTGGAGCGTTCCTTTGACTCTGTTGTCCTTAAGGACAGTGGTGTACATGACTCCCCTGGCAAGAGTCAGTGTGACCACTTCGTGGTACTCAATGAGACACTCTGCAACAAATAATGCGTTTATTTTTCTTCTTGGTCGATATTGATGAAACTTGCTGAGTTTAGGTTTACTTATGTGGCGATTTCAAATATGCAATTATCTGGAAGAAAACACAGTTTTTACACATAAAAATTTCATGTGTCTTGATGAGCAAGCCTTTCCAAACTTGGAGTTACAAAGTAAATCGACATATCGCTATAGTTAGGGGATAAAAACTGTATCCAATAGTTTTAAAGGAGTTTGCTGCGCTGTTCTGGCATAATGTTCATGAACCCACTAGCCCACATACGAACTCGCGTTTTAAACCCATTTGAGTTAAAAGTTACGTAATATTGAACTCTCGTGAGCGAATCACCAGCTAGACATACACTTACTGGTCAATGTTCAGCATACTATGACTATTGTTAAGTGGGTTTAGGACATGCATTCTGGTTATGTTGCATACAGTTCCCAATTCATATTATTGTGATATGCTTACTTTGTAACTCGTGCAGGCCTAACATGGCACATGAAATGTTTGATATACTTAACACGACATATAATAGTAGAAAAATATTTGCATTATCAAAATCAGCGTACAAATACACATAAACTAAACAAGTTTTATAGAGATTGATCAAGAATTTCAAAAGAACTTCAAATCAGAGCGAACACCATTAGGGTTTTTATCTGACAATCGACGAAAGTTGGTGCCGCTACCTCTTGTTACTCAACAAGGCACTTCCACCGGGTTTACTCAAACAGGAACACTGTGGTGGATGCATGACAGCCGCAACAAGTTTTTGTAGCAACTTTACAGTGCTGCATTCGATTCCTCTGGGGGAAATAAAATACTACTCGAAGTTTATATAGATGAGTCTAAGAACAATTTCCGCTCGCGTAAAACAACAAAAAATGTTGATTCCAGAAGAAAGTAAGCCATGCAACACGGAAACAGAAGAGATGCGGACAGCTCAAACGCTAGCGTTTGGTTTGTCTGTGTCTTCTCTTTCACGTCTGCATGCCTTCATCCTATAAACAAACTGAAATTTCTGCGATTCGTAAAATTATTCTTTGAATCGGTTTTAAACACTTCATGCCATTTCATACATGTTCACATTGTAATGACAACCTACTGTTTTATCAGTAAGCACCTAAACTATAGGCACAACATCCTGCGAATAATGCGTAGTCCTTAGCCACGTCACCACAATTGTTAAGCATTATATATATATATATATATATATATATATATATATATATATATATATATATATATATATATATATATATATATCTGTGTGTGTGTGTGTGTTTGACATTTTTGAGCGCGCAAAAGAACAGGGACGAAAAACGACGCGGACACAGCGCTGACTTCCAACATATGCTTTATTTTCTACAGTGGTACATACATATATAGACAACAAAAAGCAACGCACGCAGGTGCATTGTACAGGAAGGCTTCATGTAAAACCACAATTAAGTATGCATGATAAGCAATCAAACAACCTGATACCGGATTTTTTTTTTCTTGAAGAGATCAAGCAGTCATTCCTGACTACCACTATCGTCTAGTCACCCTGTGGGCCTTGCTTAGAAAGTCTAGTTCTTTTTGGATAGGTCAATTGAAGGTGCACTAATGCACATGTCTCCCAAACTTGCAATCTTCGCCGCTTCAATTATCTCGCGTGTTGTTTGTGCCTGGCTCCTTCCTGTCGCAGTGCACTGCGAATACATGTGATCGCACCCACACTTCCTGCAGTGGAAAGCCACATGTCCCACACCTCCAGTTCGCACGTTATTTGCGTGCTCACGCAGCCTGTCATTGGCACACCGTCCCGTCTGCCCTATGTATTTCTTGCCACAGGACAGCAGTAACTCATAAACGATGTTGTTCTCACATTTAACAAAGCTTTCTTTGTGCTTTTTTTGGCACCTGGTTTTTCAAACCACTGTAGGAGGCCTTGCACAGATTATAAAGCTTGTTTGGTGCTGAAAGGACGACTCTTACGTTGGCATTGTTTCCTATCTTTTTCAGCCTATGTGAGACATCGTGAAGGTACGGTATGACGGCGCATTTCTGCTTGACAGGCTCCGTTTCTGGTGAAGCCTGCTCCTCACCCTCGCGAGCATGTTTGACAGTCTTGAGAAGACCCTCCGCCACAGATGTGACGACATACTGAGGAAACCCGCCTTTTTCAGGCGGTCAGCTTGCGCCTGGAAACTACACGAACACTTGTGAGGACATGAGCGGCGAAGCGCATTCATTAGGGTTAATTTTGCAATACCCTTTTAACTAGCTTGGAGTGGCCCCGAAGAAAACGGCAGAAGCGGCTTATTGGCCCTAGGCTCGTACGACCAGCAGACCTGGTCTCGCTCGAAGAACATTCGTAAGTCAAGAAAACGCAAGGCGTTGTTTTGCGGCATTTCATGCGTGACTGCGAGCGGTTGCAGGAAACGCGTGAACAGATCAAGTACGTTTGAAGAATCATTGCCAAATTCGCCTGGACTTGATTCTAGAAAGACAACGTAGTCGTCTACATATCTAAACACCTTCTTTACATTTGTGCCTGTCAGCTCTGTTTCTAGTTTCTAGTAACAGGCACAAATGTAAAGAAGGTGTTTAGATATGTAGACGACTACGTTGTCTTTCTAGAATCAAGTCCAGGCGAATTTGGCAATGATTCTTCAAACGTACTTGATCTGTTCACGCGTTTCCTGCAAGCGCTCGCAGTCACGCATGAAATGCCGCAAAACAACGCCTTGCGTTTTCTTGACTTACGAATGTTCTTTGAGCGAGACCAGGTCTACTGGTCGTACGAGCCTAGGGCCAATAAGCCGCTTCTGCCGTTTTCTTCGGGCCACTCCAAGCTAGTTAAAAGGGGTATTGCAAAATTAACCCTAATGAATGCGCTTCGCCGCTCATGTCCTCACAAGTGTTCGTGTAGTTTCCAGGCGCAAGCTGACTGCCTGAAAAAGGCGGGGTTTCCTCAGTATGTCGTCACATCTGTGGCGGAGGGTCTTCTCAAGACTGTCAAACATGCTCGCGAGGGTGAGGAGCAGGCTTCACCAGAAACGGAGCCTGTCAAGCAGAAATGCGCCGTCATACCGTACCTTCACGATGTCTCACATAGGCTGAAAAAGATAGGAAACAACGCCAACGTAAGAGTCGTCCTTTCAGCACCAAACAAGCTTTATAATCTGTGCAAGGCCTCCTACAGTGGTTCTGAAAAACCCAGGTGCCAAAAAAAGCACAAAGAAAGCTTTGTTAAATGTGAGAACAACATCGTTTATGAGTTACTGCTGTCCTGTGGCAAGAAATACATAGGGCAGACGGGACGGTGTGCCAATGACAGGCTGCGTGAGCACGCAAATAATGTGCGAACTGGAGGTGTGGGACATTTGGCTTTCCACTGCAGGAAGTGTGGGTGCGATCCCATGTATTCGCAGTGCACTGCGACAGGAAGGAGCCAGGCACAAACAACACGTGAGATAATTGCAGCGGCGAAGATTGCAAGTTTGGGAGACATGTGCATTAGTGCACCTTCAATTGACCTATCCAAAAAGAACTAGACTTTCTAAGCAAGGCCCACGGGGTGACTAGACGATAGTGGTAGTCAGGAATGACCGCTTGATCTCGTAAAGAAAAAAATCCGGTATCAGGTTGTTTGATTGCTTATCATGCATACTTATTTGTCGTTTTACATGAAGCCTTCCTGTACAATGCGCCTGCGTGCGTTGCTTTTTGTTGTCTATATATATATATGTACCACTGTAGAAAATAAAGCATATGTTGGAAGTCAGCGCTGTGTCTGCGTCGTTTTTCGTCCCTGTTCTTTTGCGCGCTCAAAAAGTCAAACATGAATTACCAACTTGCCGATGCCTACGCTCTCTCAATATATATATATATATATATATATATATATATATATATATATATATATATATATATATATATATATATATATATATTGTGTGTGTGTGTGTGTGTGTGTGTGTGTCATTCCATGCCAAGTGTCCCAGACGTGGCGCTCGCACATCACAGATTTTGCTGATAAAATTTGTGCCTTTTTCCTGTGCCACATGGAGTATTGTGGCAAAACACTTTTGGTCGAAAAAAATTTTGACAATCATGGCACCCCCTCGAAATTCGCTTCTATTTATTAAACTGTACCTAATAGAAAAATGTGTATAAAATCTATTTGTCTGTGTTCAGCTTTGAAACCGCGCTTGCGTTATCACAGAGGTTCTGTTTAGTTGTCCCATTCATTATTTCCGATTTTTTTTGTGTTTCACTACCAGCTACGTAGCTTCAAAAACTACAAAAATCTTCAAAGTTCGTGAATTTTTCTTGAGCTATCTGGAACTCACCCTAACCAATATTAATAATAGCCTGATTTCCAGGGAAGTGTATTTTAGTACAGAAATGTTTAGGGGTAAAATAGACTTCAAATCTTTCCGAAAAAATTGTGATATTTGAGAAAATGTACGATTTGTCACATGTTTGACCGTATTTTTCATACTGATGCGGTCAAAGTAAAAATCCTCATGTGGCGTTTGATAGAAGACTTCATCGTTAAGTAACGAAGAAAGTCTAATCAAATCATTTTTTTTTTGTTTTAAGGAAGAAAATAATTTTTGAATTTGTCCCTCCGATCGCGCAGTGCATTTCATTTTGCTGCCACTTCGCCGCAAAGCACGTGGTCGCCCTTACAGCTGACACTCGTCACAGGCAGCGGCCAGATGCCAGATGTATGTCAGCGGCTCGTGAGTGGTCGAAAGTCTTGTCGCGCTGTCAGGGCGACGAGTAATGAATTTGCGTTACAATGAGCATTTGCTAGGCGGGCCCAATGGGAAATATGGACGCCCGAGAGCAGCATGTGGAGTCGTTGGCACAATGTCCTAGAGGGACGTCTGCACAACTAGCATACACATACTGAAAGAAATAATCCACACTGTACACACTTCTTTCTCAGGGTATACGTGTTGTGCAGACGGCCTCTAGCACATTGTGCCAACGACGCCATAGGCTGCTCTCGGGCGTCCATACTTCCCATTGGGGCCGCCAAGCAAGCTCACATTGTAACGCGAATTCATTACTCGTCGCCCTGACATCAACGTGACAAGACTTTCGACCGTTCACGAGCCACTGACATACATCTCGCATCTGGCCGTTGCCTGTGACGAGTGTCAGCTGCAAGGGCTACCACGTGCTTTGCGGCGAAGTGGCAACAAAATGAAATGCACTGCGCGTTCGGAGGGCCAAATTCAAAAATTATTTTCTTCCTTAAAAGAAAAAAATGATTTGATAAGACTTTTTGCATTACTTAACGATGAAGTCTTTTATCAAACGCCGCATGACGAGGATTTTTACTTTGACCGCATCAGTATGAAAAATATGGTCAAACATGCAACAAATCGTACATTTTCTCTAATTTCACAATTTTTTTTCGGAAAGATCTGAAGTCTATTTTACCCCTAAACATTTCTGTACTAAAATACACTTCCCTGGAAATCAGGCTATTATTAATATTGGTTAGGGTGAGTTCCAGATAGCTCAAGAAAAATTCACGAACTTTGAAGATTTTTGTAGTTTTTGAAGCTACGTAGCTGGTAGTGAAACACAAAAATTCGGAAATAATGAATGGGACAACTAAACAGAACCTCTGCGATAGTGCAAGCGCAGTTTAGAAGCTCAACAGACAAAAGTAGATTTTATACACATTTTCTATTAGGTACAGTTTAATAAATAGAAGCGAAATTCGAGGGGGTGCCAGGACCGTCAAAAATTTTTTCGAGCAAGAATGTTTTGCCACAATACTCCATGTGGCACAGGAAAAAGGCACAAATTTTATCAGCAAAAGCTGCGATGTGCGAGCGCCACGTCTGGGACACTTGGCATGGAATGACCCTTAAATATAAGAGCTACAGAAAGATCACGAAGGTCCTGATACTGTAGGAAGGCATTTGACACACGACGTACGTTTTAGCACTATGCTAATGCTAAAACGTACGTCGTGTGTCAAGTACCTTATATATATAAGGTATGATATATATAAATATATATATTTAGCGGTGGTATGGAGAGTTCTGTACAGAACTGAAATACAGAAACACCGTCCAGAAATACAGCGAGACACATTACTGTCAGAATGAGTGAGATATGAAAAGCAATAGTTTCGCTAACATCGTTCATTACTGTCAAATGCGGCAATATACTAGACCTGGCATAAACATTAGCATAGCCAGCAGTCAGTTTTTATGAATAGGAATCAATGGCCAGCCATCAAGCACTTCTTTGCGACATCCATTACATATTTTATGTGGCATACAGCGCAAAACATGCAACATGTGTAGTTCTCATGTAGTACAGGATTCTCATGTAGTCATCTGAGATACAGGACCCCAATAGGTGACACAGCTTGCGTGCATGAGCTTGGCAGTGTCGTGTTCCCAGACCATGTCAGGGTCAGGTGGCATTCTGGCGAAAAGGACAGCAGGTTGCACTGATTCGAGACCACTCACGGCCAGACCTTAAGCGTGGCTATTCCGAATTCTTGGACACGTCTTGACTACCTCGAGACACGAAGTTTCCAAGGAGGCTTCCTGGTCAAATGCAGCTGTAGAGCTTCAATGTGCAGTCTTGAAGCAACCTGAAATAGTCAAGTGCACAAAAATAAACACATGATGACAGACAGATCGATCACCTTTTAATCTGACAAGGGCAGCGCTCACACACCAGATTCCATGAAGTTTCATGGCAATGAACAAAACCAGGGATACTCATTAACTTTGCTGTACTTTGAGGGTCTGTTACTCCCTTAGCCAGCTGCAACTGTTTCCGCTGCATGACCTCCGTACAATAAGGAGGATGTTTTTTTAGAGAACGCATATTTCTTATCAAAATTGTATAGTAGTCACGCTCAAGATGTTTTCGCGCACACACTCTATGTCAAGAAGGAAATAGTTTGCTGCAACTAAAATGACAATGAAGAGATTAATTAACAAAAACTCATTAATTAACTTTTAATTCCTGACCTGGAGGTAGTTGTTTATATTAGAAAGTTGTATCGCGTGCCAATTTATGGCATACACATTTTTTTTAATCGCGAAAGTTACACGTAATTCGTGATATTCATCCTTGAATTTCAAGGACGAAATCGAAACTGATAGCGCCTGACGTGCAGGAAACGTCGCTTCTCTGTTACGTAAGCTCGGAGCTACACGTGAAAAGAAGGTGATGATAGTTTAATGAAGGTGGGCCGAAGCAGAATGTGATCAGGAAAATCTGCAAGCATTCAGAAATACACAAGTAAACAGCTTATTATTTGGGTGCGATGTGTGGTATTTATCTGTAAACATAGAAAGAAAAGGTTGATATTACTGCCGTTTCGGATGCGCGCATCTCGAAAGAAACAAATGAGCACCAAACGCCACATGCAAAGGTAAGGCGATCCGCTGACGCAAGTTAGATGACTTGCCAGTTTTCACGAAAAGGTACGACCACGACGCGCCTTCATTCAAATTTCGTCACTCCCTTGTCGCGGGCAGCTCCGGTCTGACGTAACAGAAAAACCGCGTTTTATGTGTGCCGGACACGATCAGTTTTGATTTAGCCCTTAAAATTTCACAATAAATATCTCGAGTTACGTAAAACTTTCATGATTTCTGAAAAATGGGTATACCATAAAGCGGCACGCACTACAAATTTCTAATATAAACAACTGCCCTCAAGTCAATAAATAAAAATTAGTTAACGGGTTTTTGTTAATTAGTCCCGTCAACGCATTTTTTGTTGCGGCAGAATATTTCCGCCTCGAACTAGAGTACTACTGGAGCGTGACTGTCATAGAGTTTTTTTATAAAAGATATGTACTGTCTGAAAAAAAAAAATCACCCTGTATAGCATGGCAGCAGTATTTTATAATAATATAATTGTTGGGGTTTGACGTCCCAAAACCACGATAAGACTATGAGAGACGCCGTAGTGGAGGGCTTCGGAAGTTTCGACCACCTGGAGTTCTTTAACGTGCACCTAAATCTAAGCACACGGGTCTAAACCATTTTCGCCTCCATCGAAAATGCGGCCGCGGCGGCCAGGATTCGATCCCGCAACCTGCGGGTCAGCAGTAGAGCACCATAACCACTAGACTAGCAGTATTTTAACGAAGACCCGTAGGTCGCGGGATCGAGTCCCGGCCTCGGCGGCTGCATTTTCGTTGGAGGCGAAAATGTTTGAGGCCCGTGTACTTAGATTTAGCTGCACGTTAAAGAACCCCAGGTAGTCGAAATTTCCAGAGCCCTCTACTACGGCGTCTCTCAATCATATCGTGGTTTTGGGATGTTAAACGCCAAATGTTAGTTTAACGAAGAAAACGGCAAAATGTGTATACAGCTACACGAAATATGGCGAATGTACGACAAGACTAGGCTTGCCTTCACTGCCTTCTTTCTGTCGCATCATTGTGAGCGTGCCCTTCTAGTGCCTGGCTTCAGAACAGCTGCACGAAGGTGCAGCTATTCTAAAGGCCTAATGTGCCATTTTTTCTTCAGATCTATATCAACAGGCAAAGGTCTCGTTTTTCCGTTTGTCTGGAAGGACAACCCACCAGCCAGCGTTGACCAGTATAGAGGGTTGGGAGCAAACTCGGGCAAACTGTGCAGCACAAACATCACCTCAAACCTCAAACAATCGAGGTGATGAGAAGCGGTCAAACAAAAAGGAACAGTGCTGAAGTGACTTATATACATATTAAAAACAACAGCTGATTATGGCACGAAATTGGGACAATTAAGGTGCATTGTAAAAGAACGTCAAATGAGGTACCCTGCTGTAAAAAGTGCTAAATATTCATTGCAGACTATGGCGAATAGAATTCAAATAGGATACAGCGAGTGTTTCGAGGTATAATGACGAAGCAATAATTGCTAGGGATTTATGAGCGAAAAGCACAATGCGATTAAGCGGTGCTACATAGTGGGAGATCACGGATTAATTTCAACTACCTGGAGTTCTTCAACGTGCACAAATCAGAGGGCATGGGAGTTTCTGTGTCTCGCCCCCTTCTAAATGCAGCTGCCGGGGTCAGGAATAGAACCCGCGTCCTTGGGCTTCGCAGCGTAACGCTTCCAAGTCCATTTTAAGGGATTTTTGTCCACTGCCCACAACATCACTGTAGACTGTATCTTTATGTTGAAAATAATAACGAACTGAACCACGGCTGGTATAACAAAGGCATCCAATATCCACGAAACACAGCGTTTGAGCAGTATGTTTACTGCCATTATTACTAGCTGGTGTTGTGTTTACTATTATGTACTAGCACCACACCACATTAGACAAAGCAAGTATCACAGGAGGATGAGGTTATGCTCGTATGCAGTTTGTGGAAAAAAAAAAACTACAACTTTGAAGTGAACTCACATTTACCTTTGTTGCATGATATTTTTTAGCATCATAAGATCAAGTCACCACTGTTTCAATTAAATGAAACCGTGCTACAAAAGCTATTGCATCAAAGTTTTATAGCAGTTACGCACGCACGCACGCACGGACGCGCGCGCACGCACGCACGCGCGCGCGCACACACACACACACACACACACGCACACACACACACACACACACACACACACACACACACACACACACACACACACACACACACACACACACACACACACACACACACACAAACAAGCAAACACGGCGAGAAGTTCGAATATGCAGCGAATAAATACGTATTAAACGTGTTTCAACGTCTGGGTAGCAAAGGAAAGAAACACTAAATTCTAGAGTTTCACGAGCCAAAATCATGATCTGGATATCAGGCATGTTCGGGCCGGGTGCATTAGATTGATTTTGATCAGCTGATCTTACTTACCCTTCAAATATATATCGGTGCAACGTTGCTCTACGTGTCACCACACTCGACTTGCAACCGAGATTTCAACTCGCAATTTCATGTTTTTCTGGCATGTATGTAATAAGGAAACACGATATTGGCGCGCACCACTCCGTTTTACCCGCTACTGGATAGTCCAGTGCGGTTTTCGTCGTTGCCAAGCCATTGAAACACGATAGCAAAATCCGTGCAACTGGAACATCAGAAAGACAAGTGGCAAAGCTACGTGTGAAGCGAATAAAAGAGTTGTAGGCAGAAGCCGGCAGTACTCACCTGAAATCTATAACGACCGTAGGAGCGTCGTCCACAGGCTTCGTCTGTCGATGCCACTGGGATCCGTCATGCGCTGCCATCTTGCTCAGGCAAGTTCACGACGAAACGAAGCTTACTGCAGGGACTTCTCCGTCCGGAGGCTGCTTTTCCCAAACACTAAGTGACACTGCTTCAGCCAGTCACGGCAAGCGTGAGCCGACGACACGATACTACGCCACGAATGCATAGCACGAAAGGAAAGTCACGCAAAACGATCAGCCAGACACGGCAAGAGCGAGCCGACGATACGATACTACGCCACGAATGCATAGCACGAAGAAAGTCACGCAAAACAATCACTTGCAATCACGCCTGACGACACAGATTATTCTGGCGGACTAAAGAACGACCACAACGAGACGGATCACGAACAATGCCGTCTCACGACGCCAGGCCAAAATGGCTGTCTCGTATTGATGGCTTCGGCTTTGGATTAAAGTAGCCTCCACGAACGCCTAAATGGTTTCGGTTTTGTTTTGGTGCTATAGAACACACATCCATGCATAGTTAAAGCTCTATTGAATAATATCAGGGTGGAGGAGGCGAAGCGTGCCCTGTGTGTGTCTGTAAGGGCTGTACGGTGGGAGGGGGCGCAGGTGAACGTGCATCCCCTGCTCTAGGGGCTAGGGAGAGTGCGGTGAGGCCGTGTGTGCGTGCCTAGCTGTGCTCACCGTTTGCTGAGCGATTTGGTGGCCCGCGCGGATTATCGTGAAGATATAGTTTAGCTGTGGCGGGCAGAAATGATGACCACGCGAGCTATAATTCTGGTAGTATTGTCGCTCTTTAGGAGACGCGGTAAAGCGTCGCCTTGATAACCGGTCTGCGCGGTTATCATGCCAGCTTTGCGGCACATGTTTTTACGGCCGTCGAGTTAGATGTGTTCCCGATCGCCAGTGCGTTCAACACCATGCACGCCCATTTCACTAATAAATGTATGTTTTCTGCCATACATGCTGTCGTAGGAATCTACAAACCTCGCTTGCAAACGTGCGAAGATTCGCAAATTTGTCAGCGCTGCCATTGTTAAACGTTGTCATAACTCTGAATGTTTCGCTTGGGGGCAAGATTTTTTAAGAACCCTGTTTACTTGTAGACGTTTTCGAAGCGCCGTTTCAGCAATATCGTAACTGAAGCCATAACACAATACGTGCGTAATTCCACATTTTACGAATCCATGTTATATATTCTCAACCAAAATTTTTCGGTATACCACAAGCCAAAGCAGCGAACTGTATCTTGGTCGCAGCCAGTGAAGCTTTCTTTTTAAAAAAAAACCCACCCTGTATATGCAGAACCATCACTGACTTCCTTGGAGCAAGGGAGTCATCTATTTCATTCAGGAGCGTCGACCAGAGCATTGTGACTCCCCTTAGAAAAAAAGGTGGTCATTGGCTGCCACAAAGAGAGTCAAGCAGACGTGACTCCCTTTTGACTCTCTTTTTTTTAAGAGTGTATGATGTTTCGTCGAAGCATGTCTGAGACGTTTTCCTCGATGACCTTGCGCTCTGCCAGAGACACGCGATATGGGCGCCGGTGAATAATACAGGAGCCGTCAGTCTGGATGCGATGAGAAGCGGCGGTAGTCATGCTGAGGACTGGCGAATTCACGTCGAACAAAGAACGGTGTCGATTCAACAGGGCAAGCAAACCTTGTCTCTGGGCAGGTGTCAGGTCAGGGCTTATGGTTGCCGACAGAGGTGTGGAAGAGGCATGAAGTGGCGGCGAGCTTGACTCTGGTAGAACAGTCGGAAGGGCAACAATCGCAACCGGATGAGTGTCAACGGCGCAAGTGACTGTTGATCCACGGGGCAACATCTTGGGATCAGGTGTGTGATTTAACGCAGTAACGAAGGCAGACCCGTCGGCGAAGCGAATAAGGCCAGGAATAATCAGAATACCTCGACATAGGGTGTGGCCGTAAGGTAAAATGAGCACGTCGCCATCCACAATGTTGCTGGAATTGACACTGATAATTTCTTCTTTGGATGGCCAAAGAACGTAGTCTGAAGTGGTGACGAGGCGAATGCGCTCTTCGTGCTGAGGGAGAGAGTCATCTGTGGCGTTCAGATGTATTAGGCGCTGACGACAAGATATGGAAGCGGACGCTGACGACAAAAAATCCCACCCCAAAATGAGTTCGTGGGTGCACTCACGAAATACCGCAATGACAATGTGGTGACGAATACCATCTATAAAAACACGAACCGTACACTGTGCGAGTGGACGAATGACGGCGTTTGTCGCTGCACGGAGAGATGGGCCGCAGTAAGGCGTGGTCACTTTTCGGAGGTGAGAACAAAAGTCAGCGCGAATAATGGAAATTGCAGCGCCAGTGTCCACGAGAGCTTCGACGCGCACACCTTCAACTAACACGATTAACAAGTTCGACGGGCGCTCTGGAGGAATTGGCGGCTGTCCGGTGGATGCAGTTTCCCCTCCTAAAACTGCATCGGGGAGTTTTCCGAGTGGGCGTTCGTGACATGGGAGGCGGGTCGCAGAGGCGACACTGAACGGCGACGTGGAGAAGGTGACCTGCGGCGAGACTCACGGGAATTCACAGGCACATCAACATAGTAAGGAGGAGAGGGTGAACGGCGAAGAGAAGGTCGGTAGGGCGTCCGTTGGTAGCTCGTGGTTGGACGGATGCCTGGGCGTTCCTCGGGAGCGTAGCCGCGTTGCTCGTCCTGTTGTCGCCTTCGGCAAAACCGGGAGATGTGTCCTCGATAGCCACAGTAGTAACAGATGGGTCGAGGAGGACGCGGAGTGGTGTAGTATTGCTGGACACGCATCGGCGGTGTCAACGAAGCCACAGATGCGTGGTCTCCTGGTGTAGGCACTGAGACGGTGGTGGCTGCCGGGAGCGCTGCAACGTCGGCGTACGTAGGCACCTGACGAGTGCAGGGACCGTCGGAACACGTTAGACGTGACGAGGACGCTATCTCTTGCCTAATGATGTCCCGCAAGTTGCTTGGAGCAGAAGGTAGAGGAGATTCCGGAGCGCAGGGAGTGTAACGCCCGTGAAGCTCTTCACGAACTATGTCGCGGATCAGCGTACGTAAGTCGAGGGCCGCAGGAAGACGAATGTCCGAGGTGTCGTAGCAAAGGCGAAGAGACTGGAGTTCCTCAAGTCGCTGGCAAATGGTGATGACATCCTGGGTGGTGGTAGGATTCTGCGTAGCAAGAGCGTTAAAAGCTATGGTGTTTATGCCTTTGATAATATGGCGTATTTGGTCGGTCTGGGAAATGGCGGAGTTTACGCGCTTGCACAATGCAAGAACGTCCTCAATGTACGAGGTGTATGATTCACGGGGCAGTTGAGCGCGTTCAGCCAGCTTCTTCTTCGCTGCCTCAGCGCGAAGTGTGGGGGCACCGAAAATATGACGAAGCTGTTGAATGAACGTGTCCCAGTCGGGAAGATCTGGTTGATGGTTCCAAAACCATGTTTTCGCGACATCAGAAAGGTAGAAGGGGACGTTCCGCAACTTCTGTGAGTTTTCCCACCTGTTCAATTCGCTGACGAGGTCGTAGTTTTGGAGCCATTCTTCGACGTCATCCCCGCGTAGACCAGAAAACACTGGCGGATCACGCTGCCGGCTGTTGAAGGCTGGAGCGGGTGGCGGAGGCTGGTTTGGAGCGGCGGCGTTGGACGACGCAGGATCTTCGTGAGCGGGCATGGCAGGTGGTAGGACGCGACGACCCGAGCGGAGCTCCAGTGAGAACGTGCGAGAGGACTTGGGGATCGAAAAGCACCGTCCACCACTTATGAGGAACCGCTTTATTCGAGTCTAGCTCGAGCTGTTCTACAATGATGATGATATGCCGAGATGACAAAGAAGAGTCACTGATTTGCTGCGCTCACAATATATATATATATATATATATATATATATATATATATATATATATATATATATATATATATATATATATATATATATATATATATATATATATATATATATATGCATATATGTATATATATATATGCAGTCTGGTTAGAGTTATAAATTAACGTCATTGTGTTGTCTGATTTCTGTTATATGATTACCAACGATGTCACTCAGGTTTTGGCAAATTCTAAATGCAGTGGCTTTTTGTGTATTTTCGCCTAAAAAGAATTTCACTGAGCTATTTCTGTTCATGTTCGATGAAATTTGAACTAGATATGTTATTTTTTCACTCTGTACATTGTTTTATTGACCTGTACGCGTGCCTATCCCTGCCATTTTGTATGGGGTCGTGGTCCTAGTCAAGCCCGTGAAGAGGCTTTTTGACCCCGGCCCTCAGCATCCCAAATTATGGAATGTTGGAATGAATAAAAGTTTCAAAGTTTCAAGTTTCAAGTCCACTTGTCGAAACGTTGGCTCGAGCACCCACCCCATGTTTACGGATTTTTTCAAGGTAATCAGTTTGTATCTTTCTGCAAGTGCCTGGCATGTTAGTACGAATTATATGTGGCTCAACGGTAGCTGTCATTTCTGCTACTGCACTAATTATCACCAGCAATTGAGCGTCTTGAGGCGTCATGACAGGCACCTGTATAGCACAGTTCCGACGTGGTTGAATTCACATCAACTAAAAGGTGTTTTATCGCGTTGCTCACTTAACCTATGCATTGTAGCGGTGCCCTTTTCTAAGCCGAGCAAGTCCATTGTCATCCGCATCATACCTAAATTCAGGTAAAACAGTATACTGTAGTTTAGCGTTGCTTTTTTTTCTTGCTATGTTTTCAATTCGTACTGGTGGCACCTGTTATCTGTAAGTAATTGTTATTTTTATAGCCCGCTTCATCACCTTCAGGCACACCGCCAACGCATCGGAGAAAGTCTCACGAAATCCAGCGCTTGTGAGAGAGCTGGCAGAGAAGGAGGGCATCAACGCTTGCGAAGTGGCCAGTATGGTCCAAAGTCGTCTCGAGACCGCCGATGGAGTGCACAACTTCATGCGACTGACCGGCGTTGTCAAGGAACGTGTGACGTGCGCTCCACCAGTCGATGGCTGTAGCAAGCAACTGCACGACCTGAACATTAACTGCTGGCGCCGCGTGAGGCGATACCTGAGTTTTGACGATGTAAAACGTGTCACCCTCGTCATAGCGGACAATGCCAGGCATACCTGAACTACAAGATGTGAAGAGTCATAAAAAGGCAAACAATAGCTTCTTGTGCGAATTCTTTAGAAGTGAAGCCTTCGAGAATTACCTCATATGACCTGCATATGAGGTCTATTGAAATATCCTGTTTCCTTAGCCATTCGAGTTAGGAATAGTTGGCAGTTCAAACTTGTTGGTAAAGGTCATCGCACAGATTTTAGCTGCGTCTCGCGACGGTGAATTCTTCCGTTTACTGCAGGGGGGAGGGGGGAGGGTTCTAAAGTGTGCTTGACTCTAGGTCGAACTTGTAATCTTAATCTTGAGTATTAAACGACATGCAGTAAGCATTGAAGATGCACAAGTGAACATTTTTTGTATCACCAACGCTTCCAAGCGGCGGTTCGAAATTAGGCTCGAGATGGTCCCTGCAGAAGACGTTCTACGTGGCGTCTGTGGTGCGGCAGACCAGATAATGGTGTCGATCAAAACTCCGTTAGTCCAGAACGTTAATCCGCCGACACCCACGAAAGATGAAACTGGAGACGACTTTAACGTCGCAGTTTTTCCAAGGATACGTACTTGTAAAAATCAGCGCGAACACGACGGAGGTACAAGAAGAAAAGGACACAGTACAGCTCTCGTACTGTGTCCTTACCGTCTTGTCTCTTCATCGTTTTTGCGCTGATATTTACAAGTATGCATCGTTTCCAACTCCGCCCACCTCTCTTCCTTACCGCAATCGGTTTCAGGGATAAGATCGCACTGCCAACGCAAGGTAAGGCATAACATCACTGCACTTGGGATGAATGCCGATTGTTGTTGTTGCTGTTGTTGTTCCTTAGTCACTTGGCGCAACCCACCTCGGGGGATAGTCCATGAATCGGACGGTGCCTTTCTTAAAGAATTAATTCAATTTCTGAAGAAAAGGGTTTTAAGAATGAATAGTTTATGCATTTACATAACTAACAGGAATCAAGCCTAAGGGCATCATCCTTTTGTACTCACTCTGCGCAAACAGTACTATCGCCGAATATGACACAGGACCTCAAAAGACTCGGTGCAGTCTGCTGGCCCCACACTTTTCTTTCCAGAGGAGAGTTGTTAGAGGGAGAGATAGAGAATCAAACTTTATTTTAGGACTAGGTGTCTGAACCCATGACTACCTGGAATGAGGCTACACAATAAAAATGCCGATTTCGAAAATGCCAAACGCAAAGAGAATTCTTCGTTTCATCGCGCATTTCAGTCATTTAAAACTCACTAGGAAAAAAATAATGCTATAAATGATAAAGCGTACCTCGCGATTTATCACGCCAATGATTTCTTTTTCCCTACACCGTGCTTCTCCCTTTCTCTACTAGTCGCGCTTCATTCGTAAATGTCACTCAACCCTTTGTTGACGCCACAATATATTCTGGACAGCTTTTTACAGCGAAGCCGCGTCCATGGAAAAGGGACGAGCCGAACAACAATTTTCATTGAACCGATTAACTCGACCAATGCAGCATTTTTGCATCGAGATATTAGACATGGCTTTAAAGTAAACATCAAAGGTGCGTGCTTTCGCCGTCATGCCAGAGTTACGTGAATAACTTCACCCCAAACA